>NC_136600.1:8027234-8627234 GCF_910589615.1 Taurulus bubalis
AGAGGTTTTCCAGGCACGTCCAACTGGTAGGAGGCCCCGGGGAAGACCGAGGACACGCTGGAGGGATTATATCTCCCGGCTGGCCTTGGAACGCCTCGGGATCCCCCAGAATGAGCTGGAAAGTGTTGCGGGTGAGAGGGAAGCCTGGGTCGGCCTGCTGAACCTGCTGCCACCGCGACCCGACCCACGGATAAGCGGTTGAAAATGGATGGATGGATGGACAAATTATTTATAACTCTAACATGCTACATATGCGCGTGTGTTCTGGTTTGTATGTTTTCTCCCCTTAAAATTACAATCCAATAGCCTATCATCATACTTAACCTTAGGGCACTAAGACCTTGGGGAGGCTGCTGCGCTGGCTTTCTCACTCTGCCAAGTAACGTCTCTCATCAACCACAGCAGGACTACACCAAGGAGTTTAGCTCAAAGTAAACAATACCAAGGAGTTTATCTCACAGTAAACTATACCAAGGAGTACCATCATACAATATTTATCATTCGATAATTAAGATGTACTTGAAATGTTTTTATTTTTTTATTTTTGTTATTCATATTTTTTTACTTTGAATGGTATATTTGACACTGAACTAGTTCATCTTTATCTCAGTGATAGTGTCCAAATTAGCATAAAATATCACTGGTTTGTAAAAACAAAATAGATGTAAATGTTGATCAAAATCGTATTCCCTTCTGCTCAAAATAAAACAAGTAAACAACTCAAAAGTTGACACTGTCAGGTCCATTCTCCATCCATTGGATTTGGGAGTGACGTGGATATGAAAGCTAGCTCTTTCCTTTACAAGCAGGAAAAGTATTTCTCTCTCGTTATTTGAGAAAAGTTCATATTTGTGTTCACTATGACCCTGAAATTCTGTCTCTTTTATCATCACATACTGAATGAATTCAAGCAAAACTACAGAGCAAAATCACACTCTTTCTGATTGAACCAATCTATGAACTGTCTGAAACAATGGATATCCAGGGCCCACAATTTTTTTGGGGGCCCATTTGGGGCCCCGGATATCCATTGTTTCAGACAGTTCATAGATTGGTTCATATCACACATGCCGGTTCTCTAGGGGGTAAGCCCCCCCCCCCCTTCCTTGAAACCTAGAAACGCCCCTGTTACAGGGAAGTGAGGTGTTTAACCGACCCGTGGGAACTGTGGAAGATTACAAGGTCACAAGGTTATTTTATTGTCATTGTACAACAGGGTTGCATAATGAAATGAAGATTGCAGTCCTCTTTCACTTCAAAACAAAAAAACACCCTAAAAATGAAGGAAATAAGATAACAGTGGATTTGTCTATTAGTGCATTTTACAACTCTTAAGACCAAATCATTTAAGTATATCTATTTGAGTGTTTGTCGTGGGAAGTTGATTTACCTAAAAAAAGAAAGCTTTTCCAATATAAGTCCACGTTTGGCCACTATGTAAAATGTGTTTCAAAGGCACTACCTCTACCTGGGGTGTTGACTTTCCAGTGATTGGCCCAATCCCAACCTCCCCCCTAAACCCACAAACCCTGAACCCTCAGGGGCTCACTGACGTCAGCTGCTAAGAGTGTGAGAGGCTTGAGGGCTTGAACTGGTGTAAATATGAATGGGACAGCATTTTGCAGCAACATATCACGTGACTACAAAAAAAAAATATTGTGTACAATTGTGTATTTGTTTTATACTTTTTATTCATTGATTTGAACGTCTTCCTCACAAGATTTTTTTTTCCTTTACTCGTTTTTGTCAAAACGAAATGTTTGATGAATGTAAAACAAATATTATTATATATATTTTCTGCTTGCATTCCTCTGATTTCATGTGTTTTTATGTCCCATCTTTAATCCGTAATGTTGTTGTGTAAAGGTATTTTATCGGGCTCAACGCCCACGTGTCTTTTTGTTTACCTTTTCTTCTTTTTTTACATCTTCATGCTTCCATTGGGAATTGCGTGTTTAACGTCACATTGCTATGAACTGTGGGTAATTCCCTGAGACAAAGTCAGCATTAGATGCTGACTTACGGAAAGGGTTCAAAAATGGCTCAAAATGTCTGTCAGAGAGCCCTCAAGCACTCTACGATGTGACAGTGGGACACCCCTAAACCCTCAAGGACTTTGTGGGAGCGCGCCTCAAAGTCCTTGAGTCCGTAAGGATTGAGATTGGGCCTTTGGCTAAGTACAGACTTGTGTACTTCTGGAGTTTGGACTTGGGAGTCCAGACTCCCAAGTCCAAAGAGAGTGTCAACTTTCAGTTGTGAGTTTTCTCATCCGCCATTGTTCCCCGTTTGCTGATCCAAGATGCATTCTGGGATATTGGCTCTCTCAAGTACGCTCAAGGCTGCTCTGATGCATCCCCGGTAAAATGGGAGGATCAAGTCACATCCGGGCATTTTCACCGTGCTTGGCGAGAAGCGGACTTTTGAATTGGAACAGTACTTGGGCCGCGACTGATGACGTTTCACGAGAACACAAGTACAGAGAAGAACGCATATTGAGAAACGGCCTTTGTGTCTTCTTCTTCTTCTTCTTCTTCTTCTTCTTCTTCTTCTTCTTCTTCTTCTTCTTCTTCTTCTTCTTTGCCTTTTTTGATGGACTGCAATGCCAACTCTGAGGTGCCACCTATCATTCATGGAGCAGGATCTACTTTCCAGTGTCATTGTTAAATATAACTATACATTCTTTAAAAGTGTGTTTTTAAGTGTTGCATGTCAAGACAAACGCTTTTATTTGTCACAATTGTAGGACAATACAATTTGCTACAAACAAGGAATAGCACCAAAAAAAAGAAACACCCCAAAGAAAAACACTGTAGACTACTTGCCGAGCGCCAAATTGCAGACAAGGTTAGAGACTAGCAGGTTAAGAGTGGGTAGAGACCAAAAACAGAGCTAAAAGAGACAGAATATTATACTTACATTCCCCAGGTGGTCCAAAACACAACTCCAAATGAATACTAATGTTGCTTTGTTACTGCTGGATGAGTGAATTAACAACTGTTCACCATCATCTTAAAAGATTATGAACATTGTGTGTTTACAGCTTGTTTCTGCTGCCCCCAAGTTATTGCAGACATAAGAACATTCACACTTGTATTAGTTAACCAAATTAAACAAATGAACATGGTGCATTTTAAATAAATTTGTCATTTGGTTTGTAAATGGACCCGTACTTGTATAGGACTTTTCTAGTCTTCCGACCACTCAAAGCGCTTTAACACTACATGACATCATTCACCCATCATTCACCCATTCACACACTGATGAGAGGAGCTACCATGCAAGGTGTCAGGATTCTACACCATTCACACACCGTAGGTGCAGCTACGAGAGCAATTTAGTAGTGATGTGTCCTTTCGTGTCGAGGCTTCGATGCGTGTCGATTAATCCAGGTAGATTTTGGTGAAGCGCGTATCAAGGTTTCTGTCGATGACGTATGTGGTGACGTTCGAAGCCTCGCGAGCCGGCCGTACCACGTGACTGATTCAGAAAATGGTTCGTGGGTTTGCCGTGCGATTTGAAATATAAGGGGCAGCGAAACTCAATGGATTTCCCCCCTTCCTCTCTGTACCCAGCTTCATGTGTGCCTGTGAAAGGGTATTTTATAAAGCAGGCGAAATAGTCTCAAAAAGCCCAGCACTGTGGAAAAGGTCGTATTTTTACTTAAAAAATTGGACACATCAACATGGACTAGCGGAGCCGAGGCTCGAAACACCGATCCGATATTCTAACCACTGACCCACAGTCACATCACAGCCCTCTCCCAAATTTGTTTCGAGTTTTGATTTTGACCCCGCCATTATATCATAAAGATAGACAAATTATTAATAAGTTAATAATTTAAGTATTGGCGTCACAAACATAATTTATTCAATTTAAAGCTTCACACACCAAAGCCATGGTGTCGTTATGATCACTCTGCCTGTTTTACATGTATTGTCCACTTGGTGGCGCAGTAGAGCAAATGAAGCTCCATGGAGCTTCGGCACATGAGCGAACCAATTGGATGGAAAGCTTCAATGCTTCAGGAAGCTTCATCTCGCCATCACTACAATTTAGGGTTAAGTGTCTTGCTCAAGGACACATCAACATGGGCTAGCGGAGCCACAGTCGCCCAAAACGGTTTGTCCATTTTCAGGAAGTGCAATCAATCGTCACCTCTCTTAGATTTTTGGCTAAATATCACACAAATGCAGCTGTATAATATCAATGAAGGAAGGATCATGGCAAATATTTTTTTTATTTTTCTAACAAAAAGATTTTTTTATACAAGTGGACATCAAATTATTAGTGACATTAATCAACGACTTCCCTAAATTAGAGATTAGAATGAGTGCTGGGTATAGAAACATTTACAGTACAGAAAGATTAGGGTGCATAGCAATAGAAGCAACATCTGTCTCTGGATCTGTGTTTTTACAGTACAGTAAAATGTCAACCTTCTCACACATTATCAAACTAAGGCCGAGAGGAAAAGGTACTTTATCATGTAAAAACATTTTTTTCTTACTTTAAAAAAAACATTTTGACAACTGCATAGACCAAATGCAATTAGTTACATAAATGACTGTCTTCAACCTCAGGCATATCTAGTACAAAGGTGCACGTACAAATACAGTAACTTTCCACTGCTGCTTACATATTGTGAAGTATTAGCTGCTTGATAATCAGAGCGAAACCAGACACAGTGCCACACTGAACAGCCTCTGCTGGAGACTGATGGTGGCGCTGCAGTTGCTTCTCTCTCAGAGAAAATGGTTTTCAGTATCTTCTGCTGAAACAATGGATACTGGTGTCTTCAGGGTCATGGGGGACCTTTGGAGGAAACAGATGTCGTGGCTTACATGTTTCTAAAACACATTTGAAGCTAGAGTAACAAAATCAAGTCAGTTGTGAACATTTCCGAATGAACTGGAGGTCAGAAAAACGAGACATAAATACAGAAAATTACAAATATTCTGCTTTTGGTAAAAGAGGCTGGAAAGGGACAGGAAACCAAAAGGTAGATTTGAATAAAATATCTACCCAGACATATCACCTCCAGTGCATTCTTATGCAAAATGGATTAACTTACTCATGACAACTGACAGATTTTTTAATTAGTAAAACAACCTATCTACAGTAGTAGGACACAGAAAAAGTGCATTTTTTTTTATGAAAAGAATGTGCTAAACAAAACATTCCCAGGAAGTACACTGTTATAAAGAAAACCACACGTCTACATTTTCACAGTAATGTTCCATAGAAATACATACATCCAAAGGCAAAACCAATCCTGAGAAAATAATCTCTACAAATCAACAATGACTTGTTGTACTTCAGTGCATTGTTCTTTACACAATTTCCAGTGTTTAAAACATCCCTACAATAAAGAACAATACAAAAATACATCATTATTTGAAAACACGATGTCAAAAAAAAAGGTAGAAAGACAACAACAAAAACTGCGTGGCCCTGCCAACAATGTCATCTCCGTGGAATGAAATAAAAATAATAATATCACAAAGTTGAAGGACAGCATACTGTACCGTTCACATACTTATGGTTTTGGTATATGTGGTTTTTTGGAGGCTAGGGGCAGTCAGACAGAACAACACCTTTACATCTAATGTACAAATGTGCTGTTGCTGTAAGTCTCTTTCAAATCCCGTACGCCACATTACTGCCCAAGACAGAGCATTATTCTCAGATGCAGGTACCGTCTGACTTTACTCATCTTTACAAATAAAAAGAATAACAAGCTGGAGAAAAGAATATATATCGGATTCAAGCAAGGCTCATGCAATAAGCATCCATGCAGAACTTTTCAATTCCTACTCCCTAATCAGATACTACTGGATGCAATGCAACAGACTTCTTGCATCTGCTGACCTCCTCCTTGTCCACACATTATCTTCACACAGACTTCTCAAAGCCTTTACACTATCAGATCTGGTGACCTTCGCTGCTCTCTCCTGCCAGCACCTGCTCTTCAGATGTGACCGATGCATTGGTTTTTTTGGCACCTTTATCATGTTATCTCTCTGTTTCGGGGCCCCCAGGCGGTGTTTGGGTTCAACACTGCGGCACACACAGGGTTCAAAGAGGCAGAGATCATCATGTGGGTAACCTCTCAGCTTCGTCTACACGGAGCACAGGAATGAAAACAGAAAGAGCTGGGGGGGTTAACTCACCATCTCAAGTTATACAATCTTTCATGTTTGTGGATGGCTGCATGCCAATAACTGAGCGATTGACTGACCTGATGGTGAGGGAGAATTGTCGTCCCCTGTTGTGGTAAACTGAAGGTCAGACCCCAAAGCAGCGATGGAGCTTCTGGGACGAATGCAGCGGTCACCTGAGAAACTTCTGCGAAGTAATGCCTAAAGTGAGAAAAGTTAGACTAATTAGAGTAAGATGAGGTCAAATATTTTAACGTGCATGTGGAACATTTCAAGTTCCTCAAAGGCACATTCAAGAAAACTCAGTTTAAAGGATGTTACTCCTGTCTTGGTATTGATTTTATACACGACAACAGTATATGACAACATGTTTGACAAGTTAAAAGGGACAGTTCACCACAAAACCTGTAGGGCTATTTTCAGGTTTTAGTGTGAGTTGCCGTTTCTCTCGAATATAATGTGGCATTCGGCTTGTGGGGCTCAAAGCGGCAAAAAAACATTTTCAGGAACAGTAATGTCTCTTTCCATCTAGATTGATAAATGGTACTTCAAGTAAGAGGAAAAACATGTAATTAAACATGTAAGTAAAAGGGTGAACTGTCCCTTGAAACTAACCAGAAATTAAAACGTTGCAGTTAGAAAAGTGGAAATGCAGGCACTGGATTATGTGTCTTACGTGAAACTTAAAAGAGGTGAATATGAAAAGAAATAACTATTTAACTAAAAGGAAACAGTGGTGGGGAAATGCAGCACAATAAAGGCAGCACATGTGTCAGTAAAGGCTGCAAATGTATGAAAAATGTGTTTACGGTAAAAAAAAAGTCTCAAAACTAGCGTGACCATGACTTGTAGCAGATGTAAATGGCCGCATAGCAGGATGCAGCGTGTGCCTTGCCTTGCGTGTCATGGGGCTGGTGGGGGCGGAGGCGCTGCTGTAAAGGCTGAGGCTGGAGTTAGACCTGCTGACAGTCAAACCCTTAGAAGTGCTTCCTGCAGGAGACAAGTACTTCTCCTTGATCTTCAGGTTGGTCCTGCCTTTCACTGTTGGTGACACAGCAGGGGCATTTAACAGAATACTGTAAACACGTGTTTACATTTATAGCAGCCACTCCTCTAATGAAAGCCGTAGGAAAATACCGTAGGACAGCATGGTTGCATGGTTAGATATAGTTTGCAGGGATGAGTGGAATGATCAGAAGTGTACTGACCTCTGCAGGGGTCATTCTTGACCAGGAACTCATCGAGAGCAGTCCAGCCTCCTCCCACCCTCACCATCAGTGTGCTACGCAGGATACGAACCATCCGCAACTGTTGGGAATCTCCAAACTGCGGGAAAAAAATACATATTGCAAGTTACTCGCTGCCATAGCAGCTTCACACCGCAAGACATCAATGATGTTTCAGCGGACCATGTTCTTTCCAACCACCATCACTTCCTGTGGGCCGCTGGAACTCAGAGGACCGAATGTGATAGCGTCTTCATGATTTATATAAAATGACTCACCCTGTACCTATTGGCACTTATTTGCTCCACTTCGAACCTCTTGGGGCAGTTACACTGCGATACCTGTCGACTCACCTAAAGAGGGCGAGAGTACAACAGGTGCAGTGTCACAGATGAATAAACCACCGCATCTATGTGTCTTCTAGTGCGCACAAGGTTCATACCTCCTCGTTGATTTGATCTGCGTCCAGCGTTCTCCTGTAGGGATCTCTGCTCGGGTGAAGGGCGCTCACAAACTCATAATAGTCGATGAAGCCATCGTTGTTCATGTCGAAGATGTTTGCCACCGCGTTCATCTCGAGGGAGTTGGTGGGAAATTCTACGGCAGAGAGGTGCAAAGCCATTATTTGTTTCAGAAAAGTGAATGTCAGCATAGCACAAACGACATACAATGAGGGGAATTGAGGTTTGATTCATCTTTCAGCATGATGGGTCAGAATTTCCGTCATCGTTTTGTGGTAATTTAAAATGAGCGATATATATGGGATGGAACACTGAGCGGATATATGGCAACGGGGTCTTACTGGAGGCAAGGACATAATCAACAAATTCCTTCTGGCTGATGCGTCCATCCTGGTCCCTGTCGATGCTGCGAAACACGTCTAAGATCCGTGACTTCAAATGACTAATCCACACCATGTAACGCTTTCGCCAAAGATTGAAGTCGAAGTTTGCAAATTCTTCCATCTGAAATGATAAAACATCACCACGTCTGGGTTGAAGGAAGTTGAAATCAAGTGACTCTCATGGCACCATAACCTCTTCAAATATACGTTTAGAAAAGTACAATAACCTCTTTGAGTGTTTGCTGCTGTTGCTCCAGGCGGGTTTGTCTCGCCACAGCCAGGAGCCAAAGTTTCTGCCACTGACTGACCAGCTGACTGAGCTTTGGGGTCTGGGGGTCAAGGTGCTCCAGGGGAATAGGTAAAGCAGGCTGCAGCTTCAAAGTGCTCCTCCTCTCTGGATGGAGACACAGCAACATAGGAGTCTGGCATCAGCTTAGGCAACTCATTTATGCTTTACAGATCATGAGCGATGAGGTCATAATCGAGAACTTCTAATACAACAATGACTTTTTCAGCAGAAGTTAAACTATACGGTTTTCGTGCCGGCTTACTCGTGAGTGGCCGTTTGCTGGGGGAACATTGCCGTTTGGGAATGCTCTTGTGTTTGCAGGACTTTGTGGCATGTTCAACCTCTGGGAACTTTTTATTCAACTCCTCCATGAATACCTGCAGAGAGGAGTGATCAGTGACGGTACAGCAAAAAAAAGTCCCTGGAACACAAATATTTGGGAAATAATTTTGCCGTAAAGATCAAAGTGTTCCAATGTTGTTGATTGATTAACAATAGCGACAAATCATATCACTTAATGGGACAGTATTAACGATCAGTAAGATGGTATCGCTCATAGAGCAGAATCGTACTGTGTGCTGCTCAATCAGCTCTTGGTTCTGCTCTGTGGTCTCAGGCAGAGGCTCTTGGTCTCTGAGGTTGAGGGCTTCCTCTGCTGAGGAGATCCAGTCCAGTAGCCTCTGGACTTCCTCTCTCTCTGACTCCAATGCTGCCAAGCTGGCCTGGATCTTCTGGCCCTGCTGCTGAGCCCAGGTCTGAACCTGACTCGGAAAACAAGGAGGGGGAGAAAGTTACAACGGCTACACTCAAATGACACTGTTTTATATTTTAGAAGTTGCCAAAGCCGTATCCCTCTATCTTCAAAACATCATAAATCTAATCCAGAGGGAAACTTTGCTACTGCTTATCATTTTGTGTGCAAGAGCACTCACCTCCTCATAGCGGGTCTTGGTGACGCTGATCCAAGACTTGAGAGTGATTATGGAATCTGGGTGGCAGGAGGCCAGGATCTCCTCACCCATACAATGGATGTTCTGCAACTCCACCGCCCGAGTCTGCAAGGCACCCATTGATTCCTTTAGAGGAGGAGAAGAGGGATGTATTGAGAGTTTTAAACATTTCAAACTTTGAACGCTGAAAGTTTTATGGTACCAACTAATGGTCAGTGCCCGTCTTTCAACTGGCTGAATGGGTTCAAGCATGAGAGTCTGCAAATATCCACTCTGCTTAACAACCCTTGAAAATACAGAATCCTTATCGGCGCCAACTTGTTGTTCTGTAGCAAACCCTGACCTTTGACCTCCCCTGAAGCGGAACGTATTTCTCCATAAGGAGTGATAAAGTATCACGTTATACTGACCTTGTGTTGTTTGCGGAAAACAAGCAGAGCTTCTTCCTCCTCTGGTATCGCCCCATATTTCAGTATCCTCTCTGCCTCAGTGAGGCGCTCCATGAAAGAGTGGGCAAGACCATCAAACCTTTCAGCCTAAAAAGAACATAGACAAAGATTGAGATAGGAGTTGGGAGCCCACCAATCAACTGTTATTCATTCCATATATTATATTGTTTTGCCCATGACCACAGCTACCTGCAAACAGGATTTTATCGATGAGTGGGTGTAATTTCATATCAGGAGACAAAATTCTAGAATCTATCATTCACCTTTAATGATTTGGGGGAACTACCTGCTGAAGTGAAGCCTCCAGTCGGTCTTGCTTGCTGACGGACAGTTTGCACACAGCCTCCCAGCGGCCCTCCAGCTCGTCCATCTGCTCCTGCAGCCAGTGGGCGTCTGCTGTGCTGCTCCTGGTCAGATCCCTCACGGAGCGCTTCAGGGTCCGGATACATCCGGCCCGCTTCCCTAACTCCTTCTGGAAGGCCTAAGAGGAAGACAGAGAAATTGGCTCAAAATATGCCACGCAAAGACAGGCAACTTAATATCAATAAATCATTACCAGCTTAATGGTATATTCACTATAAAATAATTAGACCACCATTCCACCTTATTCACTTAAAGCACTTATCCCGAGCCATTCCAATTCCTGTGTTTTTATTGTAGATGTGACATGTATGCAGTAACTTTTAACTATACTGTATTCATGACAATCTGTTTCACATTGTTAATCATAGAGGCCACACTTTAAAATGCACGCTGGGTGTTGTACCTTGTGTTTGTCGATCAGGTTGTTGACCATGTCTTTGTCTCCCCCAACAGGAACGTCCTCATCGAGTTGGGGCTCAGCTCTGTACAGCCAGTCGTTCAGTGCCTGGAGGGCGTCGGTGAATCTGCCCGAGAACAGCAGCGCTTCCTCCAGCTTGTGTTGTCTGAGAGAAGCAAACCACAATATTGGAATCAGGATTTTGTATTTACTCTGTAGGAATATGAATGTGCCCCTATCAACTATAAACCCATATCCATACCTTTCCATAGACTTGCCACTAATGGTGTCCCATGTGTCTTTGAGTTCAGCCATGAGATTCTCCAGATGTTGTCTATCATGGCCGGTATGAGCTCTTTCGTGAAGGCAGCGCCCACTCTTAGATGTTGCTTCGTACATGGGCCTCTTTGACCGGAGCAGTTTCTGGAACTCCTGATGACAAAATAACAGATCAGCGAAGGCATTCATGAACATGATAGCACATCACCAAATTGTATTCATTTTGAGGCCTGCCGCACCTTCTGTTCAGTCAGCTGTTGTTTGATCTCCTCATGGGTCACAGCAATCTCTTTATGCGTGTCTAATGTCTGTTCTACCTCCGTCATCCAGTCCACGAGCAGGCGCCACGACTCATTAAACTGAAGAATGAGAAATAAAGACAGATATTAAACAGAAGCTCTATCTGAGAGGCAGGGACAGAGAAGGTCAGCCATTTATATTGGAGCTGATATAGTGTTATACCTGTCTGGCACTCTTTTTGACCTCCTCCAGTGTTCTGCCTCTCTCTGAAGCTCGCAGCTGGAGCTTTTTGTGGCGATCCTTGACGGTCATGATTAGGTTATAAATGACATCGCAGTCTTCCTTCCTGCTCAGTTCTATTAGTCTGCGGGCTGTGCTCTCCATGGTGGTCTTCTTCTCACCGTAGCCGTTCACCTCATTCACCAGTGTCTGTGCAAGTAAAAGTATGTTGTAAAGCAAAACGAATACTTACAAATGTGTATACTCTGGATTTACGACGACAGCAGATGTAAAAAGACCTACTCTGTGTTCCTGCAGTTGAGTACAAACTTTATCCAGAGCAAAGCTGGGAGCAGGAAGAAACCCAATCGACTCTTCACACTTGCTCATTTTAGTGAGAAGTTCCTGGACGTTGCTTTGGAACTCCTTGGCCAGACTCAGTCCTTCTGTAAGCCTTGCCTGTGGGAACAGCGCGGCAATCGGATTTAATGATAAACTCGATTAGTAGTTAATCCATAGGATGACACGTGAAGAGTTAAATAACCTTTCGCTCCTGGACTTTGCTGTGAACGGATGCCCATTTCTGTTCAAGAATTGATAAGCTGTGCTCGGTGCTTGATCCCCGTACAACGTAGCTGCTCTCCAGCATCCTGTGGATGGCGTTCTTCACATCTGTATAGGCGTGGAGCTTTGACTCCATCTCGTTGCACAACTCCTTTTTAGGGTAAGAAGAATACCATTTTTATTTTATTTTTTACTGGGTATTTCTTGTATATCTCTTTATTTGTACAGTCAAAAGTCTGGTCTGTTTTACCAAATGTGCACTGAGCCTTTCACTGGCGGAGTCCGGCATACCCCATACGGTTTTGGAGGAGGACAGTCTCAGATCTGTGTTCTCCAGCCACTGCAGGAGATCCTGAATCTCCATTGTAACATCTTGTACCTGCAGAAAAAACAACAACAGAATGAATGGAAAGTCTCAATCAAAGATGATGTAGGTGTCAGCTCACTACAACCTCATGGAACACAGTTTCATCAGGTAACATTACTTGTTATCAACCTTTGTATTCTATTTTATTTAGGCATGAGTGGAACAATGACTGCAAACTGATAAAATAGTCTTTTGTTATTAGAATGCATTTTTATTTGTAGATACGGATAACATTTCATAATAAAAGCCTCCAATTTAAAGTTGGACTTGCCTCTCCACATTTTCATGTTACCTTTACAATCACCACAAGAGGGCGCAAGATAAACTGCTAAAAAACATAAAAAGCATCATCTCCATAAAGAGCGTAACAATATATATATATATATATATATATATATATATATATATATATATATATATATATATATATATATATATATACACTTTTCTATACTTTGTGACTTTTGTTGCAACTATAAGAAAATAACAGATTTGAGTTGTTTTCTCTCTTCACCTGACTCAGTTTGTTCTCTAATTCCAGCTGCCTGCGTTCAGTCTCACAGCGGACAAACTCCCAGCTGTCATTGAGTTGCTCCAGCAGAGACTGCAGACCATGCGGGCTGTCCCCGGACCCAACCTCCAGCAGCTCCCTGCCTGCCTGATTCAGCGACTTCACGGTGCGCACATGGGACATGACGTCATTACGCAACACCTTGTAGGAGGAAGAAGCAAAAGAGGAAGAGTGGGATTCAAATGTATCGCTTGGAGGTGTGAGGTGACTAGAAGTGTTTTCTGGTCTGAGTTGTGTCTGGCAGTTCAGATGAAGACATGCAATGTTGTCAGACAATACCATCAGTGTGTATTGTTGGAATAGTATGAATTCACAGAAATAATATGTAATGTACAGACACTGGTAGACACCAAGCATACAATCGGACTTCTTTCTGCGATCAGAGGATTCGCCCCTGATGACTATTTGACAGAATGCAACGTATCGGCTTCCCTTTTCATTACCGGAAGATGTTGACTTGGTCAGAAGGAGCTCTGTTGTACTTCGTGCATAACGTTGTATTTAGGCCACCACCAACCTTGTGTTTGGCCAGCTCTATTTCACAGGCCTGCAGGTCGATGCTGATTGGCCGGCTGCCCTGCAGTTGCTCAGCTGTTCGGGAGAGCCATGTGTGCAGCTCATCCAATGTGTTTTGGAACTGACCCAGACCCAGCAGAGCACACTCCAGCTGATGCTGATGTCCCCAATGGAAAAAAAGAAAAATATATATATTTACTCTAAACATTTTTTAGCTGAATGTAGTTTCTACCAGGGTAGCTGTCTTCTGTTGAAATAACAAAACGTAGTGAATAGCATGATGACATTGTGCATATAATGGATTATGGTGGCATTCTCATATCAATATCACATAATGATATCGGATCGCATATCCTCACCTGTCTGCTGACAGTCTCTGACTCCAAGTTGTCCCAGCGCTGCCTGAAGTCACACAGCGGTGAGACGGAGCCCGGACGCTCCGAGCCTGGAGACAGCCGGCACACAAAGCGGTGGTTCAGGCTTTCTATCTCTATTTTCTTCTGGTAAAGTTCTCGCTTAAACTCCTGAGAGAAAGATTAAAGACAGAATATATGTTTGGAAATGAGCTATTATCATGACTTATATATGTTCTGTTTCAATAAAATACAACACACATACACATCCTACACATGTAGGATATGAGATCAAATATATATAAATATATATATATAAATATGATATATAAATGAGAAAGAACTTTGATCATTGCTGGTAACGGGTGTACTTCAGCATATGAACTCACCTTGAGATCACGTAGCTGCTCTTTGACGGATTCCAGGTCAGTTCCTACCATGAACTCTTCAGTAGACCTCAGCTCAGCTGACTTCAGCCACTCAAAAAGACCCTATTAGCAGGACAATAACAGAATGGGCATTAAAGCACAATGACTGATATAATGTACGACCACTCAGCCCTGAATTCTTGCCATGTTGTGTGATCGAAGAAACTTTCTCAACAGCTAAACATGTAACCCTATCGGTAAATACAGCCGGATATATTTCACATTGTTTCCTTTTCACCATCTTGCGCAGTCTGCACCGTTAAACTCATTTGCCTTTTGGCAGAGGTCCACACGATCTGTCAGCCGCTAAAATGTAACGCTACAGGGAGTAAGAGTCTGAACGTTGCTATTGCAACAGAATAAAAGACTGGCTTTGTCCTTGGCAGGATGCCATAACACTGCTTGGGCGAGGCATGGGTGGCCAAAGCGTCCTGTTTGATATGACCAGATACTGACCATGAAATATTTATTAGTGTACGGGTTCGCATATACACCAATACCGTACAAAGACACACACCTGCATAGTGTCCTGATAATGTAGTGCCATCTGCAAGGACTCCTCCAGCTTTTTATGACTTTCGTTCCACAGTTTGCTCAAGTTATTCCATGTGCAATAAAGCTTCAAGACACAGAAGAGACAAGTTAAGTTAGTCAACATAACATCATGAGTTCAAACTTATTCGTATTCAAATGTATTTCATACTTCGTCCAGGCTCTTCGTGACATCTGGTTTGTCTGTATCGCCACATCCTGACATCAGATCCATTCCCAAAACACTGAGGGTGTCCAAATCTCCCTGTAAACTGTCAATATCCTCTCTGAGAGTCTATGAGTTGGAAAGATAGGTCAAAGTTATATTCTGTCTGTTATTGAACAATGAGGGGTTCTCACACGCGATTCCTTTGAGCGCTTCCAGACAAACCTGCATGGTTTCGAGGCTCTGGCGGATTGTTTCCGAGTCTGTCCGACTGGCGTTGAGGTCCAAAACTGCCTGCTGAGCATCACTGAGAGCGGCCGCGACATCGCTGATGTCACTCCAGAACTTCAAGGCCAGATCCAAGAGTTTGAGCAACCAGCTTTCCCTCTCCTGGGCCTGAGCATGCGTCTCATCCCACAGCTGGGACAGGCTGGACACACGCTCTTGGATTGCTACGATCACAAGGAAATAACAGGGATATTGCTTAGAATCCATGTGCACTAGGACAACATCTGTATAGAAACAATCTAATTTCTGAGAAGATTGCTACCCGTTCCGATGGATTCATCACCAGCTGCCTGAGTGTTGGCCAGCAGTTCATCTGCTTGTGTCTTCACACTGCCAAGGCCCATCTCCAGCTTGGACAGCTCGGCCCGGGTGTGTTTGTTGTCCTGCAGCTGCTCCTGGATCCTTGGGGTGAGTCCTTGAAGAGAGGTGTCGGTCTGTATGCGACTGCTCAGGCGGACAAGACTCTCTCTGATAAGGGTCATCCGCTCATTCAGCTGGAGTTGCAAGAAAAAAGATGTTGTATGCTTGTGGACTATATATATTTTTGTTTTCTTGCATGAACCCACCAGTCCTACCTGTGTGAATCGAGGCAATGACTCCTCGAGTAGACTAGCGTTCTCTCTGACCCGGTCTCTGATGGTTCTGTGCTGCTTCTCGGCCTCCGTCGCCTTCCGACAGAACTCATCCCCCTGAATGGGGTTTAGTTCCGACAAGCGCTTCGCCAGAGAGCATAAGCGTGCAATCAAGGGTCTGTGCTCTGCTATAGACTCCCTCAGACCCTTTGGAGAGAAGAGATAAAAAATAAAGGTTTAATTTCATTATGGAGAGCCTACTTTTTTCCCCAGAGTGCAGAGGTGGAAAAGTAACCCTCTTGGGAAGGAGACGACACTAATGAGCACTACATGGACAGATCAGCTCATTCACCGACAGGAAGACTCTGAAGCATAAAAGGACTTCTTTGTCGAACTGGCCAGAGAAAGGTATTACGACAAAAAGGAGAAAAGCTGGCATTCTAATGTGGAGGTGCGGCTTTCTTCTACCTGTAAAAGGTCCTGTTGTTCCCGAAATGCCTCATAGCTAATTGTGCTCATGGAAAGCTGGCCAATTAGGGTTTGAGTTTCTCCGAGCCAGGGCGAAACCTCACTGATGCCCTCAGAGAACTGGAGAAGAAGCGACTGAGCGTGCTCAAGCTGCAGGACCACGTGGGAATTGGTGGCGGAGGTGGTGTTGCATTGTTCTTGTAAGGCATCCAGTGGCGTCTGTGTGGGAGAGGGGACAGACGAAATGTATGCATGTAAAATATAAACACCTTTAAGTTACATTGGTTTACATTTTCTGTAAATGTGTTACTTAGTTAAATATAAATGAGTTGTGGCAAACACCTGCAAATCACATGTTTCTCCTTCATCACTGTACGTCAGTAGGATTTCAGCGATCTTCACCATCTTCTCAATGTTGAACCTGTGTTGGAGAATCTCCACTGACAAAATCTATTCAGGAGATAATACATCACATTAGGGTTCATTTTCTAAACTTAAAAAAATAAATATTTTGACCATAGAAATGACAGATAACACATTCACGTTTTTTTTTTATTTAAGTGGGAAAATATACATTTAGTTTATTAGTTAGTCATATATGTATAATGTCCCAACCTTCTGTTCATAGAGTTGTTCTGCTATGAGCTCTGGATCCAGATGAATGGTTTTCAGCTTTTCGAGACTCAGCGCTGTGTCTCTGAACCAAGCCATCTCCTTCACCACTGCCTGTTCCAGCTGATTAGAATATGATGTATGTTAGTGTAGCATTAATAACATATAACAGAATGTCATAATATATACAATCCTTATTAAAACATTTCTAAAATCGAATACCACTTGGCAGCACATAATGGCAGTTGTATCATTCTAGTTAAAAAAAGATAAATCAGGCCTTTTGCAGACGTTCTGACTCATCAAAGCAGCCAAAGCACAGGTTTAAATAATCCCACTGTCTGTATTTACATTAATTACACCTGCAATGGCATGTCAACATTTCTGCCGTGATAACATTAGATGTTTGCAGCTGAATTACAAATTAACAATAAAAGCGGGCACCATGAGAGACCACCAACTTTAAAATAAGCTGTATTTGGAATTGCTAACTAACGGACTATTCATATTGAGTATGAAGTCAAATGAAATATGTGCTCCAGCATATATAATATGTGCATTTATGTGTATGCGAGAAATGCCCAGATCTATACTACATTTATGAATATGCGACATGAGACTACTGCACATACTGAACTGCCCCACACACTGCACAATGTCAGAGAGTTTGAGCTAGGCTCAAAGCTATCTTTCGAGACGCATCTACTTGGTTTGGAGGTTTTGTTAGCTTCACTGGTCAACAATGTCCCCTTGAACAGACCTTTTATAGGAAGCTAGGTATCTAGCAATCCTTTACATATATTTATCTTTGAACATTATTTACATAATAATAAAACAAAACAAGAGTAACAAATAAAATGAGCAGTAAACATAATACAGCAAATTCTACATAAATTGATATTATATGTTTGAAAAGGAGCAGGCAGAAGTACACTGAATAATATCCTACCCCATTATTCAGATTCAGATTGAGATTCAACTTTATTGTCATTGCATATAGTACAAGTACTATGACAACGAAATGGAGTTTGTATCTGTCCAGAGTGCAAAGGAGAAGCAGTTAAGGTGCAGCGCAATGTCTTGGATAATATATATCTATATATATATATATATATATATATATATATATATATATATAGATATATATCAATCTTAGCTTCCACAAGCCTATGTGCTATTCTGAAATGTGGCCAGATGACAGCAACTGCCAAAAAACAAATTATTACTGCTAATGATGAAGCCAGTTGGAGTCAGTTAAGTTTGGCGTGACGTAGTTTAGCGAAATCAAGCGACCCTTTCGAGCAGGCTTCAGCTACTCTCCATCGAATGAACAGCACTGTAGAATCATCTGATCTGTTCATTGTACATTAGTGTGGGTACATTACCCTCTGTCTCTCAGCTGCACATAGTACTGCATCTCCAGCGTGTGTCTGCGCTCCTGCTGCCCCCAGCAGCTCCCTCTCGATGCGGCCCAGCCACAGGTGGAGGTCCTCCTGGCTGGAGGTACAGCGGCTGGAGGCCTCCAGGGCCTGCTCCAGCCTCTGCAGGACATCCAGACTGCTTAGACTCAGCACAGAGCAGCGGATACGCAGAGCATCCATCTTCTCCTGCACCTGCTGGGCTTCCTCCTCTGAAACGGAGAACGAGGTGCCAATATTTGACATGCATTGATTCGCTACCAGATCAGTTGGAAATTTATCAGGATTGTTTATACTGTTTTGACATTTTAATCAGATTCCAAACAAAACCAAAACCAAATGCAGGAGTATGTATTAATATTGTTATCAATAGATTTCAACATTTTGTAGAAAAATGGTCTGCTGATATTTCTGTTCATTAAAATAAATAAAAATGTATTTGTATAACCTCAATGACCATACTATGCCCAGTAGATTTTGCCATAGGCGGTAAATATTACCTGAAATTGCTTCCATCAGAACATGTCCCGACTTTTGTATTTTCCCTAGCTCAGCAGTTTTGACTTGAATCTCTTTGACAACAACCTAAAAGAAAGTGAAAGCATGACAAAGTTATAATTCTTTACCCAAACAGCACAATCAATACTTACTATACTGCACATGCAGTTGAACAATACATGGTAGATTTCCAACCTTGGCCCTGTCTGTGGCCTCTGAGACGCGCAGCATCACTCTCTCTGCATTGCGTAGTTCAGCTAGAGCCTGTTCCACCGATATGAGCCATTGCTGCAGGCTGTCTACTCCTTCCTGGAAGAGCTGCGCCCTGGGCAGAATGAGCTCCAGACTCGCTCTCCTACCAACAAGGAAATGTTACGATCGGTGAGTAAGAAGTGTGTAATTAATTTGTTTATTTAACAGGGACAGTGCACAGCCAGTTAGCTATACGCTATAAGCTAACTAGCTGCAGTTCCTGGGCAGAATGTGCTCCAGACTCACTCTCCTTCCAACAACAAAATGTTACCATTGGTAAAAAGTGTATCATTTATTTGTTTATTTAACAGGGACAGTGCACAGCTAGTTAGCCATACATCATAATAAGCTATAAGCTAACTAGCTGCAGTTCCTGGGCAGGAAACATAAAACAGCATCTCTGTTTAGAAAATTAACACTGTGGTATAAAACACAATTACAAGACACTATATATTCACGATGCAGTAACAACATCAGCAGCAACACAACAACCGCTAAGGAAGCACAACAACAACGACAACAACCAGAAGAGTTCACCACATTTAGACAAGTGTTTGCGTTCATGCGTGATGGGTACATCACTGAGCTGATTTTAGCCATTATTTCATCTTGAATTGTAAATTAGTAAGGCTGCAGCACTTTCGTCTATAATTTAGTATTGAACGCCTCCAGAAGAGGCAGGTCGAAGAGGCTGACCTGCCAAACTTAGTAAATCACCTCTGTTGGTGGTCCAATTATCTGAGCGTCGTGATATGAACTCTTTTAATGGAGGAGCCAGATCACTGATCAATCTGTGCTCTAAACTAGCAAGACACACAAAGCTGTCAAAGGTCATGAGATTTTACTTCTGGATGATGTTATGATTCTCATGCAGTACGCCTTGCCAACATGTGAGAGTGGTATTGCCATTAATGGCAAGCTGACCTTTTCTCTGCCCCCAGCTTCAAGGCCTCCCACTTCTGTTTGAGAGTGGCGAGCTTGACTTTTTCCTGCTCCCCCTCCTCTCCTGGGTGGGCCTCCACAAGTCGAGGGCCTTCCAACATCATGGAGTCCATACTACGCCTTCGATCTGTTAGGAGGCGCTGCAGCAGCTGTAAAAGAACATTACAGATGGAGGAATAATATTTACCCCCCTTTATGTACAGTGAGACGATTCAAGAATAAGGACAATAATTTCAAAGCCTCAAAGCTCTCCTTCTGTATCGAATCAAATCAGTTCTCAGTACTATGGAAGATGTTTGCTTTATACTTGAGGTTTCATTTCAGGGAAATGGCATTGCTTCCAGTAAGAATTAACATTCATGAAAGCCCCATTCTTGTTTATCCAGCCTTTGGGTCAGTGTGAAGGAAGCCCTGTCTCGTGTGTCAAGCTTACATTGTCAAGAGTCAGGCAGGTTTCACCTCATCCAAAGAGCTTACAATGGGTGAGATTACAGCTGAAAGGTGAGAGACTTCCCTGCTTGTTTCATACCCCCAGGAAATGTTCACAAAGACTCACTGAAGCTCATTGTGGCTACGAACACCACCCATTCATCGCCGAATAGAACCAAATTCATGTTGTAGAGGAAACGGTTGAGCATTTTTTCATGATCTCAGCACACCTTTCTATAGGTAAACCTTTCAGGTGTACTCACACTACGAGTATACTTCAAAGATGTGTTTCTGGAACGAGAAAATAAGGTGATGTGACGTTGTGACGTTGGTGATAACAGACCTTTTGTTCTTGGAGCTGTGCTTTTACCACTTTGACCTCCGAGGATGGGGGTTTCTGATTGGCTGTGAGCTCCTCTATCTCATTGACCCATGTGAGCAAAGATTCTAGGTTTTGGAGAAATGTCTCAGAATCTGTTGACACGTCCCTCAGAGCCAAGGCAGATCTTGTTCCCTTGAGAGAGTTCATAACAAATTATTAGCTTAAATATGAATGAATAAAAATACTAGTCAATACTAGAATATAATAGTCAGTAAAAAGCATGATATGTTTTACTATTGCGACACAAGGAGAAAAGAGTTAAGGGTAAAAACATACCCTCCATCTATCCATGCTGGAATCCTGATCTGAGCTTGAGTGTCCATCACTTTGGAGCTTCAAAATAAAGACAGTGGACATGTTGTTTCAGTTGTCAAGACATTGACTTTAAAGAAAGAGTCTAGGAGATAATAGGTGATATTATTAAGTTCAGATGAGGAGAAGGAGTGATGAAATGGAACACAGGTGAGATTTGTCGAGTTTGAAATGATAATTTGTTTATCAACCTCAGCGAGTTCCTCTGCGGCACCATTCAGGATTCTGACAGTTCTGGTGACAATGGGGTCCCCTCCTTTATCCCCAGACGGATACTCTGTCACTTCCAAAATTTCGGTCACCACCGTCTCCGTGACCTCCGTCACCTCTGTGACCTCACGCGACGCCAGAGTCTTCCAGGACCAGGGGCTCCCTTCTCTGGAGTCTCTCCTTTGGAAGCTGGCCCTCCTCTCAGCAGAGGTCCTGTCCGGGTGAGCCAAGGGGGAACGGGTATACTCCGGAGGCACAGTCCTTCTTGTTAGTGTCCCATTTCTGGATGTTTTTATCGGAGAAGGGCTGCTGTGCCAGGCATTGTCCAGCGTACTGCTGCTCCTGATTGTGGAGGTGGGAGAGCTGCGGAGAGGTTTGTCCGAAATGGGAGTATGAGCCCCCTCCTCCCTCATATAATCAATTCCCTGTGCCTCCTTGTCCCTCTCCACCTCTCCTTCCTTGTGATCATCCTCTACTGCTTCGTCTTTGACCGCCACTTCTGGTTTGGCCTCCCCATGTTGCTCCGGGGGCTGCCGCTCTCTTCGTCGTTGGTAGCACTCCTTCAGGAAGTCCTCGTCTGACCTCACATGCTTGGACTTCTGGCCCAGGCAGCTGGGCCGGCTGACGAGGTTACCCATAATCCTTCAGCCCAGAGGCTAGTGAGGTAATAGGTCAGGTAAGACCCCTCGGCCATGCATGCGGAAGATCCTTCAGCTACCTAAAATAAGACAAGGGGGCTATGGGTCATCATGCAGTGAACAAGTGCTCATTGTGTAAATCAAAGAAAAACATACAGCTGATCTTGCTTCTTTACAAGCACAACTTTCCTGCTCTAAAGTCACTAAGTACTACTTGCCACAGCTAACGTCTTCAGAAAACTGCCATGAGACAAAATGAACAAGTCTCTCACATCCTTTAAATGCTACATATCTGTGCCAGCGTTGCCCTTTTCTCTATGCACTGAAAGACCACAGAGATACTTGGCCTGGATATGCGCTGTCCCTTTGTCTGCCTTTAGACCACATACACACATGCTCCCCATCTATCGCACATCACCAACCAAAATATTCTGGGCTTAGAAATCAATGTGACAGGCTTGTCGAGGATCCCACTGTTGAGCCTGGCACGCAGAACCGCTGGCAGACAGCCAGCTCTTTCTCTAGCTCCGCCTGGACCAGTCCTGGGAAACCCGTTGAGGATCTGATCAATAATAAAATATGACAGCCAAAAAAACCCAGACATCGCCTCATTTCACAGGGGTGACAATAAGAGGGGGATTAGGAACACCGAGTGGATTGGGGGCAATGTGGGGTAGTTAGGAAAACAGTAACAATCAACCTGTAAAATAATATAGGGTTTTTCTCTCACTACTACGTCACTGAATGACATTTTTTAATCCAGCAAGGATCTCGTCAACATATTGTTTGACCTGAATTAATATATTTCCAAAAAGCCTCTCATTGGCAAGGATATTTTCAAACTGTGTCAGCCCGTCTGTTTCCCCGTCAGCTCAGTGCCTTCATTGTTTTGACCGAAGGGTTAAAGGGGAATGTAATTATCTTGGTCTAGAGGAGCTGAGGTGAGCCCATCAGGAAATCACAAGGTTCCTGTCGAGACCGTGTCCTTCCTCTGCAGGCAGGGTTGGACTGGTCCATTCAGAATTATACAGGTCACCTCAGGTCATGCTTGGTGACTAAAGATCTGGGGGGTTGACTTGCAATATGAGTCAACAAAGGGGACATTTGGTATTTGGCTCCACAAACTACTTTTTTTCTGGTTTCTGGATTTATGATGCTGTATGATAACTATTTTACAGTCATGCTGTATGCCAATATTATGCTGAATATGCATATCTCTTATCTTTACCAGAGGTTAGACACAAAGGCAATCTTTGTGCTCAAGTCAATATCCACATCAAATTTGAATCGAATCTCATTTGCGTGTCCCCCAACAATCATAATTAAGATAAATCATGGCTTTTAACTAAACGAGAATCTGAGAATGACCTAGTTTGATATGCTGGCTCCATGTGCATTAGGCAAGTGATTACCAACATCATGCAAGTCTCTGCAGAGCAGATGATACAGTCAGTGGATCCACAGGGGAGAACACAGTCAGATCAGAGAGTGGTGCCCAGACAAAGCCCCGACCTCGAGATCAATGATTACCCAGTTAGCTCAGATCACTGCCCAGCGGTCTCCGGAAAAGGGCAGTGTGTCTGTGGCCGTGTTCATAAGGGTTAACAATTCAAGGGAGAGGGTGTGCCGTGTCTGGTTACTGCAGTGTGCATGTGTGGTCGTTTCCTAAATAACACCTCGCAGCAACATACAGTATGTGAGGATATGCTGAGTAATCTCATTAGAGCGCTACTAGGAAATAAATATACAGATATATTATTGTGTTATGTCTACTAGACTGGGCCACACAGACGCTGATATACAGCATACAATTGTTTATAAAAGTCACTTCATAATAATTTTTGTAGCCCTCATATAAAAGACTTGAAGAGTACAATGACCTACATTATTCCACAACCAAAGCAAACCGGAGCTACCTAACCCACTCAAAATGCCTCAAGCCTGTATCTGATATGCACCTCTCGCTCTCTAGCATAATTGTACTAGAAAGAGAACCAGGGAACCACCCCACCATTTAACTCATATTGCGGATGACCTAACCATCCCATTACTTAACCTATTTGGGAATGGCCCTTAATTCCGACCGGCCCTTTCTCTGCTCTCAACAGTGATTTATGATACATGACCACAGAACCTTTCCTGATGAATTTGATTATAGCCATAGTGCAGGGGGTTCCATGTGCAAACTACACACGAGAAACATCCCCAACATTGTTGTTTGCAAATACCTCAGTTTCACTTTGCATGCCCAATTCTTATCTACATCTCAATATGGGAGATGTGTGTATGTGTTGAGCAACACCTCACATATCAAAATGCTACACAAAAGATCGGATATCCGTCTTTATATATCAACCCATTTACAGGACACAAGAAGCAGTGAATGGGCGGGTTTGTAATTAGTCGCAGAACAATAATCATCAATCACAACAGTAGAGCGCCATAATGTCGGGTCACTGGTGTGTGTCTGCCTCTGTTCAGGGAGGTCCTGAAGTAGTAATCATGGTAGTGGTCCCTAATCAAGGATGGCAGCTGTGCATTCACCCGAGAGACTCATAACATCTCAGGGTGGATATTGTACAAGGTCACACGTTCATCTCAAAGGCAGCCCTCTACACATGCAACAAGAAGCTACTGTGCAGAATCAAATCAGCGTGGTTTTGGCCAAAGGAGTAGCTGCTGAAAATGGCCATTTAGATGTTGGATCAGAATTCTGAATCCCTTCATGAAATCCAAGTAGCTGAGAGACTATTGACAAAGAACAAACTGAGTGCAATATACTTACATCAGAATGATCCAGTCATCAGAATGATCCATTCACACTGAATCTGCCTCTACTGGGATATTCCATTGCCTGCCGCACTTAATCTTAATCTGCATTTGCTTAGAATAAGTGAAGAAAGTCACAGCTCATCCACCCACATATGGCTCCCTCAAGCACAAAGTTAAACTCTCTCTCTCCCTGAGCCAATCCTGGGTTACTGGCAGTTTTGGCGGTTTGAAGCTTACGTGAACCACACTTACCCTGAAGCACAGTTGAGCCAAACAGCGTGAGTAAAGGAATCCAGCCAGTCCTCAAACACCATTCAAAAAAAGAGAGAGAAAAAAAGAATCCAGCTTTGTTTGAGCATCCTTTGAACGGCCTCCCAGCTCCAACATCCCAAACATGAACGCTCACACACACACACACATGCTCCCTCCAGCGCACACTCAATCAAGTCCACTCATTCACACATGCCCACAAACAAACACACTTTCTAAACACACTCACACATGCCCTGATAACTCATGCTTTCCCGTTGCCCACAGTCACAGGCAAACAATGTCCTCCTCTCCCCTCACAGCGCACCCCTCCCCTCCCCTCACTTCACTTCTCCTCCCACCAGCTCTGCTCCTCTCCCTTTCTTCTTTGTTGTGGGAGCTGTGATAGAGGAATTCCTTCTTGTTAACGCCGCCGCTCGAATAGTGCGCCCAGATGGAGACAATGTATTCCAACGGCTCAGTTGATCTCCCACAGTTCCCAGCCAAGAGCAGTTTTCACATGGAGGTCAGATTGAGCCAGTTCCATGTAACGACGATGAGGTGGCATTCTCCCCTGCACTGCTGCTGCTGCTGCTGCTGCTGCTGCTGCTGCTGCTGCTGCTGCTGCTGCTGCTGCTCAAGTTGCTCCTGTACCAGGCAGCGAGGCGGCAAAGTGCCCCCTTTACCTTCCCCAGGCTTTTCCCCCTCACTCTCTCGCCGCTTCTCACCCAACAAAGCCCCTCCTCTGGGTTTGACTGGGGCTCAGAAACTCCATGCTGCTTCTGCTTGAAAAATGGGATGAGTGGGGGGCAAAAAAGGGAGAGTTTTCTAAAGACCCCCGGGCCGCCCTCGGAACATTCACATGTTAAGTGACAGCTGCCTCAGTCCGTTTCCCTCTCGCGATGGCGAGGGAGAGAAGTGCAGGCTACAAAAGAAGGGACCCACACCCACCCTGCTACTAACCCACCCACTCACACATTCACCCCCAACCCCCTTGCTATCCCCCCATTCAGAGTCAGTGCAGCAGTCTCCACAGCGGCAACAAAGACGACTAATTACTGTAAAACATCTCAGATTACTTTTCAACTCAGTTCCAGCCACTGCAACTCCAACCCATCCATAAACAAAGAGGCTGCAAGCAACCACACATACACAGACACACACAAAGATAGAGAGCAATGGGAAGAGAATACAGTCTTGGCATGGGAAAGCAAAGGAAGGACCCCTATGGTGAAATTCTATCATGCCCGGTTTCAATACGTCACAATATTTGCCTTGCAAATGCAGAACACCAAACCTTCTGTGTACAAATGCCAGTACAGCAACATGTATTCACATTTTCTGGCGTTTGAAATGATTTGGTTTGGTTGAAATGGTTTATTTAGACATGTGATGTGGGATTGACAGTTATAGTTTCATTACGCCAGAAATATGTCTTTGGATATGATGTGATGTGCAGGTGCACCAAAACCCAACGTGCGGACAGGTGACTGTCTCACAAAGAGAGTTTTTACCCCCAAATCCTGCCTTTTTTCATCCTTTCTCTCTGTCTTTCTCCAGCCAACCAAATAATCAACCAATCGACTGATCCACCAATGCGTGCATGCATGCATGTACAGTACATTACACCCACCCACACACTCTCTCTCACACAGCCTCGACAATAAACACACACACACACACACACATACACAAGCAGACACCAGTCATTCAGCCTCCTCCCTAATCCACAAGGTCAGTCATCGAGTGTGAGGATTAGTTGAAGGAGAACGCATCTAAAGGAAGACAAACTGTTGACTATTCAATGGTATTTTATGTAAAAAGATATACAATTGATATACAAAAATTATATAAAAAAAGATATACAACTGTGAACTAGATGTGTCGTTTACACATCTAGTTCACAATTGTATATCTTTTTACATAAAATATAATTCTATATACTTTACCCGAGTGAATGTAACGAGGACAATATTGCCTAAACTTGAAGTAATGAATAAATATAGAGAAAATAATGAACATAAATAATATATATATAATTGGCCTGTCTTTAGTCTATAAGCCTGTGCAGTTAGAAAACGTCCATGTTCCTTTCTGCTTGGATTCCAACGAGCAAGCACATATATCGCGTCATAAAATATCACATAATCAATACCAGTTCTTCCAGTGTAAAGTGCCTTCTGTGTTACATGTGAGGGGGAATGGCCTTAAACCTGTCAATGCAAACCCGGTTTATTCAGCATGAGATGTGTGCAGAGTCCTGATTTATTTGGTTTGGGCCACGGGATCATGATGTAACTCCGTTAATAGAGTCTTAAGTTCAGTATATTCTGCCGGAGCATCATGCAGGGTGTGCGCCTTTCAGAATTAAACACATCCTGTTTAGTCCAACCAAAGATACAAGCTTTGTCATTTTGCTGTCATATTAATGAAAAGCTAAACGATAACATGCAGATCTTTAGCAGGGATATTCACAATGTTCACCATCCCAGTTTAGCCGTTAGTTGGCATTCTGACAATTGTGTACTAGGCATCAAACACAAAGTACAGCTGATAGGAATGGCATTGTAACAGCTACTGTTGTCATAAAGCAAAGTATTGGGAAAATTAGGCCCAAAGTTGCATTCTTCCTTCATGACAATCGACCCAATGGTTATTTTGATATTTCAATCTGGACCAAAGTGGAACGACGACGTTTCCAACCCTAGAACCATGCTGCCATCGTTGCAAAAAATAAATCACCTAATGGGGCAGTTTTCCTTAGTCTGTTGAAAGTGAATATGCTGACACTCATTTAGGATTAGTAAAGGTTAAGGTTTGAATAATTACATACATTATGGGTGTGAAGAACATTTTCTGCCGGTTGTCAAGCAGCGCCCGATTCATAATTTGTGAAAAACTGCTGAAATCTAAAAATATTTCCTAGCGTAGCTCTCTCCTTGAAAAGAGTCCATCAGGTCACGGTCCATGACATGGCTAATAGTCATTCAATGAAGGCTGAAGATGAAAATAGGCTATTAATTGTACTTTGAAGCTGCTGCAGGTGTTCAGAACAATCCTCGGCCCCCTTTTTCTTACAGTTCCATTTATAACACCTCAACCCTCTCCAGCCTAAATTTATGCAAATAGTGATTTAAAAAAAAAGGCAAAGAAGAAAGAAAACAGAAAGTTCCTGTCACTGTGGCCGATGAGAGAGAGAAAGAGTGAATTGAAAAGGATGACCCCTGTGGGGTCAAGTTATTTAACCCCTGAGTACTCCAGTGCTGATGCAAGAGTTCCCAGCCTTAATCATACCATAAAATATGTCCTGTATCTCGCATTGGTTGTTTTGATTGCTTTGGTCTCTTATTTTTACCTTTTCCTTTTATGGCCCTACTTGGCCAGATGCATGGTTAATTTCTTATATTCTTTCGTATTATTGAAGGTTGTATTTTTTGTTGAACTGTAAAAATACCTAAATAAAATATCAAGTATGAAAAAAAAATATGTCCTGTATCTCACAGTCTCACCAGCAATAATACAATCCTAGTAATAAGCCAATAAGCCCAGAAGTAGTATATTATAATCATTATGATAATAATAGGAGCACTGTTAGCTGACAAGACACAGCTCAGACAGTTTAACTGTAAAATATACTGTAAATAAAAATGCACTAACTTAGACATAGTTTCTTCAGGTCACTTGGAGAGCTAATGTGCACTTGGAGAGCTAATGTCTTTAGCAGCTTAATGAGCGAGTAAGCCCTGCATTCCCCGTCCCCCCTGCCTTCATCTAAAGGGCGCTGGCAGTGACGACGCACCACTTTTCCAGGAAGACATTGTTGTCGAACCACGACACCTGATCCCGGCTTTCAGCAACCTCCAGTTCCCTCTGTACTAATTAAATGATTTTGCCAAAAATCTCTCCTCTCCATTTCACGGTGGTTGCACATAGAGCCTGCACACAGTTCTTAAGAAGATGTGTCTGGCAGCTGAGCTATGCAGCGATGCAATAAGCAGCTACTGGTGGCAAGAAAGAAAGCTCATCTTCCTGTCAGCAGCCCTCATTATCCTTCCTAAAATGCATCCATTAATGAAGTGGACATAGGTTGGGATACTGAAGGGGAGTCTCCAAAATGAATGTGATTCCAAATTAGCGTCCAATGGGAGCCTAAATTTGATCACAAATCCCATGTGCCGAAAGACCTGCGGAAAGAAAACCAGGATTAATTTTGCCAGCTTGTTTTCCCCCCTCCTCTCCTCTGCTATCTCAACCTCTCTGCTGCCTTCAAATTAAATAAGACCTCAATGGCTCCTCTACAGAGCATGGTAATTAGCCCTCTTCATGAGAAATGGAAGGAAAAAAAGAAGGGGTCCCCTTCTCGGGTCAAACCAGAAGCACCATTCAGAATGCACACAGTCATTTATCACCAAAAGAGGTTGCTTCCAAGAAAAGTGAATGAAAGGCTGATGGGCTTCCCCGCTGGGTTGCCTGGGCCCTGCTGGGCTGCCTGGATGCTGGAAATCACAGTCATGTGTGAAACGAGGATTTAGCCACTCGGGGACCGAGGAGCTCGGCTCATCATCAGCACCGCATCTGATTCAACTGCTTCCAGGAAGACAGGATTTACTGCCGAAAGTCCACACTTTCCGTTGAGCACAGGAAGCCACGGATAATAAAGGAAGAGGCCCCACGTTGCCATTAACCCTGATAAAGTGTGTGAATCAAAATATCTCTCACGGGAGAGATTTCCTGAGGTGCTATGAGATGAAAATCAATTTGACACACCGAGCTTGAGAAAAAAAGTCAACCAGACGTGAGCTTTCATCTCAAGTTGAGGGTGCAGAATGAACAAGTTGACTTTTCTGCCATCTTGGCACCCTTCATTATTCATTCGTCTTGTAAGGGGATTCACAGCAATGGAAGTAAGCCGTCTTTTCCCCCCTGGAGGTTATGACAGCATCAGAGAGCGGGGATGCTGTTTGCTGGCTGTCAGAAACAGAGAGGATGGGATAATAAGGCCGTGATCTCTCACCCCCTCGTCCCGGGCCTGTTTTCAACTTGTGTGTACAAGACGTATTTGGGATGCAGCATCTGCCACAAGCCCAGAGAAACCAGAGACCTTTAAGACACAGAGAGCCTTTATCCAGAAGAGCCTCGCCAGCAGGGGGGCGGGGGAACAGGAAGAAGAACAGTTGACCTCAAACTGACTGTCAGATGGAAGAGATGGAATATAGGCTTCCTAATTGTACTATTAACCAGGTATATGAGGATGTCTTGTTCTACTGCCTCTCATGACTGAAAAGGAATGACTGGCATTGTATACTTTTTTTAAATATTTTTTTTACCAAAACTAGCAGATACATGACAAACATATCATGAAGTTAAGTTTACAAATGATTGGCAATGGAGTCTTCGCCATTGCCGTGAATTGGTTATGGCAAGGCATGAGCACTCACCTTCTGATTCAATTATTCATATTTTAGATTGTATTAATACAATGTTAATTAAACAGCAGGCATCATATCCCAAAAAAGAATAAACGTATGGAAGTCCTCAGCTAAATCAAGGATGCACTTGTGGTTTCAGACAGTTTTGTGACATCCCTCTAAGAATGATCTAATCAGCACATTGGCCCGCTGCCATGTATTAACCTAAAGATATTTATCTTTAAAGTTGAGATTATAAATGTATGTTTCGCCTCGGAAGTATTGTATAAGCCTGATCTGGTGTTGTGTATTCTAATTTGTAGTTAGTATAAGTTTGTTTAACAGTGAAGCAAATCATGCAACCATGCCCATTTGATGAAGTGATGATTTGTTCTTTGAGCTCTTGGTTTCTTAATAATAATAGTTTTCTTCATATTTAGGCATGCCTGGTCCATAAGGTATGACTGAATGAATGATGAATGATATTCCCATTTTACATGCTTATTATATTCATGCTTGACAACATCCAATTTGAGGATCACATGTGTCCCAGTGTTGATGGAGGGAAAAGAAGTTTGTGTGTGTGTGATGTGCCGGTGCACGCCTTGTGTTAAGGAGCAGGTGTGCGTCTCTCTCCTGTGTATTGTAGACTGGTCTGTGTATGGGGGGGCTGCTGCTGAGGGACGTCCTCATTCATGCAACTAAGGAGTCCCTCAGGCCCCGACTGAAACCAGCAGCGCAGCAGAGTCAGAGTATTACCATGACAAAGGTCTGTGGTTGGATGCAGTATGATAAAGGCATGGTAGAGATGGAATAAAGACACCCCCTTATTTCACACACTCTCATTGGGGGTCAGACTAAAACTCTCTAAAGCATTTTGAGCTTTTATGACGTGATACGACATGCCTGTGCATCTTACACATCAGTGCCCGTGGGAAACATTCGCTTTATTCAAACGGAGACAAAATGTAACATGGACATTTTAATAAGTAAGTTCCCTCTCAGGTCATACACAGATAGTATTTTGTCCTTTTAAACCACAAAAATCAATTAAAGGCACAAACATTCTGTAAAGACAATGGAACACATCTACTTCAATAGACCATATAACTAAATCACAATAAAAACATCAAACTCTTGCTCCTTTTGTGAATTGATTCACAGCTCATTGAAGAAGGAGCAGTCCCTCCTTTCACGAAGGATATTTACATAAATGATTACCGCACCTTCTCGCTGCACTACGGAGATGTAACATGATGATGTTTTGTGCTTGAATGATCACAATAGATTAAGTTCAATTAAAATGTCGAACTCTGTGCCAGTGAACAACGCCCCACAGGATAATAAATAATGTTTCTGTTTCATTGTTCCGTTGTATTGATGAGCAATAATCAATCAACTAAAATCAGAGTTTCAGTAATGCAAACATTTCTCAACATTTGGAAAAAGACGTAATCTGATTGGTTGAGTTAAACCTGATGGGAGGAACCTGAAGTGTAATAATCAATTAGAAAAGGTGACTGGTATAAGATAGATAGATAGATAGATAGATAGATAGATAGATAGATAGATAGATAGATAGATAGATAGATAGATAGATAGATAGATCGGTAGATTGATAGATTGATTATTCATCCCCAGGGAGAAATTAGTTTGTAGCAGCAGCAAGCAAAGTTACATAGGAGACATAAAAATATGAAGTATGAAAAATGCTCAATATATACAATACAATAAAATAGCAGAGCATATTCAATTTAAGAAAATTAAATAATAAAGAAAATGCAAAAATGCAAAGTATTTACAGGTTAATGCTGGTTAACTTGTTAGCAGACCTGCTGATCAATATTAGTTAGTCTGATCAAAGTTAAATACTTAGCCCTTCCTCAAATTGCCCAGAGATTCCTTTATTATGCTACGCAAGCTGGTAGCATAATGTTTGGCTGCAGCTTGGACTGACACATCTTTGTTCAAATATTGGTATAAATGGTACATGACAAAATGTAAAGTTAGTGATCAATAAATGCCTCCATAGTCACATCAGAGCCTCATACAAAGATCCTGCTTGTCTTTTTTTCTGCCCTCCTGTCCATCCACCCATCTGAGTCTAATGCCTTTTCAGCATGTGTGCTCATGTGTGCAGGGGGCCTCCAGTGCCAAGCACTTCTGTAGCCCGGCTGTCCAGGCCAGGCACAATGGAGCCCAATTCCCCAGCCCCTCTGTGGCCTAAAGAAGTCCCCCTGCATGAGTGAAGGAGGACCACCTCAGTATCCGTTTGGTTATGTCGGACTATGAAAAACCTCCACAGTCCCTTTCCTCTTTTCCGTAATGCTCAATTAACTTGAGTGTTTGTACCCTGACCAGCATGACTCATTGGTTTGCTTTCCTCCTCCTTGTTAACGCACATGTACTCTAATATTCTTTACAGGTGCCTGTTTTACTACTGATAGCATGAGATATAATCTCAATCTGCATTGATCTCCACAGGGAAAGTATGATCTAATATTATAGGATGGTATGATTTAAATCTGTCGGTGGATTTCATGAAGCAAAGAGCTTCAACATAGGCAAAACAATTGACATCTTGTTGGGTTTTGGGTATACTTCAAACAGAGGTGTCAAGTAACAAAGTACAAATACTTCGTTACTTTACGTAAATAGAAATTTTTACTGCAGTATTTATTTTTCAGATGACTTTTTACTTCTACTCCTTACATTTTCAAACAAATATCTGTACTTTCTATTCCCTACATTTTAAAAATAGCCTCGTTACTATTTCATTTTGGTTTGTTTTCATTCCGGCTTGTCATCGTTCAAAAACACACACAAAAAAAACCTAGCCAGAGAAATCGCGCCATCCGGATAGAGTGAATTTGATTGTGGTTGGATGAGAAGTATAAACATATACCATTCCGACACCCTATTGGTTTTCTACGCGATGCACCTGCAGATGACACAAATCAACTGTTATAATTCACGTCACTCTCCAGCAAGGACAGCAGAAAAGCCTATTACAAAGATGTCCGTGTCAGAGAACTCGAGCGAAATATCCCACTCCCAACCAAGTATCAGCGAGGAGGTTGATAGCCAACAAGACCAGCCAACCCTTGTACATCCCTGGCCGTACCTGGAAGAATTTTTCGAGATGGTTGGGTGCAAAAACAATTTGTTTTGAATGCGCTGCAAGCTCTGCGCACCCAAGTACCACGAGCTAATGGCTTTCAAAAACTCGCCGTCGAATTTGAAAAAGCATATTGAGGTAAGCTGAAAGTTTGTTATTATCAGTCGATTATTGACAAAATATTGTAGTAATCTAGTTACGTAAATTTGCCATGTTTGCTATGGCTAGGCCTAGGTGCATGCCAAGACATGCCATGGTTTTATTGCTTAGCAGTAGCTAGGCTATGATTCAACGTTGCTAGTTTGTTTGGCTCTGTGTGAGATTTGATATTCGACTTTAGCCAAATGTTATCTGAGTTTATATTATTTCTATATTTAACATCTGTATGTTAATTGCGCAAAACTATAGTTTCCGTTATGATAGTCGATTATTGACTAAATGTTGTAGTAGTGACCAAGTAACGTACTGGCTAATGGTAAATTTGCAATGTTTGCTATGGCTAGGTACATGCCAAGACATGCCATGGTTTTCTTAATAGTAAAAGGCTGTGATTCAACGTTGCAAATTCGTTTGTTGGGCTCTGTGTGACATTTGAAATTCGACTTTGGCCAAAGGTTTATCTGAACTTATATTATTGCTATATGCAATATTTGTAGGTTAATTGTGCAAAGTTGTAGTCTACAGCTTGTTGATGAAGTATGTACTAAGGATAGGCATGATCCTGTCTGTGTCTGAGAGTGCGTGCGCCTGTGTAGGGCAGACCCCATGGGTCCTTGTAAAGATGCAATAGGCCCAACTATCAGCCAAATGCAGTTTAAAATGAATTAAAGTTGGACTATCTCATCAATAATGCTAGTTTTTGGTCATGCCAGCAGCTGCTTGTGGTCCTAAAACAGCTGTAAATATTCCGGTCTGCTCAACATAATTGCATAAACCAGTGAAACTGCTCCCTAACTTGTAGTCTGACCTTCTTTCATGAACTTCAAGCAGGACATTTAATACAGCGGAAATCCTAGATAATCTGAGTTTGTGGTTTGAGAGAAATAATATGATTCTCAATCTGTACCTGTACATTCATTCTCTCCACAGAAGAAACACCCCACTCGTCTAGAGAGGTACACGCAACTTACTTCATCAGCCGTCAAAAGGAAGCCATCCACTGAAGGTTCTTTGGACCCACCCTCCAAACAAACCAAGCTGTGGGAGACTCGAAGAGTGTCCCAGGCAAGTGTGGGAAAGTAGTCCTCAAATTTGTTGTCGAAGGCTTGTACCCACCACACATTGTTCAGCAACAGGGCTTCATTGATCTTGTGCAACATCTTCAGCCAAATACAAATGTCATGACGCGCAATACTGTTGTAAACCAAGTCACAAAGGCCTCTGTTGCAAGCAACTTAAAGAGTCACATAACCTTTCTGCCCTGGCTGGTGCCCTTAATGATATTCACACAGAATTCAATATCAGAGAGAAGATCGTTCGCACTACAACTGACAATGAATCAAACTTCCTGAAAGCCTTCAGAGTTTATGGGCAGACTGACGAGAACAATAATCCTGAACCTGTAGGAGAGGGTGATGGAGAAGAGGATGATGGTGGCCAAAATGATGATTATGATGAAGATGAGGAAAGGGTTTTGAATTTGTTAATGCCGGAGCCCTGTTGGACGAAGTTGACTACTTGGAATACCAGCTACCCAAGCACCATCGTTGCGCCTGCCATCTCCTCAATTTAGTGTCCACAGTTGATGCTTCAAAAGCAGAGGTCAACCCATTCTACAAGCGTGTGGCAAGGTCCACATTTGCCAAATGCTCTAGCCTGTGGAACAAAAGTTCAAGATCAACCACTGCATCTGAAGTAATTGAAGACCACTGCAAACTCTAACTCGTAAGGCCTGTTGCTACAAGGTAGAATTCACTCTTCTCAGCCGTAGAAAGAATAGTGAGAATAACAAGAGAACAAGGAGAAGGAGCTCTTGCAGCTGTCTGCAGTGAACTAGATACACCTAAGTAAGTGCTTGTTTTTCTGCCTTTCAGTTAATGAAGTGATTAACAATAGATTAAGTTACAGTTTTATACGTTGAGTACTGTAGAACACATGTATGCACTATGCCAATATGCAGTCACCAAATGTACTACGGATGTGATTTGTAGCAACACAACTACATTTCTAAAAGTCTCAGATGACAATATGTTTCCTTTTTAATTGTCCAGTTAAAGGTGCTACATCAAGTAGGCTAAATGTTCCATGCTATGTTTTTCTTTTCTTCTTTGTACAGGTTTACTCCAGTGGAACTTGCATTTCTCGCAAAATATGCAAAGACAATGAGCCCAATTGCCAAGGCACTTGACATCCTTCAGGGAGAAACCAGTGTGCAGATGGGATTGTTGGTCCCAACCATAACTCTGCTAAGGACCAAGCTCCAGCACCTTCACGTCGCCTCCAAGTTCTGTGAGCCTTTGATTACGGCACTTCTTTCAGGCCTTCAAAAACGCTTCGGAGAGATACTTGCAGATCCAGAGCTAATAGCCGCAGCCATTCTAGTTCCCAAATTTAAGACCTGCTGGACAAGTGACACAAATATCCTCAAACTTGGTAAGTGCCTCATTTCTCAACATCCCCTCAGTATGTGTAATTTCTATGGAGACAGTGAAATTACATTTAATGACACACACACACACACACATACACACACACACACACACACACACAATCCAATACACACTTACAATACTGTCATATGGTCTAAATTATCCTGATTATGTTTTTTTTATTCCACAGGCCTTGACTATGTATATTAGAAGCCACTTGGACTGTCAGGCTGAGAATCACATCATTGAGGGCTCCCAATCATCTGAGGAAGAGGACTTCTTTTCCTCCTTGAAGAAGACCGGCCCTCTTGAAACGACCCAGCAGTTGGATGCGTACCTGGGGTACCCGGGGATGTACTGAAGTCCTTCCCAGCTGTGTGCCAGCTTTTCACTTAAGTTTAATACGGCAGCCTGTGCCTCAGCAGCCTGTGAAAGACTGTTTAGTGTTGCAGGGCTCATCTTCAGGCCAAGAAGAGCATGCATTGGCTCAAATAACTTTGAGAACCTGCTGCTTTTCCGGCTGAACAAAGCCTATTGGTAGTGTTGTTGTAAATACGGGATTGAGTCCAAAGGTCTCAAGGTCTCTTCCAATAAAGGTTATTGATAACGTTCCACTGAAGTTTGACTTTTTACACTATTATAATACTTATAGGCAACTAGTTATTATGTCTTCCGCTCCATGAAACGCTTGTTAATGCTCAGTAGTACACATATGGTACTTTAATGTATTTGCATTGTAATAAAATGTGATCATTTTAAATGGGCATATATGCAGCTGAAACGGGTAGCCTAGTGCATCCCACATTTTTCAACATAACATTTTAAAACATTATAGTCATTATGGCCTTTAGAAAAATTATTGTTTTGGGGGGAGGTGGGGTAGTGCACTATAGGCCCCTGAGATGCGGCCTTTGTCCTTAATGGAAAACAAATTCCCCTTACATTACTTACTTTTAAGTCGTTTTGAAACCAGTACTTTTCCACTTTTACTGAAGTAAAAAGCTTGAGTTGATACTTCAACTTTTACAGAAGTATTTTTAACCCTAGTATCTAAACTTCTACTTGAGTAATGAATGTGAATACTTTTGACACCTTTGACTTCAAAGAGCCTTCTTTACATCTCCACATGTAACATCTGTGTAGCTCATTTCAGGATTGCACATAACATAAAACAAGCATTTAGTTGTTTAACCTCGTCTAAAAGATGATCAAGTTACATAAAGTGTTAACTAGTAGATCATATGTTCAGACATATGTATAACAAATTAAAATAAACAGCCGAGAGCCGAGATGGAAGCTAAGCTAACCCAGCTAGAACCTAAGGCTACTCCACTACCCAGGTGATGTACGATCGCAGAACAATTAAATGGATGAAATAAAAAGATGTTGGCCATATTATCGGCCCAGAGAATTGTTTTTGTTGCTGCTGTTTACATGATGCAAATTTATAAAAAGGCACGACAGGAATGCAGTATTGTTTTTGCTTTGTATTGTTTTGTAGAGTTGCAAATGAGCTACAACTGCATTTGGTTGTAAATGCTCCTTGAATCCTAAAATACACTTATGCTATATCTTATGAGAAACTGCGTTTGTGGTGACACAGTAAATTCCAAACTGGTTGAAACATCATAAAGGTACGCAAGGACAAAACATATGGTTATTGCAAAATTAAAAGAAATGACTGAAGTCCAACAGAAAACCATAGAAGACAACTCCAGGGAGGTGGAACCTCCAATCAACTTCTACCTCAGTTCACTTGAGGAGCAATGCAGGTGTGAACTGAAGGACAGCGAGGCGAGGCAGACCCCAGTTCAACCTGAGGGGAAGATTCTCCTGGAGGCTCCAAGAAAAGAAAGAGGACAGTTGGAGCCATTTGAAGGCTCTTATGCAGAAGGAGATATGTGACCTGAAGCAGGTGAACAGACAACCTGAACCAGGGAAACAGAGACACCGACTACCTGAAGCAGGTGAACAGACTACCTGAACCAGAGAATTAGACTACCTGAAGCAGGTGAACAACAGACTACCTGAACCAGGTGAACAGACTACCTGAACTCCCAGCTGGGAAAGATCTGCTGTGGAAAGCTCAGAGACATCTTGAGCAGCAGACCTCTAAAACAAACAACCCTCAAGTCAAATTGGAGAAGATAAAGGCGGACAAAGAGGCCCAAAAAGAAGTGGACGCCATCCAGTCAGAGCACCGTGCTGAAGAGGACTCTGGTGTCGTGGTCATAACCTGGAGACCATCGTTAACTTCCTGAAGCTGCAGGTTAAAGACACCACAGAGTGTGAGGCTCGCTCAAAAGAGTTGGAGAGCGCTCTTAAGTTTAAGAAGGTACATAAGAACGCTGGAAAAGATGGAGGATGGTCTTCACAAACAAAAGGAGGAAGCTCAGAAGACTCTGACGTATACATCAGGGGACAAGCTCCCAAGAATGTGCTACATTTTTGTTTGAATTGACCTTCTTTTCATGTCTATTACTGGAGTATTGTATGGCATAGTATAGGTAACTGCATTTCCCGAAAGATACTTGAGTGAAACTTGAGTTCTCATTTGCACTCTATAGCCTGAAAATATAAATGATCTTGTTGGCTCAGGTGATTTTATATGATGGTCCAAATGGGAACTTTAACATGGGATATGATGATAGAGACAAACAGTGAGAGGTAGAGAGACAACACAAGGCAGAAAGGCAGTGGACTCAACTAACCCGTGGGTCCAGAGGAGGCAGCCTCATCTCCATGCTCTTCAGCCACTCTCTCAGTGCTATGATCTGACCCCTGAACTCACACTGCCATTGACTCAAGTCCTCCACACTCCTGCAAAAACAGAATTGATCATCTTTTAAAATCAAATGTATTCAATGAAGTTAGTCAAATTGAACACATGCACTAACAAGGATGATCTAAGCCAAACTAGTTATGATTCTCACCGTATTATTTTAAATAGAGCGAGAGAATAGAGATAGCTTGGAAATAGGTTTTTCTATAATGTATATTTGTTATACTGTCTCAAGCTACACAGTGTATTTGTTGAATAACTGGACTCTGAATTCAAATGCCTCCTTGAAATGTGTATGATTGTGATGACAGGAAGCACACCATTGAGGAAACAGGCACAACAGTAAAGCCAAGACCTGTACTACGGCAGGAGGTCAAAGAAAGCCTTCAAGAACTATTACTCTTGTCAAACGAGAATATAACCATGCTTGGAAAAAATATCTCATTAGGGAGGCATCTGCTCTCTCTCTCTGTCCACTGGGCAAGAACTATAGTTTTCCTGTTTCAGGATGTTTCAATTAGATGTTTTACACAGTGTGCTCCCTTCACCATTCACACGAGCTATGTCTTTGTGTTGCTGGCAAATGCAAACGCACCGGTCTACAAAGCCGATACAATTAACCAACTGTCGTCACAGGCTGTACATTTTTCTTTTAATCTGACTGTTGGTGACCACTTTCAATCACGATTGGATTACAATATTTCCTTAAAAATCGGTTTAATTCATAAGTATCTACTGTACATGTGAGATGGGCCAGTATTGCTTATATTGGACATAATCTTATATTTCTCTAAGGTTGGCCATTTAACTTACAAATGCTATACATTGTCAATTAATCATGGATGCAAGTAACCCAATATCGTGGCAAGAATGAATGACAGATAAGATAATCCTTTATTAGTCCCGCAGTGGGGAAATTAAATGTCATACATTAGCCTACCCATGTCTCTGATCCTGTGACGTAGGTGTTAGCGGTCCAAACAAAGCGTTCCCTTTATCCTGCATAGGAGAAAATTTTACAAAATGATCCTTATTCTTTTGTTTCGCTTATTTTTATATCATATCCAGCTGCTTGAGTCATTCAACAGTTAATTTACTGGATACGAGATATGACGATGCAAGTGTTTGTACACTCGTCCCTGTGGTCTTACCTCCCCGTCTCCAGCCTCCGGCGCCGGGAGAGCTGGGAGGGACAGGGTCAGATCAGAGTAGTCAAGGGAGCTCAGTGAAGAATTCTGGGAGGTGAATGCCCCATTTCTTCTGTTGGCAGGCTCCTCCATCAAACCAAGTGGCTAATGTTGGCACATAGAGCAAAAACAACATGTATGCATCTGGTCTAAAGTAAATGGCGGTAAATCTACATGCATACCAGTGTTGTCCAATGGAGGAGATTTATAATCAGTATCTAAATGGTGTTTCTTTTAAACCCTGATCACAATAGGAAAATGTGTAATTTTGCAAGGAGCTAAAAGCAGTATTGTATTATCATCAGCCTTTAAAACCTAATCAGAGCTTCATTAATCAGACAAATACTTAATCATTAAAAAAACAATAAACCTCAGTGGGTTCATATTATGATCACCTGACTAGCAGGTGACGGACTATGGTCTGACCATCGGGTCTGACCTGATTCATTGGCCCCCTTAGGGATGAGTGTTGGTTGGTCCAACACCGCCCTCAGGTGGTCAGAGGGACTATTCATACCACTAAACAGAGACAGATGCAGTGTGGTAAAAAAGGTAAACATAAGAAGATCATGGTATTACCCTTTAAATTTGCTAAGAGTCATTAACGATGCTAATCACCTTCACTGAGAGCTACTGCTTACGGTAAAATTGTTGTTTAATTTTTAAAGGGGCAATGGTAGCAAATTAAATTAAAGAAATTGGGCCGTTGGTCAGTTGACTCGGATACTGTTAGACCTTGGCTTCCCATTCATAATAATCTAACTCCCAACAATGCCCCGCATACATTTGAAACCATTGTTGTCCATAGTCAAGAGTTTAAACAAATCATGAAATAACAAAGCAAGATTTTCCAGGACATTTTACTTCTTCTCTCAGTTCCCCATGTTTTTTTTGTTTTTTTTCAATGGCTGGAAAATTGGTCGATTCTAGCTGCTCTACAGCTGTTGTGCTCTAATGTTGTGATTTACTATAGAGGAATGGGAAATGGGCATTATGGGAAGTGTCTTACTCCTGGTTTCTAGTGTGTCATTAGTGCTCTGAAATGTCATGAAAGCAGCCCTAAAAAGGGTATTCTACTCTAAAAATAGCTTCAGATGCATGGATATTGATGTATGAATGACACGAGGGCCTCTTCAGAGCAGATTTATTTACAACATAGTGTTACTGGTCAGAACTTACAACATAATCCACTCACCACATCATTCAAAGCAAAACCCAGAGGCAAAACAAACCAGTTAGTTTTTTAAATGATATATTGCTAACAAAATAAATCAGCACAGCTACAACTGCAGTTGTCTTTATTTCACATTAGCATTATCCCAAAAAATCCTTTGTACGGTTTGTAAAACATGCAAGGCAAATTCATGATATATCAAAAAAAACGTGATGCAAACAAATTAAAAAGATTTACAGAAGTAAAATGGATACAGAACAGAAATCCTTGTTGTGGAAAAATAACTATAGGTAAAATAAAGCATCAAGCTCTTTTTCAGTTTGCAAAGAAAATCAGTGGTAAATGTCAACTGTTATGATTTAATTTGATACAATACATACATTCATGCAAATTGGTGATGTATCAAATATGTCGATGCATCTTTGAGCACTTTGGTAGGACTGGATTCACAGAGAGAAAATACAAAAATATACTCAGTGGACGTAAGAGTAGCTAATTGAAGATATGCTGCTCTCCAGTAAATGCCAATTTAAAAGAAATAATACACATACAGATGTGTGTATGGTTTGGGAGTGTTCTCTTAAAAAAAGATAAATCTGGATATGACCACACAAATATCACTAATAGCATTCAAGTAATAAATATATGAAAAAAGGTAATGAATGAAAAGTGTTCCTAGAAAGGTATCCCAAGATGGTTTCAGGTTGACTTGGCCTCAGCTCTCTTCTTCAAATGGGATGTGCGATGGAAGAAAGGATATACTCAATGGCAGCTCTACAAATAAAAGAAAATAGCTCCAAATTAAATTCAAAATAAATGAAACCATGCAGCGGGAAAAAAATAAATGAAATGAAAGTTGCCAAACAAATCTGGAAGAAACTGAACTTCATCTTTTGCAAATTAAATGAAAATGACTTCAAAAACAGCTATACACTGTACCTGTGTAACTGCGTGAGGATGACATGGACTCACAAAGCCATCCAAGTTGAGAGGATTGTATGCTGCGGCCGACTCAGTATCTCTGTTCATATGTTGGACTCCGAGGGACTGATTCAGCTGTCAAAAACAAGATGACAAAAAAAAGAAAAAGAAACCGTCAATCAGCAGTAATGAGAACTTTGAATAGTAATAGTTCACTAGGGATATCACCATGTGTGGGATAGCAAAAAAAAAGGCATAAATAAATGACATTATCTCGGCTCTGAGATGTGATCAAAATCAACTGAAGAAATCAGACAATAAAAAAACAAAAAGGGAAAAAATACAAATTCAACTTACAAGAACCAAAAGAACAGGACGCAGGTCTGTATGGGGATCAGGATGAAGTCTGACATCATCTTGGGATTAACCAGGAACACTTGACTGATGGTTATTATATAGAATCTAAAACTTGGAGTGTGTAAAACAATGAACCCAAAGGATGCAAAACTCCACTAAATATAAATGGGAATGAGTACAAAATAATGATAGATATGTAACTGGTTTCAGAATAGTCTGCATAATTTTAATTCTGGCATGTCTTTTTTTATATTCTTGTAGTGTCCCATTTTGTAGTGTCTCAAAGGTATATTATTTCGTTACCCAGAAAACATTTAACATAAAACATAATTTTTCCATAACTCTATACAAACATTCAGAAATATGAATTTTAGAATCTGTTAAAAACGTTAGAAACTAAGTCGACGTACAGCATCTCATTAAGTAGGAGTGTCGAAAAAAAGATAAAAAATAGACAAATATCCTTGAATTTCAAAGGAATACTGGAAAAATATCTCTGTTTGACATACAAAGTATATATTAGTTTCAGAAAACACAAGTATACAACTTTTTAACAAGTGTAAAATGAAAACTATAAAGTCACTTAAAAAATAGCAGAAATGTCATGCTTTACTTCGAAAAATATAAACTGACTTAGTAATTAGTACTAAAGAAAAAAAACATAATATATATATCTAGCAATGGTTGCTTTTGTCTCCATATATGAGGCACATTACCCATCTGTTATTTGAAAAATAAGCCTTGTCTATTCTTGATGTGACAACATGCAGGGCAGAATAAATAAATAATATTTTCTTAGTTACTGTAACTTTTTTTTTGCCTATGAAAAATGCAACTGTTGCATTATTATTGTTAATTCTTAGACACTTGGGCTATTGTTAGGAACAGAACTAGCGGATCAGAATCTGCGGCTATAGCCACTTGAAGAGGATGTGAAGGAGGAGGAGGAGATGTTCATGCTGAAGCCAGCATCAATGCTGCCTCTCCTAGAGCCTGTTCGGGATCCGGTCCTTGAGCCAGTCCTGGAGCCATAGGCAGATCCAGGGTTACTGGCATTGTAGGGACTGTAGAGGCCTTTGCTGGATTGTGAGGAGGCCTCCAGAAGTCTCAGGCTTGATCCTTCTTCGACCATACTCTTGTCCATTGCATCTTTGAAGGAGATTTTCAGTTTGGTTTTTGGACATGTTAGATATCTAGAATAAGCACCGACATCTCTCAGTTTCTGGGCAGTGCGGGCATCAATTGTGCCCTTCCTAATAGATTCATCTAGTGTAACTCTGCCCTCGACATCAGGCTCAATAAGTCCACCAGTCAGATATTGGACCTCAAGGAAACGCTGCCCAGCTTCATAATACAACCAGCCTTTCTTAAGAGCCTGGGAGGCAGACATCTTTATTTTAGTTCTGGGGTCTTCAAATCCGTTGAATGCTTTTTGAGCCAGGTTCAGGCGATCAACCATGATTTTATCAACAAGGCCTTTTTCTGTTGCATCAGCGATTGAGAATCTCTCTCCAGTTGTGGGATCAATTATTCCTCCAGTGCAGGCTTGGGCCTCCAACAATCTTTGGCCAGTGATGTTGTCTACCAGGCTTCTGTGTATAGCCTCAGTAATAGACACCTTCTCTAGTGTGTCTATGTCCAACATTCCAGCTATAGGGCCAGTCTCCTCTGCTGGGTCATTCCATATGACTGCAGGTGGTTTAATGGAGGGTATGGGGCTCATGGGAGAGGAATAGGTAGAACCAGTGGTGGAACCAAAGGAGGATGAGCGTGAGCGGAAACCTCCCATGTTGCCAGAAAGCATATCAGCAAATTCTGTGATGGCCAGGTTTCCAGATCGGTATGTATCAAGGGCACTTTGGTCAATGAGGCCACGTGAAAGAGCATCATCAACATCGTACTGCCTGCCAGACCTTCTGTCAATAATAACCGATTTGACAGTACCATCAGATGAAGTAATTGTGATCTCTTCCCATTCACACTCCTGCTCAGCAAGTTCTAGGTATGTTTGGTGGTCAATGAGTCCCTTCCTGTAGGCCTCATACACGGTCATTTCTTTACCACTCTCAGGGTCTACGATGACAACTCTGCGTTTACGAACGGAGGATTTTGAGGAGGTCTTCCTTTCATGCTTCTTTTCTTTCAAAAGCAGGAGCACCAGCCCAGTGTCAGGATCAGTGATGCACCTCTCCATGAGCTGGAGGTAGGTTAGGTTTTCTTCAGTGTTGGGGTCAAAGAAGCCTTTGGTGTCATCAGATGGATCGGTCAAGATCTCATTCATTTCCTCATCAAAGAAGCCACGTTTGTAAGCCATCTCAACTGGCAGACGGTGACTTTCCTCTGGGTCAATGATTCCACCAGTGGCAATCTGTGCTTCCAGGAGACGGATTCCATGATCTTTCAAGATGAGCCCCTTTTGCATGGCCTGGAACAGGGAGATTGTCTTCCCTGAATAAGGATCTCTATATCCTGTGACTGCACGTTCAGCAGAGAGGAGCTTGTCTTTGAATTCGGGTCCTACAATACCCATTTTAACTGCATCACTGACAGTCAGTTTAAGGTTTTTGATTGGATCAATAACATATCCTGTGGATGCTTGTGCTTCAAGGAGTTCAAATGCTGTGCCTGGCCTAATCATGTTCTTCTTCATGGCTTGGTAAATTGATAGACGATCCTTTGAGGACTCTAAAAATACACCAGCAATACAGCTTGTGCCCTCAAGGTACCTTGCTAGTTTACTGCTAACCTCCTCCACTGAAATAAGACCTTCATTCAGTTCAGTGACAGTCTGCTGGTCAATAATTTGTGAGCGGATCAGCTCTTCCATTGTGATCTGTTTCCTCAGACCCTTGAACATCAGTCTCTTGTCTCCCATGGAGAGTAGGCGCAACCCACCATCTAACTTGCATCTCTTGAGCAGCTGTGCATATGATAGTTCCTCGTCGTTGACAGGGTCAATGAATCCCTTAACGCCGTCAGTTAGCTTCTCGTTGGTTTCCTTGTTGATGTAACCTCTTTTCATGGCAATGTCTGCTGGCAGGTGGAACTGGAATTCTGGATCAATAATACCACCAGTGGCAGTTTGTGCCTCTAACATTTTTAGAGCATAATCCTCTGGAACAAGATCCTTTTTCATGGCCTGGAAAAGAGATATGATTTTCCCACTGTATGGATCTTTGTATCCAGTGACTGCTCTCTCAGCTGAAAGAAGTTTATCGTGGATCTCAGGGCCAACAACACCCTTACGAACAGCTTCATCAACCGTGAGTGTTTCATTTTTAACTGGATCGATAATGAATCCGGTCGCAGCTTGTGCTTCTAGGAGGCTGAAGGCTAGTTCTGGCTTGATAAAACCTCTCTTCATTGCTTGGTATATGCTTATCTTGGAGCTTGAGTCTGTTGTGACCCCAGCAACACAGCCTGTGCCATAGAGATACTGTTTCACATTGGTCATCTCCATTATATCACGGATGTCCCTCTTGCCCTGTTTAAGGAGGTTGTACGTCTCCAAGTCAACGATGCGGGCATTATAGAGCTCCTCAATTGTTATCCGTCTCCTTATGGTCTTATATGACAGTGGATTATCATTTCTGATGATCTCTCTCTGCTCCATGATCTCAATAATAATGATGATCATCCGCTCTTTAGTGATTTTACCAGAGCGATATTCATCCATCAGCTTCTGCCTCTCTTGCTCTGGAAGCAAATTTGAGTTCATGATTTCCCACAGGTTCACTGGCTTATCACCAAGGCCCTCGATTGGAATGTCAATCTGGGTGTCTGTCAGGTCACTCTGTGTTTGTTCCTCTGTGTAGAGGTATGTCTTCTCCACAACAGTTGGAGACTGAGGCTTGGAGAGTGGAAGGATGTACAGGCCTGTCTCCGGATCTTTATGGCACTTGTCTTTAAGCTGTCTGTAGGTAACATTTTCATCGGTTTCTGGGTCTGAGAAAGCCTTGTTGTCATCAGATGGTTCAGATAGGGTCTTAGCAAGTTCTTTGCTGAAAATGTTCTTCTGATAAGCAACATCTGTTGGGACACGGTGGCTCTTTACAGGGTCAATGATTCCTCCACTAACCATCTGTGCCTCGATCAAAGGCATGGCATGTTCTTTCAGGATGAGATCTTTTTGCACTGCTTCAAAGAGGGAGATTTTGTTGCCTGTGAATGGATCTTTATAGCCAGTGACAGCTTTTTCTGCAGAAAGAAGTTTTTCATGTAGCTCTGGACCAACAAGACCTGACTTCACTGCCTCGTCTACTGTCAGGCACTGATTCCTCACTGGATCTACAAGAAACCCAGTGGCAGCCTGGGCCTCAAGAAGTGAAAGACCTGTGTTGTGTCTGAGGAGCTTTTTCTTCATAGCCTGATAAATGCTTACTTTCTCTTTGGTTGGCTCCAGGTAGATGCCAGCAATGCTATCAGAGCCCTGGAGATATTTATTGATATTAGGATTCTCACTGACTTGTTTAGGTGTTGTTTTGCCTTGTTGAAGGAGGTCAAAGGTTGGTTTGTCAATGATTTTGGAGTCATACAGGGAGGCTGCTGGAACCGGAGCTCTAAGGCCCTTGAAGCTGGACTGTTCTTGTTTCTTGGCCTCTTTCTCATCTACAATTGTGATGACAATCTTGATTAACCTTTCAATTGTAACCTTTCCTGACCTAAACTGTCTGATCAGGTCAAGCCTTTGTTCTTCAGTCAGATATTCGGAGTTGATGATGTCCCAGATGGTCATCTTCCTGCCCTTAAATGGTCCAGAGTCAAGCTCCACAGTTGACTGAGTCATAGCCTCTTTTGTCTGGGCGTCACTGTATGTTGGCTCCTCCTTTGCATTGATTGCTTCATCAGAGAGAGGCAGAAGCTGGAGACCGGTTTTCTTGTCAGTGACACATCTCTTGAAGAGCTGAGAGTATGTTACATTTTCTTTTGTGTTGGGGTCAAAGAAGCACTTAGTTTCATCAGTGGGACTGTTGAGCATTTGTTTCATTTCGTCGTCAAAATAATTTCTCTTGCAGGCCACATCATGAGAAATGTGATGGCTCTTTACTGGATCAATGATACCACCAGTGGTCATTTGTGCATCAAGCAGTCGGATTCCTTGTTCTTTAGGTATGAGATCTTTTTTCATTGCCTGGAACAGAGACACCGTCTTTCCAGTGTAAGGATCCTTGTAACCTGTAACAGCTCGCTCTGCAGAGAGGAGTTTTTCATGTAGCTCAGGACCAACAACACCTGCTTTGACAGCTTCATCAACAGTGTACTTCTGATTATGAACAGGATCAACCACATAGCCTGTTCCTGCTTGGGCTTCAAGCATATTCAGGGCAGGCCCTGCTCTCATCATGTCTTTCTTCATAGCTTGATAGAAGGACATTGTCTCCTTGAGTGAGTCAATCACTACACCTGCAATGCAGTTTGTACCCTTCAGTGCTTTGTGGACAGGCTCCATCTCAGATACTTCTTTTACCGTCTTATTGCCCTTGTGCAATTTGTTGTAGAGGTCTTTGTCAATGATTTTGGATTCAAGGAGGTCAGTGGCAGGGACAGGTGCTCTCAAACCATCAAAAGTAATCTCATTCTTCTTCTCTTTGTCCTCTGCTACAGTAATGACAATCTTAATGATTTTTTCGATTGTGATTTTGCCTGTCTTGTATTGACGGAGAAGGTCCTTCTTCTGTTCCTCAGTGAAGTATTCAGAATTGATTATTTCCCAAATGGTGATAGTCTTCCCTTTGAATCGTCCGAATGGTACAGACACAGTTGTTTTGCTGAACATATCCTTGGTCTCCTCTTCCGTGTATATACTTGAGCACTGAGCAGCTTTGTCTGTGATTGGCAGGAGTAGCAGATTGGTGTCAGGGTCCGTAGTGCATCTCGTCATTAGCTCAGAATATGTCAATGGTTCCTGAGTGCTGGGGTCAAAGTATCCCTTTGTGTCATCTGATGGTTTCTCCATAATCTTGTTCATCTCAGCATCATATTGTCCCTGTTTGTAGGCAATTTCATTGGGTACACGGTGACTATTGATAGGATCGACGATGCCACCAGTTGCAAGCTGAGCCTCAAGGACTCTGATGGCATGATCACGTTCGATCAGACCCTTCTTCATGGCTTCAAAGACAGATATCTTTCCACCAGTGTATGGATCTTTGTAGCCAATAACGGCCCTCTCTGCTGAAAGCATTTTGTTGTGCAGTTCAGGGCCAATCAAGTCTTCCTTGACAGCCTCATTAACAGAAAGTTTCTGGTTCTTAATTGGATCTAAAATGTAACCTGTAGCTGCTTGAGCTTCAAGAAGGATCATGGCTGTGCCAGGAGTAATCTTCTTCTCTTTTGATGCTTGATAGATTGACATTTTTTGATTAGATGATGTCAAAACTCCAGCAATGCAATTCTTTCCTCTAAGAGTTGTTTTAAGTTTTGCAGTCTCACCAAGCTCTTGAACAGTTGTCTTGCCTTTTCGTAGCTTGTCAAACTCCTTCTTGGATAAAAGGCCAACCTCATGAAGTCTGCTTGCAGGTACCTTATCACGTATGCCGTCAAAAGCCAAGGGATCTGGTCTCTTCTCCACACCGTCTACTTCACTGGCATTTTGTCCATTGTAAGTGGTCTTTGTTGTTTCAACAGTTGTAACACTGATGAGCTGTTTGTCAGGGTCTATGTCAGTGAGTTGGTCTTTCTGTGCTTCCTCAAGCTTCTGCAGCTGCTGGCGCAATTTCTGGTTCTCTTCTGCAAGAATCCTTTCCTGCTCTAGTCTCTTCTTCTCCAGTTCTAGCATTTCTTTTTGCTTTTTAAGCATATCTTTCTCAGCCTCTTTTTGTTTATTGAGGGCCTCATCCATGGTGGCGTGAAGTTTCTTCTTCTCCTCCTCCATCTGCTGTCTCTGGAGCTCCTGTTCGTCTTTGAGAGCTTTGGCCTTTTTGACTTCTTCTTCAAACTGGCTCTCCAGCCTCTTTTTCTCATCTTCAATTAGCTTCTCCTTCTTCAAAAGCATCTCCTTTTCTGTCAGGAATGTCTGCTGGAGCACCGTCTTCTCGTGTTCAATTTGTTTCTGCTGTGCATCAGCCATCTGATAAAAATAAATAGAAAAAGTAAGTTACAATTGGTATATAGGTGAGGCACATATATTCTGAACATATTTTCTTTATCGAAATTGTTTATTTTGTATATTTCATTTGTCATGGATATAATTTGTACAATGCACTCTGCTTATGCATAGGGAGATAACATATTGTTCAAATTTGATTGTGCAGTTTATATATATATATATATATACACACACATATAAAACATAAGTCCAGAACAACCATGAGAATGACTTTCCTCAACTAGCAAAAAATGGAGCAAAAAAGTTAATTGATTTTAATAAATTGTTCCAATCCCTTTTTCATTTTGATGTGCATGTCCTGCCGAGAGGAATTTGGACTGACATTTTTCTGCATGGACATTACCTTCATGGGATTGATAATCACTTCAAATTAATTGTGAATGTAATGTATATGTAATTATAGACAAAATTATCACCATCTCATTTTAAAATGCACAACGATTTGGTAGTGGACTATGTAACCTTATATAATATATCTGCAAATGAATTAAAGTGACCAAAACACTACATTCCTATTTGTAGTAATTTGTTGATGGCTCTGCTTATAAAGAAGTCACACTGGATTTACATATAATTACAAAGGACCCTGGACATTTGTATTACTTTTGCCTTGTTTCAAACCAATTAATTAAACAATTTTAATTCATGTTCATCAATTCTGAAAATAACTTTAGCCAGGTAACAAAACGTTCTCCCGTTTCACAATTAATTGTGTGTATTTTGTTAAATTATTTGAATTGGCAGGCTAATAAAATAAAGGCAAACACAAGGCTAACAGCAGTAATCTGCAATAACATCAGAATGTTAGCTGATTGTCCAAAAACATTGACAAATAGCCAACTTCAATGACTTTATGAGCGGAAACCGTTTCCGTGTTTGGTTGTTTTCTCGACTTGCAGTGGGTTTCTTTTTTTGCTTGTGTTTTTGCAGCATGTGTCTGTACATGGTTGGGTTTTCTCTTTTTGCAGTGCGCTTATGTTGTGCGTTGAGCTCTCAGGGCCACCATTGTACGCTGCCTGGAAGTGCTACAAATCAGTTGAGAAAAGTCACTGACATGGTCAATTTGGATTATGATGAACTAGATTTGAGGATTTCCAAATACTAAAGCTTTTACAAACTGACATTGGAATGATAACATATTCTGTAAAATTGTGGTTGCCATAAATTGGCAAATGTCAGAATGCTATATTGCATGCTCTCACTTGTTTAGATTATACAGTTTTTGTATTATTCAATGTGTTGCAACAGTGAATACATTTTGTTGCATAAGAATTTACTGCTAATGATATACCGGAAATTCTATGTTGAATTAAATGGCGAGGTTCAGAATTCAGGATGATATATCATATAATTAGTAAAGATAAGCAGTTGGCAAGGATCTTGGATAGTGTCCTTTTTATAATATTTAAACATCAAAGGAATAATCCACTGTTTTTCAACTTAACCTCTCTGTAGTCTAATGATTATAATCATCACATCAACAACGCTCCCAATTTAGTGCATGGTATAGAATATACAAATTCCCTCCTCCTCCACCAGAGGTGATGGATAAACCGAGGGGTTGGGGATGACGCCAACATATACTTGTCATACGGAGGAAAGGTATGGTGAGATCTCTGGTAAATGTTTTAGCATGTCTATGTTGGTGACAGAGTTTTGCTTGCCTGACAAGCACAAATACATCTATCTGTTGGGGTGGAGATGTCTGCTTAACAGCATTCACGATGAAAGCTGGGCATTGTTACAAATGGGACGGTTACTGAAGGTAACATTTTCTTTGCCACTAATGGGTTGGTCTTTTCATCCTGCAAATATAGCTAATATTCAAGATTTGGCTACCATCCACGATACATTTTTAAATCAATTTTATGAATTTCACTTTTGAAATGAAAAAGATGTATGAAGCGTGTCTCAAAATGAAGAAACATTCCAGGATCAGAGGGGACATTCAGGATATGATCTGCATGAGCACAGTGCACTGTCAAAAGAAATGTAATCAAAATGATATTTAAAATCAAAGATATGGTTTTGTGATTAGTACAGTCAGAGAAAGGGATAGAGGAAATTTAAAGAAAGAAGTGTATTAGTTTTCAGAAAGAGATAACAATGACATAAGCTGCTCGGTTATGCCATTTTTGACACAATACCTCTTTAGATTTATTTTGAAGTTCTTCTGCTTCTTTTTTCAGTCTAGCCTTCTCCCTCTCTAGGTCTGCGATTGCGTGGCGTAAATCGCCAGCCTCTTTGCTGGTATTGACTCTCTCGTCTTCCATTTTTTGCACTGCAGTCATTTTTTCTTTGGTGGCTATTTCTGTCTCATGAAGACGGGTAGCAATATTATCAGCTTGTTTCTTGAATCGTTTGGCCTCCTCCTCAGCTTTGGCCTGGGCTTCACTGAGCTGAGAAACCTGAAGTTTGAGTTTTTCGGCTTCAGCTACAATCTCCAACTGCCTTTTCCTCTCCGCTTCAAGTGACTTCTGGTATTCCTCCGTCTCTTCTTCCAGGCGCTGTTGCATTAGTTGTTTATCCTCCAGCAGCTTTTGTGCCTGCTCCTGAGCCAGGTCCTTTTGTCTTTGGAGCATCTCTGCCTCAGCTCGGAGTCGAGATGCCTCCTGTATGGCTTGCATTTTCTCTTTGAGCATTTTCTCTGCAATAGCTCGTTGCTGGTTGAGGTCTTCTTCTGCAATCTGTCTCAGGCGTGCAGCCTCCTGGGATCCGACACTAAGTCTGGCAGCATCCTCTGCGAGCCTTTTCATATGTTCAGCCTCCTCGGCAAGGAATTTCTGAGAGTTGTCTTTGTCTTTCTTGATGAGGCGTTGATTTTCCTCCTCAATTCGGATTTTCAGTTTGAGCAGCTCCTCCATCTGAACCTTGACTTTGAAGAGCTCCTCCTCTACCTGGCCCTTTTGTTGGACAGCGTCATCAACCTCATCCTTCAAGCGCTGCAGCTCTTCATCCAGGACGGATTTCTGTTTATCGGTATCGTCAAGCTTCAGTTTAACCTTTGTGAGCTCTTGCTCCACTTGGAACTTCTGCTTCAATGTTTGCTCTGCCAGTTTTTTGTGCTTTGCCATTTCAGCGTCGGCCTGTTGCTTCTGCTTGAGTGCTGAGGTTTCTGCTTGTGCTCGTTTGGCAGCTTCAAATTCAGCCTCCTTCCTCAACCTTTCCGCATCCTCTTGAGCTTTGGCTTGGTTTGCAGCCTCTTGCTCAGCAGCTAACTTCTGCCGTTCTGCTTCCTCTGCTTGTTGACGAAGCAGAGCCGCCTCCCTCTCTGCCTTCTCCCTGGCGGCCTCTGCCTCCTTGGCTAGCTTCTTGGCTTTCTCGTACTCTGCCTGAAGCTTCTTCTTTGTGATGCTGTCTTCCTTCTGTTGAGCAAGGACACATTGAGCTTGCTGCTCAGCTGCATTGCATTTCAGGGCTGCTTGTTCGGCTGCAACAATCTGTTTTTCTGCTTCGATGTCGGCCACGTCTTTCTGCCTCCTGGCCTCTTCGGCTTTCTTTTTCAGACGAGCGAGCTCTTCTTGGGCGGCCTTGCATTGTCTGGCTGCCTCTTCCTCTGCAGCGGTGATCTTCTTAACCTTTTCTTCTGCTTCCCTCCTCCTCTTCTCCTCCTCAAGGGCAAGCTTCCTTAGTTTCTCCGCCTCCTCCTCTGTTCTTAGTTTGCTTTGTTGAGTTTCCTCTGCAATGTTCTTGAGTTTGTTCAGTTCCAGCTCCAGATCAAGTTTTCCAGATGAGGCCTTTTCAAAGTTGAGCTTCAGAATTCGGATTTCTTCCTCAACGACTCGCCTCTGTTTCAGCGTGTCGTCCACTATTGCTTTTTGTCTATCCATTTCAGCCTCAGAGGATTGTTTGAGTAGGACGATCTTTTCCTCAATCTCTTGCTTGTGCTGGTTAGCCTGGTCTTCAAGAGCTTTCCTCTGGTAAGCCTCATCCTCTGCTTGACGACGGAGTCTTTCGTTTTCTGCCTCTTTCTCTTTCAGGGCGATTTCAGCCTCTGTTTTCGAACGAGTAGCGTCGCTGATTGCAGCCAGCTTCTCTTTGAGAATCCTCTCAGCCTCTGCTCTCTGACGAGCTGCCTCTTCCTCAGCAACTTGCCTCTGATGCTTGGCCTCCTCTGCGATGGCTCGAAGCTTACTGGCTTCCTCAGCCACGTCCCTCATCTTGCTGGCTTCAGCCTCAAGGAGTTGTTTGCTCTTCTCTGTGTTGGACATGGACTCCTTTTCTGCCTTAAACTTAAGTTGAATGAGTATATCCATTTCACTCCGCACTTTAGCCAGCTCATCCTCCAGCTGTTTCCTTTGTTGTTGTGCTGCGACGACTTCATTCTTCAGGCGGTAAAGTTCATCTTCAAGGAGGGATCTCTGCTGTTCTGCGTTGTCAAAGTCGGCCCTAAGTCGTATCAGTTCCTGTTCTGCCGTGAGTTTCTGCTGAGCTGTGCTATCAGCTATCTTCCGCTGCCTCTCAAGCTCTTTCTCGGCCATCTCTTTCTGCTTCAGGGCCGACTCTTCAGCTTTGGTTCTCTTTTTAGCCTCACGCTCAGCCTCCTCCTTTTGTTTCTCAGCATCTTCTTGTGCGAGGCTCTTTTTGTGAGCTTCTTCCTCAGCCTGGAGTCTTAGACGGAGGGCCTCATTAGCTTTTTGCCTCCACTTCTCAAGCTCCCTTTCTGCCTCTTCTCTGGCATTTATCGCATCCTCCTGTTGTTTCTTCAGATGCGCCGCTTCTTGTTGCAGCTGAAGGACAGCGCCATGCTCTTGTTTGAGGGATTCCTCCAACTTCGAGGTCTTTTCCACAAAGGAGTTCTGATTGCTCTGGAGCTCAGCCGCGGCACTCTTCTGCGCTGCCACGTGCGCAACCTTGATTTGCCTCTCCTTTTCAATCTCGGCTTGCTTCACTTGCCTTTCAGCTTCCTCGGCCTGCATCTTGAGATTGTCAAGGTCTTCCAGAGCTTTTTGCTTTTGCTTCGCAGCTTCTTTCTCTGCCTCAGATTTGAGTTTGAGTTCCTCCTCTGCCATGAGCTTTTTCTGGGTCTCCTCATTGACCTGTCTGTGGAGCTTCTCAGCTTCCTCCTGGGCGGCCTTTCTAAATTTCTCAGCTTTGGCTGCTCTTTCACGAAGTTGAATGAGCTCAGATTCCGCAGCAGACTTTTGTTTTACTGTCGTCTCAAGTTGGATCCTGATGATGTGGATTTCCTCCTCAATCTTGGTCCTGCTGTGAAGAGCCTCATCCACCTGGTTGCTTTTGTCCTTGATCTGCTGCTCAGACAGATTTTTGAGCTCATGCAGTTCCAGCTGGATGTTGTGCTTTTGCTTCTCTGCATCTACAGCAGCAATCTCTCTCCTGCTAACTTCTTCCTGCATTTTGAGCTTGAGCTCTTGAGCCTCTTTCTCAGCTTTGGCAATGGCCTTTGCGTGACCTTCAGCTAACTGCTTCTGTTTGTCTAACTCAGCCTGCATCTCGGCCATTTTTTTCTGCTCTTCTGCTTTGAGTTTCTTTGCAGCTTTCTGCATTAGTGGAGGCAAATGGTAAAGAAAGGATTATAATCAAGCATGACATGTTAAAGGTAATACTGTACATCAACTAGCTCAAAGCGGTGTGGATTAAAATTGAGATAACTAGAGTAATCACAGCCTAATCACACCGAAATGAGAGTAATTTAATGTACTGTATTACAAAGGCAATGTTAATGTTAATGTTAGCTTAAAGGTCAAGTCAAAGAACATTCACTGGACACAAATTAGATGCACATTCATTAAAGTGATGTTAAATTCACGATGCAATAAAACAATTAATGACAAGGCAATACAAGACAAAAATTGGTGACGGGGATGAACGAATCAATGTATGGAAACAAAACATCACTTCACAACACAGCAAGAAAACCATATGGCATGCAACTGTAGCTGTTTCTAACTTTCAAAACTGCCTTATAATTGTGATTCCAATATCAAATTGTACATCTACAATTTAACTTTAATACTCAACTGTAATTGTTTGTTGAAATGTTTTTTTTAAATATTTATTGCATAAATGGGAGGACAAGCCATTTCTATGTATGTAAGAGTATTTCTGACACATAGCTATTGTCACTATTTGAATATTGATAAGGTTGGTGTTAATGCGTTCTGTTTTGTTTTTAGGTGGGTTTCTGTCGTTTCACATAAAAAATATATTTGCACTAAATAATTTCAACTAAACCTTTTCACACCATTTACTTAGACTAGCTTGTATCTAATCCATGCACTATGGGTTCTTTAAAGCACTATTTGCCACAAAATAGAATGGAAAGAAAAGGCAAAGTCAAGGACAACAGGTTCAGATGACGAAACCTGTTTATAGATGCAGCAAGTGTAAGAAGCACTGCGTACATAGTGAGAGTAAGAAAGTGTGGATAGCTACTGCAATCTTATGAATGGCTGCAGTGAAAGCAAGGAAATAAATATGCCACGAAAAGCCAAAGTGCAGTTTGAGAGAGACACAGATGTTAGGATGAGAGGGAATGGAGATTATATGGTAAAGTAGAAACAATGTGAATAATTTACCTCTTAATGCTCAAACAAGTTAAGCATTCATCATGGCAAAGCACTGGCAAGCAGTTAAGAGAAGCAAAGAAACAAACAAAACATTAGGGTTAGAAAATAATGTAAAACTTGAAACTTGTGTTAATTTAGGGGGCGAAGGAGGGCTGAAGATAACCAGGAAACACTTTGATTTTAACCTCAAGAAATTAAGTGGCCAGAAAGATAAGAAAGGAAAGGAGAATCGTAGTGAAAGAAGGAACCCCTAACTCTAAATCCACATCACAGTACTCACAATGAATGGAGATGAGGTAGCTAGTATAAACACACAGTGTACTGTGTATATTTAGACTAGTTTTAGGCTGAGAATTAATAGAATGAATAATCTAATAAAGCACTGGATTCACTTGGATGTGAACTACACTCAAACCATATGCATCATATTTGTTTGCACTTCTTAATTTCGTGATATTTTTCTTCAGTGTCCCATTAATCCTTTGTCGTGAAATAATCACTACTGAAGGCAAAAATAATCTGCTTCTCTAGCATATGGATCAGCTACAGCATGCCAACGTTTCAAGCGTAACCGGTGCAAAGGAACCGTTTGTCACCCGTACATTTTTTTTTTTGTACGCACTGTGTGTGTGATACACACACAGTGCGTGCATGCATGTGTTTCGGTGATCGGCGGGTAATCTCGTTTGTTGGTTGGTTGATTATTTGGTTGGTTGGTTAGGTTAATGTTAGAATTTAGTTTGTTTGGGATCCTCAGCCAGTTGTCACGAACCTCCTCAGTCTCCAGGCGGCGCTGCGTGTCAGTGATGAACTTGATGTACTGACTAGTGAGAGTCATCAGCTCACTGTACCGGGTCCTCAGCGTTACATACTGATACGGGGAGAGACAAACGAAGCATCTGTGTCATTTACAGTCAAATTAGTCAATGGTTACGATGTCCTTTATCAAAGCTATTTTCTAGAAGCTACATCCAACATGGGTTCTCGTAAACAAACCTCCTGAATGATGTTGTCAGAGGCAGAATCCAGTTTGCTTTTCTTCAAGGGAGAAGCAAGAGGATCCACCTGAGCTTTGTAGGCAACCAACTGGAGTTCATAGTCCTGATTGGAAAAAAAGGTGATCCTCCATACATTAGTAATGCACCAAATTACAATATTTACAGTAATTTATGAAAACTGTTATTGTTTATGCTCACCTTGATAGTATTAATGTAACCTTTAGCATATGTTTGACACTCATCAACTTTGTCTTTGTTATCCTCAATCTCCTCCAGCAGTTTCTGTTTATAAAAAAAAAGAACGGGTTTTAATTCATTAATTGAGCTCACGTGAAATTAATTAGAAAAAAGGCGGTTCTTAATGTACCTTCTCCTGGGTCAGTTGCTCATTGAGAGTTTTACTGTCGTTGATGGGCACGGCCTGGATCTTCTCCTGCCTTAGCTTGGCGTCAGAAATCCAGCGGATCAGCCAGTCGTAGTTCTCGCGATAGTAGCCTAGCTGGCGGCCGAGCTGATCGAGCTCTCTCTGGCGGATGTCCATCTGGGCGAACACGGCCTTCCAGCGGTCCTGAAGACCAGACCGGAGCAGGCGGTAGTGGTCCAGCTCGACGTCCCGCTCGCTGTGCACGCGTGACATCTTGTCACTCACGGCGGTGGCCTTCTTCAGCTCTTCTTCCAGAGAATCAAACACTGGCTGTTCACCCTCAGCCTCCACTCGCATTTTCTGCAGATTTCATGCAGAAAGAAAGGCCAGTCAGCAGTGAGCAAACAAGGTCAAGATCACCGGTTAGGCCGAACTGATTCATGGAAACAGTTTCCAATTGGCTGATGAAAATATGCCGTTTACCTTCAGCTTTGTTCTGTAAGCCTCTACTTCCTTGCCATCGCTGGGCACGGTGTGTACCTCACGCAGACAGTCCTCATACTGCTTGAGAACGCCCTCAGCACCTTGTGTGTTACGGATGACCATTTCCACAGTCTTCAGCCTGGGACAAGAAGCAATGAGTAAACACATTAGCAGGGCATATGTGGCATCAGTGCATTTCACCACCATAATCTCATTTAATTTGACCGGGACTCACTTATCGAGGTAAACCGAGGAGAGCATGGTGGCATGATCCATCTTCTGCACGGTGAGTTCAAGCTCTGAGCGCAGGACAGGAGCTGAGGCAGACTGCTGTGGGGAGGCCAAGACCTCTTGTGTCCTCACAGACACGCTATCAAGGTCCTTCTTGAGGCCCTTCAGTGTCACCTGGACTTTCTGCACAACAGAAGAAGACAACAAGAGTTAGCAACATGTCAGAAGAGTCATCTTTGTTAGACATGGGGGCGGGAGGGGATGAACAGGCAAATAAGTCCCTCCCAACAAGACTGTTATGAGGAGCAGATTCCCAAAATGTTCTTGAAGGCACCTTTATATTTAAATGAACAGTCTCAGATCAGCAGTCACCTGAGCAGCCGTTGTAGGAAATCGGCTAGAAGTCTGATTGTAATCTCTGCAATTCTCTCTGAACTGCTACAATTTCAAGATCTTAAAGCAGTTACAATTCTGCCCAGTGGTTTAGTTTTCTTTCCAACAATAGTGTCCATCATTGGCCCTCACAGAATTAGCAAATTCCCATTTTACCTTCCTCTGCTTCATCATTCCCTCTTTGTGGATTTGTTTTTCCTCTCGGGTCAGTGGGTTGCTAAGAGCCTTACTTTATTTCCATAGCTGTTGCCAGGCTTATTTGAAAACTAACCAAGCAAATGACACTCAAATAGAGTCACGAGGGCCATGCAAATGTGCACAATTGCAGCCAAAAGAAAAGATGATGCACGCGTTTTCTACTTCATCCTCTCAAGTAAAAACACAAGAAAAGCTCATGTAGATTAGCCCTTGAGATAATCATCAAGGCCATCTGACTCAAGCCCATAGGCCCTGATGTCTAATGTGGTAATGTAGTGTAATTAGTATGGCCACATTGCCATGTACAGTACCTGCTGGGCTGCTGTCTTCTGAACACATTCTTTCAGAGGTTCTTTCTCCATGGGTTTGCGTATGCGAGCCACAGTCCCGGCCTCGCAGTTCTCGATGCTCACGCGCAGGTCCTTGATCTCGGAGATGTAGTTCTTACACAGAGTTTCATCCTGTTGACCTGTGTAGCAGCATATGTATTACTTTAGAACAGCAAAGTAAAAGATTGATAAAGTCAAGAGGCAAGAAGTGAGTGTTGATGCACTCGATATACTGAATACGGGAGATAAAACAAAGTACTGTCACAGAGCTTATATACGAGTTTTGTGTCCATGGCACAGTACGATCAGGTATTGTTGATGTGCAACTACATGTTGCCATCTTTCACACTCAAATCTCAATTTTTGCGACATCTATCAGGTAATTTGCCGTGCGCGTAAGCACGATCATACATGCAGCTCATTATGTGTCGTGATACACGCAGCTCCATATGAACTACAGTCATAACATACAGCATATGTATGGCAAGTGTTTTCTACCCAAGCAACCATACCATTTGATGATACGTCTGCGTGAAGAGAAGCCAAACACGCTGTAGCCTAACAGCCTAACTTTTGCAGAGCTACAACCAAAGAACAAAAGCAACGTTGGGACCAAACCAACATGCAGTCACTTAGAAGTCTAATCACACTACTGGTTATCTAGGAGCGTCTCATCCAAAGCTTCATAGCGTCTACACACACTTGCTTGGTGAGCTACAGCTTTGACCGGCTTGACATCACTCACCTTTGAGCCTAACAACCATTCGTCCTGAAAGGTGAACAATTACATTCTGTAAAGTTGCTCGTCGCTTATAGTATATTCCCTTTATACATCCATGAATCGTTTGTTGTTTGGAGGGAAACCCCCAAAAAAGCGTTACCTTTCTCCATGGAGCGGACCAGGTTTTCAAAATGCTTTGTGGACTTGGTGTAGTCCTCCTCGATCTGCATGCGGTCGTCGGGGCCAAAGAGCTGCGAGTCCTGGCTGTTGCGCATGTAGTCCTGGTAGTGGAGCTCCAGGTTCCTCATCATCAGCCTGTACTCCTCTGGTTTCATGGTCTTCAACTGAAAAGGATGGAGAAGAATGGGGGAGGAATTAGAAGACTATTACGTATTCTTAGGATTTAGACTGTAATTTAATGATGTATTTTTTGGCTTGGACTCAGACTGAATACAATCATTAAAGCAGTAACAAAACGGTTTCGCTGATAATTGTGTCAAGGCTAGCAGACGCTTTCCAGAGCGATAAAACGATCTTACGGTAACTGAATGAGAATCCAAACACTTAACGTATTAAAACCCTACCCTGCATATTCTGCTCTTAAAATAACAGACTTGTCTCACCCCCCCAGCCTTCATTTATTTATTTAGATTCCATTACCTATTTACAGCTCATGGAAGCTATTGGCTTGGTCTTATTTTCTAGTACAGTCAGTAGGCTGAACATGTTATGTTGTTTAATATTAATTAAAGAATTCTAATAATATGTTTTTTGTAAAGTTTTATTATTAGTATTTTGTCACACACAGGTCAGCTCAAGATTAAAGTTTGCACCGAATACAACAACTCTTCTCTGTTTTTCATTTTAATTAAAATGCTGTGTATACCAGTGTTCACGCTCACCATGGTGATGTTCCAGGTGCGTATCTGTGTGTAGTCCCTCATCAGGTACTGCCACGACAGCAAGCTCTTCATGTCTATATGGAGCGTCTGCCACATAGTCACCGTCTGCTGGTAACCTGCATCTAGACTGAAGTAGGAGAGGAACGCAGCAACAATTAGGAAACCCACGGCACTCCAGAGATTATACCTGTCCTTACCATTTACAGTTTAGTTTTAAACTCATTATACATGTGCAATTTGATTGGACCTGTTGACAGAAACAGAATTGCCTTCCTAAATCTGTTACCAGTTAAAAATAGAAACATTTCCTATAAACTCTGCAGCTCGTGCACACGTGTGTTCTCACCTGGATACGCTGTCCACAGCCTCCTTGTTGACCGGAGGCACCATGAAGCAGACGGAGGGCACCACCGCCTCGTGTCCGGAGTGGTTCAGGACCTTCCAATTGAAGGGCTGCGAGTTGTTGAGGAGCGCGCACTCGTCTCCTTTATGGACAGTGATCTGAAACACAATCCAGGATTGGTAAATTAGACAGACGTCAAGGAGGGGGGCGCTGAGGCTCTGGGCGACGCGTTTGACCACTCGCGGCTCTGGACGACTCCCAGATCACTGACCTCCTGCTGCTTGAAGTCACAGATGGCCTGAATGGGCAGTTTGCCTTTGATGGAGGTGGTGGGGTTGCGTGGTTTCAACTGGATGATGGACTTGGCTCTCTTGTTCAGGCCGGTCGCAAGAGTCTTGTATTCATTCATCTGTTCTCTCTCCTCCTGAGGGGGGTGGGGAAACAAATGCAATCAAATAAATGAAACACAAAACTCACAATTGAAATAAAAAAGGTGGGAACATTTTGCTCTTTTGGTCATCTGGCATGACCGTGGCATGTACAGCTTAGCATGTACAGCTTAGCATGTACAGCTTAGCATGTACAGCTTAGCGCCGAGCAGCCCTCACTCACCACGGCATCCTGCAGAAGATCCTCCAGCCGTGTGGTTGTGGTGGAGCGATCACAGCTGTACTTCTTTTTCATGTTCTCTTGCATTTTCTTCATCTTGTCCTGAGCCTCTTTCACATCAGCAAAGAACTGCATCATGGGAGACAGGAAAATGTGATTCTTTGCTCACTGAATGTTGATGGATGTACAAGGTTATGGATCAGTTTGAATTCATTAAGCGGCCACATACCTGGTAGTAGGCTGTGTTTTCTTTGAGATGAGCCTCAATACAGCAGCACAGCTGAAGGATCCAGCTCCACTGAGTCTGCAGGGCGGCTGTGAAGGCCTGAGAGAGACAAAGAAGACAAAGAAGACATGATGACGGTGCATGAGCGCAGGCTTCACTCAGTAGCATATGGATAATAGAGCATGTGGATGCTGACTGTTCAGCTATTAGAGTAATTACTTCAACTGTCTTCCTGCCGGGATGTCCATCCCGGACAAGCTTGTCTCCCATGACCTGGAGGTCATTGACTTTCTTCTCCCTCAGCTCCAGCTCTCGCATGAGACCCTGAATAATAAAAATTAAACAGTTAATGGCAATCTTAATCGAAAAAAGAAGAAAAAAAACCTGTGCATGCATTTCATTACTTTGTCTCAACATATTTTACTCGATGGGCCAGAATTGGAGACAAGATTTAATTTGAAGTCCACTTCTAAAACGCACCGAGTAGTTGTCTTTCTTAGCCGTCATGTTGGTGTTCCTGTCGCTCCAGTCGAAGTTGACCTCCTCCTCTTCTTTGTCATTCAACCACATCATTTCCTTAGTGGCAGCGCCGATGAAGACGTGGAGTGAATCCAAGTTCTTCAGGCGGGACTTGGAAGAGTTCTGAAAAACAAAAACAAAAACAGATCAAAAAACAAACAAAAGTAAAATTAAAAAAGCTGCTCTCAAATACCGATAACTATAGCTTAATGCCAATTTGTGCAGTTTGAAATACAACAGTATTTACCAGTAGCTTGCCGTACTGCAGGTCCAGTTTACCCATGTATTCTCTGTACGAGCCCTTGCCGATAGGAGATAGCTGGCTCTGCAGTCAATGAAAGGTGCAACAGAGGTTACTTTTAAAATCAACAGCACAACATCGGACAGTGTGTAATCCCCGCTGATGACGGAGGCATACCTCGTCGGCCCTGGCCCGTTCGATCTTGGATCGGAAGTCCTCCACCGTTTGGTGCAGGCCCCGGTGGCTCCCCAGCTGGGACTCCACAGAGGGCAGATCAGAGCCCCACTCCGCCTCATCGATGCGGAGCTGGTTCTCCTCCACCCAAGCCAGCAGGTCTTTGACATAGCGGATGGTCACATCATCCATCTCAGGCCGAACCCTTCCAGAGCTCTGCTGCAGCTTGGAAACATTGGTAGTCGTCATAGTCGTCATAGTAGACTTCAGGCGGAGGTTGTAATCGGTGCGTAAATTCACCAAGCGCTCATGGAGCCGGTAAACCCTGTGGAGATTAGAAACGCAGCATTTTCATACCACTGACCTTTTTGAGGGGGGGGGGGGGTTAGATTTAGATCCACGGCATTCAACCGTTTTGTAACACGGTGCATTACGTCAAAGGTTCACTTGAATGCAATACACGTAGCACCCACCTGCGGTACATCTGTTCAGCCTGAGGGTGGCGCCCATCCTTGAGTATCTGCACATCGTTGAAGAGCAGGCGGATCATGTTGTCGGCATTGTCCAGCTCCCGCTCCACTTCTGCTGTGTGCTGAGCTGGTTTCCCCGCGTTCAGCAGACGGATGTCCTGAAGGGACGAGAGACAATTATAATTTACATTTATTTTATCTACTTTTCAAATGCCAACAACTTAGAGCAGAATACCAAGGCTTGTGACAGTGTTTGACATTTATTTGCCTGAAGGATACTAGAGATTCCTATAATTTTTTTATATATTTTTTTTTACCTTTCTGTAGTTTTGCATGATATATTTGAAGTGCACTATTCTCTTAAATGTGTGATTGGAAGGATGTCCATAGTGTGTGTTAACTAAATAGCATAAAATTAAGCTTAAAAAGTCCGTACTTATAACCGCTATGTATCGGAAAAACTTAGATAAATAAATATCCCAAAATCTTTGGTCACAATGAAATTAACAAAAGCCACACTGCCTCTGAAACAGTCACCCGGACTCTTTCTGCTCTGTGAACGCACACCGTAGAGTAGTACTTCTAATGTTAGACCTGAATAGCACTCACCGTCTGCAGCAGGGTCTCCAGGTGGCTGAGTTGGCTATCGCACGACCCCGACTCCATCTGGACTTTATTGACAATCCTCTGCAGTCTCTCGAGTCTGGATGAGATGAGATCAATAAAACAAAATTAAAAAGTAAGATCAATAAGACATTCAATTAGACAACCACATCACATTCAGACCAACAGAAGCCTAAAATCACAACTGACGGCCACCTGCATCGCAGCAAATACTCCAATTTATGAGGGTCACTCACGAATGCCATTCCTAAACCCTTTTAGAAAGAGGACACTTCCAGCCGCGAGAGAGTCGGTTCTCCTCGCGCTCCCATCGTGTCTTCTGAAAATACTCTGCCACGTAGCAGCGCAGGGTGATACGAAAATGTCCTCTGACAAAGACCTCCTGTCTGCTCATTCACTTCATTCCTCATCTCAGAACCATAAACAAGGCTATCACAACCTCATGACCCCAAACCGCACCATTCTCCGGGCATGACGCAGCGCTATTCGACCTTGTGAGGCAAAACGTCTTCCACCAGTTTGTCTAACCAAATGCTGGGAAGAGATGCAATACAACAAAAAAAGTATGATCGCGAAATAACATCGCTGTTTGATAAAGGAGTAATTTATTTTACCTTTATTTTAGGTAAATAAACTCTGGTTGTGAAACTTAATAAAACTTAATAAATTAATACAACTTAATAAAAGATCTCACCGCTCAAACTCGATCCTGAGCAGCCGTTCTCTTTCCAGGATGGCCATGTGAAGTCGACCCCATTCCTTCTCCACGTCAATGGGATGGTAGCCCGGAGGGACCTTCACCTGACCAGCATGCACGGCACTCTGCAGGCAGGTGGGAGCAGAATGTGAGCGACCGCTCGACAGAACAGAGCACGCTACGATAAAAAAGAATGAAAGTCAAGGTCAGCTTGCCTCGAAGGACTGGTATATGTGCTTGGACCGGTTCTTCTCGCCCTCTTTCGCTGGCAGCTCTGTCTCTTTGAACTTCAAGAACTGGCGCCACAGGAGCTAAAAGGATACAAAATACACAGAAAAATACTTAATTTAGTAATCCATACATCTTTGTTTGATTTATGCCTCGAATTACATAATGTTTTGCACGTTGAAATGAATCTAAAATCCTAATTCCCTAAATAGCGTAAGCACATTTAACACATCACGCTACAGTTTTAGGAGTCTCCACACAATGGGGCGCTGTCCTCCATTTATTCATTCCCACGGCCGGTGTAAATTGAGTTGAACTCACATAATTACTCAAATAACCTCACCGCCATGTATTACACACGTTACTCGCTAAACGGACTTATCTAAAGAAGGGAAAAAAGGCACAGCCAAACCCGCTACGTTGGATGATGCGTTGTTACTGATAATTTGACTTTGGAGAGAATTAAAACAAATAACTGAAGTCACGCTACGCTTTTGTTCTGCAGCGCCGACAGGGAGTGGCCCAGTGCTCGTGCTCCTCAGGATTAGGATCAGCATTATCTGCCCTTGGCTGCGTATTGTCAGCACCCGCCTGCCCCACCTACAGCACAACAATGTCTGGGAACACAGTCACTTCCAATCTGCCCACAATGAGACATGATACGAGCGTGTTCTTTGATCCAACAACAGAAAGCTTGTTTTCACAGTACTTAAATTCAAAAGACGCGCACTTAGTTTGAACCGTTTATTATGAGTAACATAAAAAACAAAGTATATTTGTGCTCTTCAGTGCCGCTTGACTGCAAGCATAGCAAAAGACAAATCTCCGCCGGAGAGGCATACTATCGGCACGTCATCTCACCTCGATCTCCTCATAGGTGGCAGGGAACTTCCTCTCCTCAAAGATCATGACATGGTGGCGGATCCACTGGAGTATAAGAGTCACCAGCTCGTAGTACTCCTGCCAGCGCAGCTCCAGCTCCTGCAGCCAGCACAGCAGAAAAACATCGGGAGTTTAACAACAGCCAACAACAGACAGGCGAGCGCTTATTCACCCCGCTAAACTCAATTAGGTACCAAACAACCCGGGTCTTGTGTGAGTGGACGAGGAGGCAGAGTGTGGAGGAAGGAGTTGAGGAAGGGGGCAGAGGTGGAGGAGACAGTGGAGGTGGAGGAAGACGGACAGACAGCAGCAGGAAAGTTGAATTTAAAGAAGTATTGTGTTCATAAAACTATGAAGAGTATTGTGTGTTTCAATTTGCGGAATGGCTCGGACATAGAACTCAAGCAAAGTCACAAAAATATCTTTTAAGAGCTAAAGGAAGGTATAGGGGTGAGGAAGAGTCGGCTGAATGAATGCGGGGTAATTGGGTAAGTAAGATCAGAATGCCAATGGGTGGATATTCGGTCTGAACATATTGGCATTATGAGTTGTGTGTATGATAAATCATTGTTTGAGTTATGGAGAAGGGGTAAGAGACATAGAATATAATAATAATATTTTAGACATGTAATATGTATTTACATTGTTGATTTATCTTGTTCGTGATCATTTATATATTTTTTTAGAGTTTGCTATATTTGTACTGACTGCCAGGTGCAGTCAGTACCACTAGTGCTGTGAGTGTATGAAATACTCTACGGTGTGTTTTATGTGAACAGATGATGCGTGTCAACACACATGAGCCGGTGACCTTTGGCTAACGCAGTGTAAACAACACAGGTTGCAAATTTCCTTTGATTCTTGGTTTCACAAGACTTCTATTTCTCTTTAAAAGCAGCAGTGAAAGTGAGTCACAAGCCCGTTCAGGTTTAAATAAATCAAATCAAGCATTCAATCAGATCATAACAGAGCAAATGTATGTGTTACCATGAAGCACATTAATTCATTTATTTTTAATTGTTACTCGTCAAGCAAGAATCACGGTATGGAACAAGTTCTGCTCACGTTAGATCTGGTTACATCCACCCGGGGCATGGCATCATACAGGGATGACACATAGGTGATGATGGACTTCTCATCCGGGTGTGGGACATCGACATCTGTAAGGTAAGGACATCTCATTATTTCATGTTGCAAATGAACAGTAACGAGAAATACTGCTGCATAACACGCCAAATAATAACAAGATTAGATGGCCTTCGGGCCAGCCTTACCCTCAGGGTCCAGGAGGCGGGTCACCCCCAGGTCGCTCTCTGCCACAGTGAAGGCCTGTTCCAGGTTCTGCTGGTTGGTCTGTTGGTACACTTTGCCCATGTCGATGAGTCTGGGACTAAGGGAACACAAACGTAGGCAATTAATCACCAGGTGATACATTATAGTAATCTTCAGGGGTGGTCTAGTGCGGGTTTAATAGTATGAACGACTACGATCTGCAGTGTGAGGACATTTTGAGTCTCCATTACACACCTGGCGTAACACATTTGATAGCCAAGTATGAGAGCAACTGTCAAGCTGCGATTCAAAAGTTTAGCGCCATGCGTACGAGTCCTCAGAAATCCAAAAGTTAAAACTTGGATATATTGGAGGGCTAAATGTCAATAACATTAACATGAAAAAAAAAATCATGAAGTTACTCACTTATATATCTATAGAGAGAATATATTTAAGAGGGCAGCCAACGTAATCAAAGCAGACACATTCCAAGTAGGCAGGCCATCCACGACTTGACTCCCAGGACATAAAAAAAAAGCTTGCATACTTGACTATTACAGAGCCTATGCTCATATTATCCGAATCACTTTAAATGCATTACCAAATCCACAAATTCAAAGGTGCAATGCATATCCCCCGCATTACTGATTATGATATTTAGTAAGCAAATCCAACAGTGCAACCATAACAGAGGGAGCAGGTTCATACAGCTCTCTGATGCACAGAGTGGAGCGCCCTGCATCCTGTCCACGAGCAGGGGAGGCCTCCACGCGGCGGCGCTCTCGCACGGAGCACTGCCCTGTCGGCCGTGAGGAGCCGCCCACGCTCCACCCCTCTCCCTCACGAAAGCCCCGGGACCTGCATCCTCGGCACAGCTCGTCTGCGCTGGAGCGGGCCCCTGAGCTCTGGGAGCCCCGGCCCGAGTCCCAGGAGGATCCCTCCGATGGGATGTCCTCGCACAACATGATCACCCGGTCGTCCACGTCGCTGACAGATCTTGACACGCCACGAGCAAAGCCGATGCTTCCCTTCTTCTTCTTGGACTTCTTCCTCATGCTGAGCATTTTTATTTTAAATTTGCAGAACGGGCCCTGGCCCAGTGGTTAGTAGAAGAGGTTTTGCTTCCGTGGCTGGCCCTACAGCTTCACAGATCTGTCGGTGGCTTGATGGTCGCATGTCCATCAATCCACTGCATTGTCTCAGGTGAAGAGCCCCTTAATCCTTCTGCAGGGTTGCTGAGATCCTCCTAGTGGCACAGCCCAGTCACTGCTTTTTTTCCCTTTCACATGACGCCTAATTAGACTGTTGTGGCGTTGTGAATTCAAATAGTAACTCTTCAAACGCCTACATAAACCATCCTGGAGAACTTTCTGGATGAACGCCCGTTCTGCACCGGGATGCCCGGCACTGTGCCGACACACGAAGCAACGGCAAAGTGTTCATGTAGCAGCCACAAAGCGCCACAGTTACGCCCACACACCACACCCCTGACCGTTATGAGGGGCGGCACTGATCTGGCATCAGGTGTCTCCAAAGAGGGAGGGAGAGAGAGAGAGAGAGAGAAAGTTTCACGGTGCACGCTTCAGTTCAAGGAAACTTGTCCCTGCAGGCATCCCTTTCTTTCAGTGCATAATGGCTTTAATGTGCTCCGCCTTTAACTTTCTCTCATCTTATACCACTTTGCTCTTCTGCAAGAATCCCTTTGTTTTAAACGTCTAAAAAGAAACCGACCAATGACAAGTTGCATTCACAAATCTTCCTGAGAAATAAACGAGCATTCATTTCCCAGGATGCTACCACACAGAGCGACCCGTAACCACTAATTCTACCATAAAGACACACAACAACGTCAGGGGGATTAACATATGTGGTTGTCAACAGCAAAGACTTGAGATTTTACTTTTTAATACCTAGGTTTGCAAACAGTCTAATAAACTAATCGTGTTTAATAGAGGAAGTATCATCTTACGGTGGTAGAGTGTTACTCACGGCCAACGCCTGCTAGTGTTATTCCTAGACTAAAGGCCTGAAACGTTCATGGAGAACCATTAATACAGCTTTTATTAAAGCAGCAGGGCTGCCAGGTGCAGTCAGTAGAAAATAGGTCAACAGAAGACGTTTTAAAAGAAAGAGTAACACAAAAACATGGCTCTGTACGCTGCTAATGGACTTTCTATTGAAATAAACAAGATATAACACCATTAAAAAGTCACACCATGGTTATCATGTCTAAAATATAATGGTAGTGTAATTTGACATTTTGAAAGTGTGGTAAAGGTCCCACTCCTGGTCCAGTGCACTTAAACTCATTGTCCTATTACAGAAGTCCTGCATCTTTTTATACTTGCTATTATTTGATATTTCACACCATTTTACACTCCAGCATATGATCAGCAATGAAGTGCCCACTCACTGGTGTTTGTGTATGACGGCGTTGAAGAGCTTGCCGTCCCTCCAGCTGGTGGTGAAATTATCACAGCGGATGGACTGGTAGCCGTCGGTCATCCTCTGGGACCAGAGCAGCAGCTTCTCTTTGGCCGTCATGTCCTCCGATCCGCCGATCTGAATATCTGAGATCTGAGACAATTTGTATAAATACACATGTTAGAAAAGGTGGATGTTGTGTTCAAAATCCAAATTGCACCTTTTTATTGTTCCTTGACTTAATGTCTTTCCTGGTTGTCTCGTCTATTGGCATGTTAAATATTGATCAGGTGTTCAACGCCGCTGCTGCAGCTTCCGGATAAGTTTTCATTTCAAAAGAAAATCTAAAAAAGATGAGTCATAGGTTTCCATTTTGTGTGTGTGTGTGTGTGTGTGTGTAAATATCAATGTGTTTGCGCCACTCAAATGTATCTCCTCTCACACACTCTCCTGCAAATCTGCAAACATTTCTAAATGGGGGATAATTTTTTGAAATAATGTGATGTGTTGTCATCCCTTATGCAGATTTATTTTTGATCTTCGTCAATAAAAAGCATGTTATGGACCACTCATCTGGATGTTTTGGTCATGTCGATGTTAGAGTTATTTTCCTTAGAGCTTACAATTCTTATTTCCTCAGTGAATTATCATAATTGAGGATACTACAGTTTGTGATGTGATTTAACATTACTTGATGAGACTGGAATGTTCCTCTCCCCCTCTGCTCTCTATGACTCACCAGCTGCCACGACCCAGCTATGTGCCCTCTCTATTCTATAAGAGCGTAAAGACTCATTATGTGTATCTACAGGGCCCACTGGCACCTTCACCAGATCACCACTCACCACCAATGTCTCCTTTATTTCCCATGCTCTGCTTTTTGCAACCCGAACCTGAATCATATGACATTAGAAGGTGCGGCTCCGCCAGTTCGGCTGGTACCCAGGGATTTCTGCCTGGCAACTCTTTGGCATTGACGGGAACAGCAGGAAAAGGCAACAGCAGGAAAAGGGAACAGCAGGAAAAGGCCCGCTAGCACGGCAAAGGGTAGCACGGCAACAAGCTGTACACTCGGCCCGACACACCCTCCCCTTGGGAGTCAGGGTGAGAGTGACTCATACGCACACACTCACACCCTGACGGTGTTTTCTCAAAATATGGGAAGACTTATTTTGTTTTGATTAGATTGTGTCTTTTTGAGAAGGAATTTGGAGAGCAGAATCCATTCTGATTGGTTCCAGGAAACAGCAGATCCCAGAGACAGAGGTATAGAGCGGTAATGTAATGAAACACAACACTGACTGATGAGGAGACCTGGAAGTGCAGGATGATGGTCCATATTAACCCCAGGGTGAGCTTGGGGTTCCCATCTGCTATGTCATCATTTCTGATGTTCACCAGCTTGACCTGAGAAGACAAAACGCAGTGTGATTAGTTTCATGATTATAGACACACACACACACACACACACACACACACACACACACACACACACACACACACACACACACACACACACACACACACACACACACACGTGACTTGTGACAGGGGCAAGTTCAAGGTATCCTCTCATGTGTCGTACCTGCCGGTGTCTGAGGAAGTCCAGTGCTATCTGTACATTCTGCAGTTTGTGGAATCGCATGCGGCCCTTCTCTCTGGGCTGAAGAGGAGGAAAAAAAAAGAGATAAAGAGGTGTTTTGACTCCATTGGATACTAGACTGTCAGAGACGATCCTTTTGGTATATTCATGGTGAAGGAGAACAATAAGCATTCAATCAAAACACAGAAATGAAAGGGAAGGAAAACAGAAAATCGTATGGAAAGACATTTAAACAGAAAGAATAGATGTAATAACTGGGGAATCTTGGATATTTTTTTAAGGAATTTTAGGTGAGTAATTCTTTTGATTTTCATCCTGTTGTTTGCCACCATCGAAACACTTGGGGAGGAAAAGAAAATATGCTGGAAATAACAAAACCTTTAGAATACTAAATACAGCAGGAAATTAGCGCTTTTTTATTATTTCAATCTACTGACAGCAAAGAAGAGCTCATAATGCATGATGCTTAGTTGGTCCTTTAAATTTCAGATGTAAATCAGGAAAGTAATGCTGAATAAAAAATATAAAGTCCCTAAACAAATACAAGCACATCGGCTTTGCAAAACAAGGTACCGCTTGAGCCCAAAACTGCCGAGTTAATAAACTGCTGGTTGATCACTAAATATGTTAGTTAAAATCCAGCAGCCAAATGCTTAAAGCAAGCATGAACACATGAATGAATGAATGAAAGAAAGGAAATAGACAACAAAACACTTGAATCGCAGTGGAGGTCTGGACACCATGCACAGCCAGCTCACTCAAAGAGAGCAGATGGATACTAATGATAATAATTATAATAAACCCAAAACATAGGATGTCTACGGTAAGTTATCGACCCACTCACCACCCGAGTGCTCGTGGCCACATCTCTCTCCCTCGGCTAGCCCCAGCAAGAGCAGTGCAAAGAGAGGAGGCGAAGGCCAGACGGCAAAGATCAGCACACACAGACAGAGGTTACAGTGAGGAAATCAGGAGATGAGGAAGAGGACGACGAGGAGGAAGAGGACGAGGAGTAGAGAAGGAGAACAGTACGTCAGATAGGAGTATAGTACACACACACACACACACGCACACACACGCACACACACACACACAAGCCAAAGTGGGGTTAATGTATCAAGGCTATGGAGGCGTTCAGAAGATGAGCAGAGCCAGAGCTGGTGGAGGGAGCGGTGAACTACAGCAGCAGAGCAGCTTCTGTGCAGAGCCGGTGTGTCAGCCCGAGGATTATAGTTCGGTAAGACATAGAAAGACTAGAGGGCGCATGAGACGTCACGCATAAATAAAAAGTAGGGAGATAGTTGGGATAGAGAGAAAGGGACGGCAGACTCAAGAGGAGCCAGTGAATGAGTCTTTGTTTAGTAGCGTTCAGCTCAGGTTCAGCCTTTGACTGGCGACGTGGCTGAGGCTGGTTACGACTTGTTGCCACAGGGGTGATATTTCAGGTCGACTGAAGGAGAGTACTCCTTGTGTAATTAGTCTGGATTAGGTTTTGGTCTGGAGGACGTCTGATGGGTAAAAGATGCAGAGCTCGGGGCAGATTCGTTGCCCTGTTCAGAAATCAGACATCGTGGTGCAATACTCACCAGCGTGTCCCCGGAGAGGACCTCCAACAGCGAGATCAGGTTATGTCCATCTCGGAGGTCTTCATACAGGTCTGTCACGTGACGCTGCGTCTGCCAGGACAAAGGGAAAAGAGCGCGTCACGAGGATTCAAGAGGCAAGCAGCATGACCAACACCAGCAACCCCATTTTATATACAGAGACAGCTATTCATGACTAACAGCTGGCACATTTGTTTGAGTGGCTGAAACGGAAAACACTGAATCAGTACTTCAGTATTGTCTTCCATCAAATCACAATACTGGTTTATTTTTTGCAAATGTTGTTACAGGTGGACTCAGTGGCCTTTTACATAAATGAATGGCAACAACCTGCGCTGTTTAGTTTAGCTTGAATAGAAGTGCGTGTGTACAGTGAGAGCGCTCTCTCCACTGGTACAATTCTACACAGGTCAGGAATTTATAGCCGTGAGCAGCCAAGCCTGACTCCAACTCCAAATGTCAGCTGTCATCCCTGAAAAGTGATAGATGGGGCCGCATAAAAACCAGAGCAGTGAGATAAAAAAAAAAAAAACATACAAACGCACACAAAAAAAAACATAAAATAAAAATAAAACACAAAAAGGTCTCATGAAACTTTCAGAAGAGCATTCCCCGGTTATAAAAGTGAGGTGTGGTGTACTTGCAACCCGACACTGAGGGATGATGTCGTGACTATGCCAGAAAACACAAGATAGGATAGGGGGACATAAAAAAGCAAAAAAAGCAAGGGAGGTCTCCATGCAAAGTCGTCCCCGAGTCCAGACACATTTAGTAGAGTCCCTGCTGGAACGTGCCAGTACCTACCTCTGCCCTCCGATGCTGGGTGGAGAGGGATGAAAGATGGAGGAATGGGAACAGATGGATGAGCAATGGAGAAACAGAGAGAATTGAAAGAGAGAGAGAGAGGGAGAAAAGCAGAAATAAATAGACAATAAAAAGAGCAATGATTTGGATGATGGCATACGAGACGGACGGATGAAACGCAGAGTAGTTTTAAACTTTTGCTTTGTTCTGTGCATCCGGCATCCAAATGCGTTGGGTCCTGTGGGTGGAGGAGGCCTCGGCCCTCGAATGGAATGAAAGCACATCTCCCTTGCAAGTCACAACAGTGGCTCGTGTTATGTTTCAACACAGTTATCTAAAAAAAAACGTAGCTATGCTCCTCCCTCCTGGCAGAGCTGAGAGGAACACATCTGGATCCGAGTGTGGAGGAGAAGGCAGCCATCACTGCCACCAGTAGGGTTCACTGTCTCCTCATTTAAAGCATCGTTTGGTCAACTTGCTGTGATAGAAATATCTGTATTCTTTAGCTGCACACGATTGTATACAACTTTGAACATCTTAATCAAACATGACTGTTAAATTATTTTTCGATTTTTGCGATTATCTTGCAGTGTATTTTATTTTGTGTGTAGTCAAGAGCCGGCTATCACCACCCCTCAATTGGTGTGGTCTGCCACACCGTTGCAGCTGAAAGGTAGGTGTTATGCTACAAATTGCCCTCTCAGACGCAAAAAAGAAAAAGCTGCTCTGCAAACTTGTCACGGTGATTATCATTAGTGCACATGGCAGACAGCACCTCATCCTCGTCCCTCCACATGGAAGCGCTTAGCATGCTTTGGGTTTAACGTAACGTTTTACGACACCTTGCGCAATTCCTCTAATCTCCCAAAGGAATACTTTCAATAATAATCAGGGAAAATGTGAAATCCATCTGCAACAATTGTAGTTTTTTCAACCTTATCAAATGTAAGATCATGCTTGAGGCAGATTTTTGCTCTGCAGCTGGTGTGACATTCCACAGGATTAAAAGATTTAGTGCGCTGGGGAAACCACTCGGTGGCCCTTCACAGCTTTTCATGGCTGCACCCTACCTCTAGTCTGCCTTTGTCAAGCCAACCCTTAAGCCATTAAATCAGTTTAACATCAGTTTAACCTCAGAGGAGCAGTCTGTCTTCACCGACATTTTCAGTAGCTGAATGTAGGTGGAGATGAAGATCCTTTTCTTGCTACCTGTTGCTCTTCTTAAGTTAAAAGTTATGTGCAATCCTTCGACCTTTTGAGAACAAAACAATCATGTGGTTGCTTCTCAAACCGGATATTCATATCGATGTGAATACATGTAATCCATGCAACGTCCCACGCATCAACGTCAGGTGAGGCCGGGCATGATCTACATGTGCTACCGTTGGCCCTAACCACCGTGGGCTCTGGGCCGAGACCAGCATTTGCCTTTTCAGAACGAGCTAAGTGAGACCAGATGTCTGTTCCTCAGGAGGAACAAGAGGAACTACAGAAGGTTCTCACCCTGTGGTAGCAGAATATTGCACTGCACATTCATGGAAAGGAAAACACTGTGCTTATTTTCTTCCCCTCTTTTTCCGTAAAAGATATAAATAAAAGAATGGCCCCTGTGTCTGTGGAATGTGAATGTTCAAATAATGTGGAAGCACTTAATGCCGTGATGGCTGTTAATGCATTGCCGCCAATGGGAGTTTTCTCGAAGAAAAGTGGCACAAGCAGGGATATTTTTACGGCTCTGTGGGAGGGTTATTGTGTTACGGGGCCTAATGTGTTCCACTCGTAATGAGGAACTCCAGAGTGAGAAGTCTGGTCCCATCCTGACCCGTTAACCTTCCTCCGAAAAGCGTGACGCATCGGCAGGCTTTCAGGTCGGAGTGTGAGAACAGAGCGCGAGAGTGGACACCCGCTGACGGATGCTTTACACGGCTGATGACGGACCGGACAGCCTTAAAGACAAAGTGTGAGAGAACAACTGCCAAACTAATGTGTGTTTTTATAAGAGGGGTGGGGAGGGTCAATGACGGTAATCATTTCCACACTGTCAGTCCCAATGCACAGGTAATGCACAGATCATCTCACCTGTCATCATCACCTGTCACTCCCAAAAAAATTAATTCCCAACACATCTTGGAATAAATAAATAATGTTTGCATGAAGTGAATGTTGGTCTGCTTTCATACTGAAAGAGAAATGATCTCATGAAGCCTTGACCTGTGATTTAAGTGCATGTTATGTGAGAAAAGAAACTTTTCGGTTTAACTTTGGTGGCCACTAATTTTGCAGTGTACCTCGTGCGCGTGTGACAATGAACATGGGACGCGACATCGTAGGCGTACGAGAGCTCTAAAGTGCCTTTAGGGTCAGGAATAAGAAACAGTGAGAGTCAAGGACGGGTCCTTACCTTTATCAAGTGCTTGTTGACCCATTTTGTGAAGGTCTTTTTCTGTACTCGATCTCGTTCATCTGAAAAACAGAGACACCGCGGCGTTAGTCATCATGTGGAAAGCAAACAAATTGAATTAAAAACGTGTGCTGTAGCTTTGTGACGATGGATGTATAGCGGTTGGACGCTCCATTTATTTGGCATAAAAGCAGCAAAGCAAAGAGGAAATCCCCAAAATACCAGACTTGTTGGATATCTGCAAGACCAACGGATTCATCACCAGGTTAAAACAAAAGCCTCTTGACTGTGCACGCCTGCACCTGAGTCAGACCGCATAAGATCACAGTCATTGTCGGCAGATGCCCCACCCCCTCCCCCCTTGTATGGGAAACTTTGTATTTGCGGTGTCACATCTGTCCCTATGACAACGCCGCCAGGCTGTGCTCTTGGACACACACATTCATGAAAGGGTTCCACTGCTAAAAGGACGGATGTGTCAAGATAGTGTTGCATGATTACACCGAGACATGGCACAGCTATTAGAGAGTGCAATTTTCCAACAAGAAAAAACAAGATCTTGGCAAGGAACACACCCACTAAGACAACAAAACCTGCATACACCCAATTCCTCTTGGAGTTCAGGCAAAAAAGCCACAAGGTGTGGCGGCGCTGCCACATCCATTGTGGACATAGTGGATGGATCGGCCATGTGAAGCCAGTTCATCTTCACTGAACGGCGTTCATTTCACGGGATGAAAAGTGGCGCTTTGAAGGCGCCAATCAGACACATTTAGGCATTTCTGCCATGTATTTTCACTGTAACTCCCTCCCTCCCCCCCCCCGTCACTGACTCACACAGCCAATAAGGCCATCCACATTAAGCCGTAATGGACTGTGGACACAGACACAAAGTCCTCCGTCTTATCAGGTGAAAGGGAGCGATCTGAACCGTACAGCGACACACCCAGCGAAGAAAAGGAAAGGGTTGTGATTCAACCTTGAAAAAAAAAAAAAAAAGGCGCCCGTGGGCTGCGTTTGCTTTCTCAGGTCGGTGTCAAGAGGACTTCGGCAAGTGTGTTATGGAACTATGTTTCCAGGGCAACCGTGTGTAGACACGGAAGACCTTTAACCACCTCATTTATCACTCAAACCAACGGGGGCCTGAGCTTATAGCTATGTGACCTCCGAGGTTCTACTTCCTGATGATTGGTGACACACGCGCGCGGCTGCGGACAAAGCAGTTATCCCGGAGGAGTTGCACCTTTGACCTGTCGGGTCTCCGCATTCTGTTCCCATCACGTTAACGAATCCTGGTTCAAACTGCTCTTTGTGGGCTCGTTGTTCTTCGTAAGTGAAGGGTATGCGAGCGGATAGAGGCTGAGTGAACTTCAAGGATCAAGTGTCACCAGACACAAACAGGTTTCGGTGAGGTGTGGAGCCCACAGCCCAAAACAGCAAAAAAAGGTCAACAGCAGTTTTCCCACTCGGCGTAGTTGGACTTGCAGATTGAGATTATGCACGGCAAACATACTGTACAATAACCGTATGAAGCACAACTGAATGTTATCGATGGAATCTTGGTCAAATTAGCTACACCTTAACCCAATACTTACACATTGTGGCCTTTGTAATAATAATGCAATTAATCACAATAGAACACAAGTTCATTTTAGGACTTTAGGTACATTCAGGGGATATTATTATTATTTATCACTTTTAATTGAAACTGAGTATTTTTAATTGTTGTTTAATTCCTACTTTCACTTAAGAACCCAAAACAATTTGTCCACCACTGCTCAGGGAATCACAATGGTGAATCAAAGTGTCTTGATGAGAATAACTCATGTATTCCACTGCATGGTTATACAGGGCAATCTTTTTCAGGGGGGGGGGATACAAAATAAAATAAAATATGAAAGGAACAAACAGATTGAGGGGGATAATGTAACACACCATTCACCTTGTCTCCAGCACAATTGAAGACTCATTCACCCCCAAAACACCCCCAATGCTTCACAACACAACTTGTGAATGGGCTTGGCTGACCAATACGAAGTGAGGAAGCTGCTGATGCATTAGGAAAGGGGTGTTTCCTCCTCGAAGACACAGAGATGGAGAAAACGCTGGACACCACAGTCTAACCACAGTACCTGCATGTCTGCCATATTCACTGCTTTGACATTCATACTTGCCTGTGACACCACTGAACACCCCGCCACCTTTGGAATCTGACTGATGAGCCAGCTTGTGTCCCAAAACCATCCATTAAACAACACGCCAATCACATGAACCTCTTCAAAGCCCTGACAGACAGAAACGCCCAAAAACCTGAACATTGTCCAACGTCCTCCTTTCACCTCTTCACAAAAGAAAAAAAACACTTCACTCTTGCCCAGCGGCGGCGTCACACACACACACACACACACACACACACACACACACACACACACACACACACACACACACACACAGGAAGAGATATGTAGAGATCAAGACTCGCAACGGAGCCGTTTCCCCATCAACTGCCACCATACTGGTACCTTTCCTGCCGTCCATAGCCTTCAGCATCCCCCGGTTATAGCCATCGTCAGAGGGCACCCTCTCCCTGCCCGCGCTGTCAGAGGAAAAATTCCTGTACCTCTGCTGCTGCTGCTGCAGCTGCTGTGAGTTCATTTCCACGGTTTGTGAATGTGAACAATACTCCTAACGATAAAATATCCTTGCCGGCTTTTCCTCCCATACAACGATAAACTTCTGCTTATCTCGCGTCTATCTGACCCTCTGGCCCACGAGTCCCGTGGCCACAATCCACTCAGCACTTCACTAACTTAGGTTTTCTCTACCGTCTTGCCTCTCAAACTCCTCACTCCCTCATTGGGTTTGACTCTGCCCCTCTTTTCTTTTCTCTCTCTCTCTCTCTCTCTCTCTCTCTCTCTCTCCTCCTCCTTTCTTTTTTCTCCCACTCACTCTATCCCTTTCAGAGCAAATGGTGCCTGTGGGCTATGAAGTCTGGGCCTGTCCTTGTATGCGATGAGCGAGTGTGTATTTAGTGCGTGCTAGTGTGTGTGTGTGTGTGTGTGTGTGTGTGTGTGTGTGTGTGTGTGGAGGACATGGTGGGCAGGGCTCTAAACACACCCCTTCCGCCGTGCCTCGCTGAGGACGAGGTCTGGTAACCTAGCTGCATGTCACCTAATCGCTTCGTTTGCACAACACACACACGCACGCACACACACACACACACACACACACACACACACACACACACACACACACACACACACACACACAGAGCTGAGTCTCAAGGTGTAATAAAGTAATCATAAAGGTCTGTGCTAATCGCTTTTTTCAGAATTTATATTGCACTAAATAGAGCATTAATGAATGGTGTACGGTCTACTGCCAGAAATAACAAAGATATAAAACAAGAGCCTGAAAAAAGTAATAAGTTAATTTCAGTCAAACGCTCACACACACACAAACTCACATCCTCGTGGTTAATCATCGCTTATTCACAGCATTCCTCCGACATCTCACATTAGGAGTTAATCCCTGTGACGAAGAAAAAAAACTAAAAAGGAGAAGTGAAGTGAAGAGATGGGGGATGAGATCGTTTTGGGAAGGGCTGATTTGGATTCCAGACAGTGATGAATGACCACGCCCAGAACATCACTGACTTACAGAGAAATACAGCAGCTTATAGCTCAGTGTTTGAGCACGCTTGTGAATGTGTGTAAAGACAGACTATTCTCATGAATAAACACACACACACACAGCACAGCATCTGTGTGGACGTCTTCATTGTAAAGCATTTCTCACTTCTTCATAGAAGTGCATCTCCAGGAGGTGCAGGCAGGCAGTGTTTAGAATAAGCAAAGGCAAAGCCGTTCAAGATTATTATTCTGGGTTTGTCAATGGCCAGTCGAAGCATATTTCCAGCGTACTGTATATATATTTAGAAAGTTATTTTCCATAATAGATTAATCTGAAGAAAAACAAGACAAAAAAAACACACGTTTTAACTAATCAATCAGTCACAAAATCTAAACCACAAGCGGAATTTGTTGGCAGTGTTATCAGCCAACTTTCTGTTAAATTGTTCATTACTATAAAGCTGAATGCTAAATTGTAGCACAATAGGAGAAGATCCTACAGTCAGTGCAGTGAGTCAGTAATGCCAGATTACACACAGCAATGCTAATATTAGTCAAAATGTCTCATTTAAAAAGTTTTTCCTTGCTTTAACTGGCACACAGTTCCTGTATATATTATAATATTATCCAAGGAGTTTGGGCTTTGGTTACACACAGTCCCTCCATAATGGTCGCCTATGACTCGTGCTGACAGCTAAGCTGGAGGGCAGGCCCCTGGCACTAATACTACTATATCCCATTCCCTCTCCCTGACTGACATCATCTAATCAGGCATCCTAAACCACTCTTTCTTCCCAAAGCGCTGGGTGCTGAACGCGACCTGTCGGAGCACGAAGGTGCTTCATGTGTCGGCGTGAGTGTGTCCGTGTGGGTGTGTGAGCCGCGTTGACTCATTTAGTGCCACGTTAGCAGATTTCAGAGACACACCTTTGTAGGTCTGATACGATGTCTAGGCAAGCTTAGGAATGAAGGAGTGGTATGCGGGTAGGCAATTAAAAAGGAAAGGAATCATACACAAACACATCATTCATTGGCGAACTTTTATTGTTCAACTGTACATGCTGTAATTTCAATCAAAAAGTTGTAGCAGATCAGGCTTTGAGGGATGAGAACAGCGAAAGGTCGATAAAGCTCTTCATTAACGACGTAGAGTGTAGAACAGAATAGGCTGTCATGGAATTGAACAGAACGCTAACTGTTTTCCAGGTTATCTGAGATGCAGGAGCAACAGAATAGACTGTAACTGACGGCTAGAGCTTTCTAAACCTCACGGGAAACACTAGCAGGAGCCCTGAGAAGGAAAGAAGTGTGGAACATCTTAGTCATGAGATGTTTCCACGGAAAAGGAGGCATATCATTAAGGTCTCAACATGCTTATTACACTGCTGCCTCCTATGGCTTCATCAAAACCAGATGGAACTCTTTGGGCTGTTTTCTATTACATGAGCGGAGAGAGCTTGCTGAAAGTAAAAGGAGAAACTATTTTCTTTCTCAATGACGAGTTAGAGGTTCGATTTTTTTTTTCAGTGATGGAAGTGACAGTGAAGTTGGGTTTCCCTCTTCCCGCACTGATGCTTACTATCTATTGACATGCTTGCTGGGTTGGAAGATTGGCTAAATGGGGACTTCATTGTTTTTATAAGTCTAATTTACCGAGGTCTTGTACTTTTTTTGTGGGGAATCTTTATTTTATTTTTTTAGTCATGCAAGAGGCTAGAGATAGAAATGTTGGTTGCTCAGTTGGTAAACCACTGTGGTGATCTTCAGTCGCCAATTATCAGGTCAAAATGTCTATTTGTTTATTTTGGTTTAATACCTGCAAGACAGCTCTAATTTGTGTCGACTAAAAAACACACAAAAACTAGCGCTGAGACACTGAAACTCTGCATTACACCTCACATTGTCTTTGGGAACACGTTAGCTTCCAGACGTTAGCATTTAGCTCAGCGCGCTGCAGTGCATGCACTGTGCCTCTGCAGAGAGCCGCCGGCTCTTGTTACCAAACGAGATAGTGTATCATTGTGAAAATGGTTCGGTGGAATTACCATAAACAAATCTGACCACCGGCATCACGGGTTGGCTCTATCCCAAACCAGTGCTCGTGGTCCAGAAAGCCACAGTACCAATAAGCCATTTTGATGTCGGCATTTTTGTTTTGTGATCCTGTGTAAGAGTAACCTGTGACTCAATCTGTTTGACTCAAACTACATAAAACCCACTGCGTTGCTTGTAAAGTAAGTGAAGTGTGCCTCTAATACTGACAAACACAGGGCTGAGCTTGCTGCCATTTACTGCTAGCCCCAAACAACCTGTATTTAAAGCACCGGGGACTCGATTCCCAAACCAAGCAAACACACACAGGACAAAAGAATTCTACCAATATGTCATTATGGCTTTAGATGGTTGTGAACCGCAGAGCAAATCCAAGGGGTTTACACAGAGGGAGGATGGACAACACCTTTCATCGGAAAGGATGGAAAAAGCCGCAGAAAGGATTTGCTCGACCTCTCTTCTTTTTTTATTATCTATCCTCCCTTTAATCTCACAGTCGCTCGTGGTCAATCCAGGTGAGAGTGTGAGTATTTACTGCGATATCTGGCCACCACACCCCACAGCGAACGGAATGTTAATAAAACTAGGAGCAGCCTAAACACACCCTGGATTATCACCTCAGTTGTTCTGTCGGAGGAGGAGGAGGCAGGGAAGGGTAGTATAGCTGCCACCTGAATCACGGTGCACGGCGGATCAGATTTCTGCTGCTCTTTCAAAACAAAGCCAGCTGAGCAAAAACAGATCCTTCGCGACGGGACTTTTTGAAAGTGAGGATTCGTAAAGATCAAAAGCAGTGTTGTCCTTTTTTTTTATGTTGCATGAATTAATTGATTCATGCAACATAAATTGTTGCATTGTCCATCCGTAGACCAAATCATTGGCATGTCGTTATTTGTAAGGCAATTCTTAATGTACTTCCATCTTATCTGTGTAAGTTATGCTGGAAGCTACTGTCTTCGCTCTGTGACATATGCGCAGGGCCTACTCTTGCTATTTGTCCCCAACGTCCGTCTTGAAATGGGAAAAAGGGGTTTTAGGTTTGCTGCTCCTGCGGCTTGGAATTTGCTGCAGACTGATTTGGGTCTATGGGAGCCAGTCTCTTTAGGTGTTTTTAAAAATAGATTGAAAGAGTTGGAGGAAGGTTCATCTGGTTGTAGATGTTTTTGACTGAGGTATGTGCACCTGTGTGAACTAGGATATGATGTCTTGAGTCTTAGTTTTGGTTTTACTCATGCTGTGATCTAAGAATGTTCTAAAAATGTTCTGTCACTGTTTTATGTTGTATGTCTGAAACTTTGTTTAATGTGCTACTGCTGTCTTGGCCAGGACACTCTTGTAAAATAGATTTTTAATCTCAATGAGGCTTTTCCTGGTTAAATAAATTTTAAATAAAAAGAAATTCTATTGAAGACTTTTCCAGTCATGCAAAGCTAATGAGCCATTACATACACTAATGTTTAATACATCGGGTATTTCTATTTCTAATCCTGTTCTGTAATGGGATGTGCGTCATAACTGGGGCCAGGATGCGATGTCCAGTTATTATCCACAAGGATCACCCGCCTGTCAGCAGACTCAAGATAATGTTGTCAGAGTTAAATCTTGAACTGAACTGGGACCAAACGGGCCTGCGGATCGGCCTCGGCAGCTGAGGCTCAAAATAGCTCAGCGCTGACCTTTGGAGGCCTCTGTGGAAAGACCAACATCTGGGGTCGTGTCAGTGGATAATGTTTAAGTTGGGGAAATCGGTGATGGGGGGGAAATAGCTGATGTGGCTGCCGTTGCAGTGGCTCAGAGGAAAACATTTACAGCTGCATGTGTCTCCCTCTGCAGGTGAGAGCGGCGAAGTTAAGGCGCTGTTGAAAATGCAGATGTCAAATAACACGTGAAAAAGGCAACTTATTATTCATTTGCCAAAATAAGTCAAAAGGAAATACAAAATTGCATTGTTTCTTTTTTGCTCTGAACTAGACAACAAATTGGAACGATATTTCTTTGATAGCAGTTTACAAAAAATAGTGCCTGAATGTAAATAATCAAATATTTACAGCAGAGTTGGTGGTATTTAGAGTCAAAACGGCATTTTCAGAGATTATACATGAATATGAAAAGACTCTGGGTTTGAATAAGGTTATGACCACCAACTTCCCTTGCCTCGTTTACTTCACTCTATATTCTACCTCAATAAACACTAAATATACATGCTGCCTTTATCCCATCCTATTTGCATACTGCGCTCACCGCTCTTCTTCTCCTACGCCAGACAAACTGGAAACCCAAAACCTAAAGTTAATCACCTCACTTTCATAAATATCAAAGCACCGTCCGATAGAAGCTGTATCAAGGTAACATTTGGCACTTTTGCTTGGAAAATGACAATTAAACGTTTCACAAAATAGTTGCAGATTTCCTTTTCTGTAAATGGACTACTCAATTAATCAATTAAATGTTTCACCTCAAAACTGAAAACAGTGAATCGATTAATCTTTGATAAAGTGCAGCTCAATGGGTATTTTTCTTTCTCTGAAAATGTTGTGGTTTTTTAGTACACGGAAAGCTACTCAATTTAATATATATATATATATATATATATATATATATATATATATATATATATATATATATATATATATATATATATATATGAAATCTTTTAACAGTTATATATAACTGAAAATGAATAATGAACTGAAAGGTTCCCCTTTTCTCATGTGTTTGATGAATCCATCATTATGACATGTGCCATCTTACCGTTGCAGATGTGGAAAAAAATGGGGAACTTGATCCTGTTTCTATGACAACAGCTATAAAACACACAGAAGCATGTGCAGTGGGATCTGTGACTGACTCTTACTCAGAGCTGTATTTTTAGACACGGGAGTCTCCCGTAACCGACCGATTTGACGTGGAAAGGAAAACCCCATTTTCCACCCGACACGCTGCTCTCTCCCGCTGGAACAAGGCAATACATCCATCTCACCACTGGATGGCGCCAGAGCACAGCCACATACAACGTTCTTCCCCAGTAGAGTCTGCGACTATGCAGCTATGAACTAAGAGCAAAAAGATCTGCAGATAAGAAAAGTGACACCTATTTACAAAGATAATAAATAAAATGAAAATGATTACTAAGCTTGCAATGTTATTGGGCGAAAACTATGGATATCTGACTTCAAAATACAGTACTTTTGTTTTTACAGGGGTTAAATAAATATGGTAAAAATATATAGAGGGAAGTAGGAATAAGATGAATTACTAATTATATCAACTCAAACAACCTCCATGATGCAAAACCTTTCTTCAGAAAGAGAAAAAAACAAACATAATTTTGTATTGGACAGCAAAATAACCATTTGCTTTCATAAGGACTTTCTGATTCAAAAAGTAATGAATTACTTACACACTGATGGTAGATAGGATTGTGTTTATATTATCATGATCAGTCATAATTTGAATGTTGGTTATGCAGAAGATGAACGCATTGTTCTCATGTATGGACATTTCCATTACATGTCTTAGATAACAGCTGTCGTCATTCTGGTGGACATGCTGCTTTTTATCTAGTTAATAAAGATAATGCTGACCATAACAACCTCTTCATATCTATTCCAGTTACTCATTGACAACAAGACATGAGCCAATAAAATGAATGAATTTCATTGGCATTATACGCCCACTTCTTTTTTATTATCTTCAGACGTGTTACTACACCTCAAAGCGGGGCTTTAGAGAGACAGTTACGACAGGTATGTCGCCTCCACCCTCTCTCATCATAACACAGGTGTGCCAACAGGCTGGTTGATGGTCGTAATGTAAGCATTGCATGAGATACGGCTTACAATTACTGCGGGATTTATTGCAGCAGCAGCCGGAGGCAAATCTCTCAGCACCTCATTTTATGAGAAAACGCCCCGGGGAGAGAAGTTCTGGGGCTTTTATTTTCACCTGAAGACACTTTAAGGGAAATAAAAAATATTCCTTTAGATTGAATTTGAAAAATGGTAATACTGCTCTGCATGTTCAGAAAAGTGAATGAACCCATTTGTTTTATAACTTGCAGTGTTTGGTGAGAGAGCGCCCCCTTCAGGACTGAAATAAATGAGGCTGTCCTTTATTTCTTCGGGTAATATAATATTTGTACAAATTAATTTTTCTTAACTAAAACCATAATTTACCATTAAAAAAGAAAGGGATAGAGAATACAAATGTCACCTGTATGTTTGATTTTATGTGTCCATTATTAGATTTTTAAAAATATTTTTACATGTATTATTAATAATGGCTCATTGTGCATCGTGCAATGTTAACATTAATGGCTGCTATAAAGGAAATCCCTAAGTTATTATAGTATTATGGTATTTTTTTAAATTGTGTTTTTGTATCATGTGCACGTGTGTAACTTAAATTTCACTCAGGTAATGAATTAATTCACTACAGTGGAGATAATATTGATATATTAATCATTTTCAACTCTTGCTTTTTTGATTTCAGATATTTGCTGACTTAAGTCTCTCGACACACAAGCTGCTCTCAGCTTGTTGTGTCCGGACCAGACTCCACAGCATGTGAAGCAGGTTATGAGTCTGTGTTGTGTCCACACTGGAAACGTGACAATAAGGGAGCACTCAAGGCATCAGTGTGGAGAATAAAAACACTGGTGTTGATGGCCACTATTCTCTGAATCTAAAGTTAAAGGGGCCCTGTGGAGTTTTCTCTCTCTCGTAAATAAGTTCATGCTTACACCAAAATGCCATAGTTGTGTTCTTGAGGTCTAAAGTCCAGTTCAAATATTGCAAATCCTACATTGTTTACATTCATGTTTGCAAGCTTTTTAGTCTTTTTATCGTTCTGCTTGTGTTGGCCCGTTATAGAGCATGGAACCGATTATTACAATGATACATCAATTTACAGAGAATGTCTTATTCTTTTGTGACACCACAGTTATTATGAATAAATAATTTGACCATATTGTTATGAGCTAATATAATTAAATTGAAATACAGATTGTAACTATAGCTTATGTTATAATTATATATTATAATAATGATAATAATTATAACAAAGAAATAATGGTATCAATAATAATACGTTATTATTATCATCATTAGTAGTAGTAATATTACAAAATGTAAGAATGGGAACAAGTTTACACGTACGTATAATACAACAACTGTAATACTAGAATACAATAAGATAGATTCACCCAAAGACCTCTGTACAGTCTCTGTGCATGGCTCTGGCATTAACAACCACGTGTTTCACGGATCAACAGATAACCCCCCCCCCACACACACACACACACACACACAGTAATGTACGTCAGGTCTCTCCACTCACCTGCACAGCACATCTTGCTGTACAAATATTTGCTTCTTTCTCCGTATGAGCCCATCTCATGCAGGTAATTCCCTCGCTCATGACCCCATAATGTGGCCATGTAGGGCCCGTCGGAGATCTAGACGCACTGTGCGAGCTGGTGTTGTGGGACTCAAAAAAGAAACAGGAACCACTTTCTAACAGACGTGGGCTCTGCCCACAGGTATTACACACTAGCTTCCTATTGCTCATGCTCTTTGTCCTTTGATACACTGACAGTAAAGGTAACATATTCCATACAGAGGAAGCTTGTTGCATATTAATTATTAATTATTTTAAGAGTTTAATTTATTTTCTAGCCAGGCTGTGGATTAAACAACGGCAACATTGCAGTCATCCATTGATGGCTACTTGTTCAATATTTACTATTATACAACCCAAAAATGAGTCAATGTTTATATTACATTTTTTTTGTATACACTGGCAGTGAAAGAGGGAGTTGTTGTAAATCCTCAGGGTGCGTTGGCGTATGAGACTTGGCAGGTTCAATGCAGCCCTGAATATTACAGTATCAATAATAGTTTCTCTCCTCTGGGCTTTCTAGAAACAATTCCAAAACAATTGTGTACGCTCAAAGGAGTGGTCCCTCGTGTCTCTAGCTGTCAACTCCAGCATGTCGCAATTTACGACAGGGCACAGCCGAGCTCTTCCTAGGTCACATTTAAAAGGGAAAGTGACCTGAATGTGCTGTGATCTCTTCTTACAGGGCGCTGACCTCTGACCCAGGACCATATGGGATGCCCCCTGATCTCCTCACATGTTAAACACAGTCACTCGCAGAGCAGCATTTTCGAAAGAACGACATCGTCCTGTTGACCTGAAGATATGCAATATAACTGGACTCAAGAATGCCAAATTCAAGACTTTCCAGGTTGTGTTAATATAGTTTGGAGTTTGATTGAAGTGACATCTTATCCTTGCAACCTCAGAATGGACAGAGCTGCAATTTGGAACATTTTGAGACATGAGCTTAATATATGGTAAACAAAAGAGAATAGTATTGCAATATTGGCCATAATATCATAATATAACCATAGATATTAAAAGGAATGGTTATAATACATACAGAAAACGTTGATATCATCAAATCAATTCATCGAAACTAGTTGACCAACTTCTCTTCCTTTAGGCTTCAAAATTCAAGGACGTTTCGATAAGAAGACTGACACCACACTATCTATCGTTCAAAGGGTGCAGGACTATTTCTTGGCCAGGCACAGTTACTCAGTCTTGGCTGGTTTCAACCTCGTGTTGACGACACTGAAGAAAAACACTGACCCCGGCCAACATCTTATTTCCTTTGGACAGAGCCGAGCTAGCTGCTTCCAGTCTGTATGCTAACAAGCTAACTGGCTGTAGCTTCATATTGAACAGACAGACATGAGTGGTATCAATCGTTTCTCTTCCAACTCTCAGCAAGAGAGGGAATCAGCAAATTTCTTAAACTATTACTTCAAATTAAGAGAAGCGCATTAAAGTTATGTACCGTACAGAGGTCAGAATTTTGGTTTTGTGAAAGCGCCAACTGAGCAGAGCTGACAGATTGTTCATCTCGAGAAAGGGGCACTGGATTGAGGCACAGTCTGAGAAAGTCATGAAAAATGACTCGAGAAACTTTCAACATGCAGCTGCAATCACACTTTGTTTATTTGACTCAGAACTGATGTTTTCTGTCGTACATGAATCACTATAACTGCATACAAAGACCACAGTCATAAAGTGACATCATCACCTTTAAGTAAACTGCTGCTGATGTCACTTTGTACTACACTATATACCCCAAGGAGTACTGAGAAATCCCAGATGGAGGTCACAAGAGGTCGAACAATCTCCCAGCACAGGATGTGTATCCACGGTCCCAGTGCTGCTCATGTGTGCTCCATGTGTCTATCTGTCTCATCTGGGTTTGTTTACTATTCCCAGGGGACATACGACGTGTATCCACAACCCGTTTGGGTTCCTACGAGGCACAAGTTCACTGCTTATCTTATGACTCATGCCCACTGGTTCAGGTCGTCCAGGCGGTTTTATATACACTCATGAGTCCTGGAAAAACATGCGCACACACACACACACACACACACACACACACACACACACACACACACACACACACACACACACTACAGTAAAGTAGCTGGGTTGCTCCAGAGTAGGAGTTGCGGCTGTTTCCAGGAAGAATGCTGACTTTTCCACAAACCAGGCCAAAGCCAGAGCTCAACCACCACAGTGTGTGTGTGTGTGTGTGTGTGTGTGTGTGTGTGTGTGTGTGTGTGTGTGTGTGTGTGTGTTTGTGTGTGTGTGTGTGTGTGTCTTACATTCATCTCTTAAAGCATTTATTTGGCAGTGTGTGTGATAAAATGGCATGTATGGGCTTAGCATCTACTAGCAGGATTTTACACTTTAGCAGCATTGTAAAAAAGAAAAAAAACCTAGCACATTCTCAACTCTCCGCTAAGAGAGATGGAGGGTGACTCACTTTAGATCAAAATCACCTCCCGTTTAACCTGTTCTGCCGACTACGAGCAGTCTTCACCGACGAGTTATGAAGAAATTTAACGTCCCATGAACAGCCCGGGGAAAACTCGAGCAAAATCCCTCATTTAATACGGATGTAACATCAGATATGAATTCACAAAATGTGAGTTTAAGTGAGAGAATCTGCTTTGGTATATCCCCCTGGACCCTCCCAAGGAAGGGAAAACAAACAAACAGGAGAAAGGTCAAAGTTCAGCGAGAACACCCAGAGCGATGCACCTTGTGTGTGTGACACAACAAGTATTTACAGTCCAACCCCCCCCTCCCCGTGACCTTTCAGCTGACTCCAGCGTGGTCGGAGGGGCATGTTCAGATCGGTGTTCTCACCTCTGCACGCACAGCGCGCTGCATCTGACTGGAAGATGTAACGTGCGATAGCCCAAGCCGAGGGGCTGACTGGAGGACAGAGTTTTGTCATTGTGCTGAATGGATGCCAGTGAAAAGGGGACAGCTAAGACCAGAAAGAGCCTCTGAGAGCACAGATTACCAGCAGCTGCATTTAACTCTTCAGCATCCCAGAGAATAAAACATTAGGGCATAGAGCACGGTAATGTCAGGGTCATGGAACCGACGGGAAAACAGCCAAGATTGGATGTCGAGTATATCAAGGCATTTTAAGAAGAATGGGTATTGCAAAAAGTGGCCTTTTATCTTTTCAGAATGGCCAAAATGCATTTTAGTTAATATATAGTTTAGTAATAGTACATTTAAAGTAGTGTCTTCCTATTCTCGTTCAGCAATGATCCTAGTATTGGCTTGACTGCCAAGCGTCTATAAAAATCATCATTACCCACATCCCAATATAGGATGAGTCACACATAAACTTGATCTCAGCCCAGTTTCCTCATACCAAGTCCCTCTCCACAGCCGCCTTCCTTTTAATTACAGCTCAGTCAGATTAGATAAGATTAAAGCAACGCGTAGGTGACTCCCCTGCTCTTTTGATATGTGTGCGAGTACAATGTAAAGCACATGCAACATCTAACTTAATGTGCTGGCATACTAAACATTTACTAAACACACCGCTAAGTCTGATGGAAATGTAATTATTTGGCAGGGTTGGACAAATTAAAGGAAAAGTAATGGGATCGAAGCCAGTATAATTCATCCTCTGGGGACCATGAACGTCTGTAAACAATCCCATGACAATGGATCCGATGGAGATATTTCAGTCGAGAACTAGAGCCACAACGCTAGCATGGCTAAAATCTCAAGGTGAGTCATTGAGTAACTTGTGAGTAATACATCAAAACTGTTGCAATCAAAGACTAATGCGAAATCCATAGGATCAAACAGCTTATTGTTTATCTACAGTCTGTTGGGAGCAGAGTCATTGATGCATGTCTTTTGTAAGACTGTCGGTTCAAAGGCTGGCACGGGGATTGTGTACTAAACCAATACTAGGAGAAAGAAATCCATCTGAAGAGACCTTAGGAAACCAATCAGCAAGCACACACCTACACACACACACACACCTGTGATCCGGGACCAAACTTGACAGGAGAGGTTTGGGAGGAAACCAGTAAGCAATTGTTACACCACAGCTTATCTGCCAGTCTGCAGCACAACATGGGAAAGTGAGCCAAGTTCAGCTCGACGGAGTCTGGACTGGTTTGTATCAAAGCACTGTGACATGTCAGGCCGTTGGCCCCGGGGCAACTGCGACAGGAGCCAAATAGACAAGGCCTCCAACGCGGTCTGAGCGTAATGGGGGCCTAATCTCGAGTTGCGAGGAGGAGCAGCCACTTTGCGAAAAGTGGCACGGAAAAGGCTTGGTGGCACCTCCGACCGGTCTCAAGGTTACACATGAACGTGACTGGTGCACAGGGTAAACATACCACATGTGAAGGTGTGTGTGATCTCTCAGCGTTAGAAATATGACCTGGACAGAAGGTAATAAAAAAGCAGGCGTAAACATAATTAAAAGGACCTAATAACCACTATGCAAAAACATCCTGCTGACACAGTATTAGAACCCAAATCTGCATTTAAAACTCAGTATGGACAGAGAGAGGAAGAGATTTGACGCTTTACAAAATCACCTCTCTTACCTTTACTCTTGTGTTGTCTCAAGCGCCAGAATAAAATCAGGGTCACTAAGTGCCCCAAAACCACCAGGGCGGGGAAAGTGATTCCTGGGGGGCTCGAAGGCATTTGTTGGGACAGATAGAGATAAGTAGGAGGGGATCAGGCGATGAGCCCTTGCTGTAGTGACAGGTGGGCCTTTGCTGGGAGGGAGCAGTGGGTCTGTGTGGGTGTGGCAGGGGCATTAAAAAAAAATTATAATAATGGACGCATTCCTCCTGCTCCGGTCTGCAGAGCTATTACTGAAAGTCTGGTCTGCTTTTCCGGATCTGTTCAGCTGTTTTCAACCACACCCGAGTGGGTGTGGCAGGGACCTTTAAGAAGTAAAAAAAAAAGATCCGTGCCACACCGTCAAGAGTATTAATGTAAAAGATTAGAAACCTTTGTTCGTCCAAGTTAGAAAATCTGACTTTCAGTTTTGGAAGAGAGTTTTAGTGCAGGGGCATTTACAAAATAAAATAAAATCTGCTCCAGTCTACAACTATTACTTAAGGGCCGTTTTCAGTTCAAGACCAACTTGCAACATTACGAAATACGTGGTGTTAAAAGAGCAAATTAAACGTGTTTTCTGGATCTCCGTTTCGCCGTTAATCCATGTTATAAAAAGTATCTCTTTCTAATGGGTTCAGCTTCTTTCTGTATCAACTAAAAATTAAAAAGAACCCATGGTGTATCACATACACCTCAGTGACTCACTCGATCTCACAGCTACTTCAGGTCAATCCGCCGGAGGGGCTCGTCATCGGTATTCTTGGCAGATAACCAATTTCTGGAGAATACGGTCAAACCCATCGGAGCAATGACAGGTATTGATACAGTTCTCACACAAGGACTTTGGGATTATTGTAACACCCTTCAACGGTATCGCTATTTGAATATCTTGAAGGAGCAAGCGATGACGCAGCTGGTTTAAAAAAGCCCTCTCTCTCAAGAAATGAGTCAAATATACTCTGTAAATCATCCCAGGGTGTTGACACCCGTCAGGTGTCATGATTGACAGGAAAGACACCTCCTGAAGAGAGTAAGCGGGGCAGGGGGAACATTTCTCTCCTCAACCCCTGCCCTTTCCCACTTCTACCTCCATACCATCAAATAAAGGAAAATATAGAAGCCAGCCAAGCTCATGATTCAAGTCAGTCACGTTGTAGACATGTTTAAATCTGGAACAGAATCTATGCTGAAGGTTGCTCTTAGTTAAAAGTCTGCATCTGCCGTGTTCGAGTGTGCCCGGCCAACGAGAACACAACAAGACTTCACACGGTTGCGTTTACCAATAAAAAAAAATGTTTTTAAACTCCCCGGCGGTCAGTGGCACAGATGGACAAACGCCGTTAGACACAGACAGACACACGCCACAGCAACCCCACGGTGGACCTACCAGGTATGATCTTCATCTAAGAGGTGGCACGGGGAGGAAGAGGAGGACGAGGGCGAAGAAAAGGAAAGCTTTACGGAGGGGGAGTGAAGAGGACGGGAGACGCTGCTGTTTGTTGGCTGTGAAGCGCCTCGTTTCTCAGTTGTGTGGGATTTTGACAGGCTGCTGCCTGCTGCTTGGATCTGTCAGCTTGCTCTCTCCCGTGGCCAGGGGAGGAGGGACGACACGCCAGGGCAGGGGCGAGGGGGCCGGGGCGAGGGGCGACCCAGGGTGGAGAGGGGTGGGGGGAGCTGACTGGGGGTTATAAATACCCACCAAAGCCAGATGATCACACAGTGTCACAGTTAGAAACTGATGGAAGAGCTGTGGCGGGACACTTGGCTGCACTCGCCCCCTAGAGACAACCTCCACAAAACACAAGCCTCCCTCCCTCCCTCCCCGTTTCTCTTTGAGGATGATGATGACGGACGGTTAATTCTGTGAAATTAAGTCACAGCTCTTAGCCAGAAAACCCGACTCTCAGCATATGCCAGAGCATATCATTCGGACATTACATTCTCGATGATGAAACTACATATGCAATGTGACGTAGTGTGATGCAGTCAGAGCAAAAACTAATGAAATCAATTTTGGATTTCTCAATCTTTGATAACTTTAGTGATGGTTCTTGTTTGGTGAGGCAGGAGTCCTGTTCATCCTGTTCTACGTTGTTTGCGCAACATCTGACATTTAAACTGTCAATGAGATGGGTTGACTGGATAGATTAAGTGTCATTATGGGACAAGGTACCGGCAGTTACACTGAGCTGACAGGAATAGCGATGAAGCCGGTAAATATAAAAACTGCAAACTAGGACTGATGGAATAATTATCAATAGCCACACACACACACACACACACACACACACACACAGTTTAGTGATGGACAGATTGAAGAGAGTTCTCAATGTTCATCCCCGGTTGCTTTTGGGATCACAGCAATGCACGGCATTCTCTAAATATAGTGGCTTTTAATATATGCATATACGCTCAGTGTTGACAACTGGTTCCATTTCTCTGTAACGCTAAAAGCAATTCCACCCTAGTGTCTGGAGAGTAGAGGTGTGATTGACTCCTCATGGACACTATAGACGGATGCCCGGCTATACCGAGAACCAACGCAGGGGCTTTACGGAGGATCGCAGGGAATTCCCCCTGTGAACATCCTCATGTGCCTTCACAAACTCCTGAAGCCAACTGAGCCTCACGCTCACAACATTCACGTTAAGGCACTTAGCCCAAAGCTATTTGAAGCTTGCATCCAGAGGGGGGGGGATATACCTCTTGTCTCAATCTACACACTGCTGAGGCGCCATTTGACTGAAACAGGTGGCGGGGTCTCCCTTGAGAAAATACAATTAAGCAATGGTCAAAACACAAAAGTCAAAATCGATTCCAGAATACTGAACTGCAGCTATTCCTCCAACTCACTCACAAAACTTGAGTCGAGTTAGTCAGCGCCTGGAATAGGGCCAAACATGTGCGTTGGGAAATGACTAACACCCTAACCATCTTGACCAAACCCTCAATATATTCCACATGCTATCGATCCCTCTCGTTTCCAGGGTTTGGTCGGCAGTTAGTTGTGTTGCTTCAACAGATTCCTGATTCTGCGTCACTGTCCAGCCTCTATAGTCATTATGTTGCAATGGAGCGGCGTTGGGAGGCTCACAAACAACCGGCGCATGAGACCGGGTCGCGCTTTGGTTTTTCCTCATTATACTGTCTAGTCATGTCGGAACACTTTACATCGTTTGCATCTTTCAACAACCCAAAAAAAAATGCAGGTATCGATAAATGATTCTTGGTTTCTATGCAGTGAAGTGAGTGATGCAGCAGCCGCCTGCTCACGTTTCATGCTCACTGTGTTTTTCAGCCCTGGCACACAGATGTTGTGTCGACAACATCTCTTCCGTTGGCAAAGAGTTTGCTTGCCGTGCTTCTGTCCCAGTTCATGAAAGGTAGACTGATATGTTCCGACACTGGTGGGTGCAACAGCGTCTTAAGTGAGTCAGCGAGTCAGCACGGCAGCTGAGGTCATTTACTTTGTTTTGAGCAAAACATTGCTGGTGGTCAACAGCAAAGGCCAAAACAGCAGCAGCAGACTCAAGCTGCCAGCTCACAATGCAAGCTATTGTTAGATGGCATGAGATTGAACAATTATGCCCCCCATTCCTTTTTTTTTTTCTAACTCAAAAAAGGTCAGGCTCATAACTCAAGCTCTCGGATTTAAGAATGGTGCGGGTGAGTCATAACATCAAAATGATGAGCCGCCATAATGAAAGGCACGAGGCTGCAGCGTACTGCAGCTCTTCATTTAACCACTCACACAAGTATGCATTGGGCATGATTTAAAAGTTAAAAGAAAAGAAACACAACATGGAGGGCCTCAGTGCCATGTCTGGGATGTGATTTAGTCTAATTGCCCTTGGTGCCATGTGTGGGCAGAGTTTAAACAACTTCTCATGAGTGTCCATTTTAAAAGAGAGCATGTACAGTGCCCTCCATTCAAGAAATCAAAAGTGCCGCACGTAATGTCAAAGTGTTCAAGGAGCCCTCTTTTTCAGAAAGAATTTTTTCTAATGTTTGCCTTTTTTCTCTGGTTTCCACATCACTGATGCAATGAAAGACAGACTGCAGCAAGACAAAAGCAGACATGCCTAATTCCAACTATGTCCCAGGGTGTAACTGCGTCTGCCGACAGCTATTTGATTAGCTAACATACCAAGAATACCACACTCAGGAGGATCGCAGCACTGCAAATTGTACCTATGTAAATACTTCTCACATCATAGCTGAGCTCAAATCAGGAAACGGTGCAAAGAGATATTTAATGTAATGCTTGAAAACCAGACAGAGGCAAACAAGGCTTGGCCACTACGTGATGTGAAATATGGACACTTGGAGTGTTATGAAAACTGATTATTGCTGTAGCATTTGGTCGATGTGACCGATGACAATGGTTGGTAATGGACAGCAGATGTCAGCAGTGGGTCACTGAACACTGTGGTCATCTGATAGACTGGCACTACTGTGTCCACATCTGAGCCGTCGAACTTCATAATAAAAAGCAAAATGTAAAGCTTTGTGAATTCTCTTTATTCTGTGTTTTTTTTTAATGTTGAAGCAGTACTGTTTATGATTAGTTGCATATGCTGTTTTCTGTACGTATGAGTTACACATATAAGCTTCATCGAAGTGCAGACAGGACGCATTTCCCTGATGAGTACCACAGATTGAATCGAGGTTCCAGGCTGCTAATTGGATCCAGATCGGCTGTCACGTGTGAAACCAAACACACACACCCTGAGAGCTGTGAGCGAGCTCTTCCAACTTCCTGACTCTTTGTCCCGTTGCACACACCCACAAAAGACAACGCCCATGTGAAGTCCCTGCCACACACCCGAATGCACATGATTGTCAAAACAATACGCAATATCCCTTTTTGAAAGTTAGGAAATATCAGGCATCAGGCATTAGGCATCATCCAAAACCCACAGTCACATGAACATGCTTCAGAAACATGATTCATGAGTTTCACTTCAGCAGAACCAACTTGCACCGGTTTTCAGGGAGTTGTGGAACTGTTATTTTCCAGATTCAGCAAAGGAGGCTATCATATACTCCTGTTATCACATTGTCTACATAACTCTGATATCCTACGCATGCCATTGCATAATGGTATGCAAGGCCTATCTCCTATATACAAGACAAGCTGAAAAGAGAAACAGAGCAACAGCCAACTAATATAAAAAACAGTGCCAGAAACACAGTCTTACTGGAGCAAAGAGGACAAATGCTCCCAAAAGGACCACACCTCCCTGCCTCTGGCTTCAGCTCACACACAACTTTCTCTGCAGGGAACAGGCGAGGCTGAATCTCAGCAAACAGCCCCACCTTGTTGGAATGACTGCAGGTCTAACACTCAGGGGAAGCTCCAGAGATTACCGTCTTCACAGACACATGTGCAGAGTTCAATATATTACCAGTACCACACCCGAAAAATTGTGATTTTCGTGGGTTTGTTAAATAGAATTATGAGTGCCACTTTACCACGTTCTGCATGTAAACGGTGTGGTAAATTATAGGTACGATTCAGTTACTTAGTGCCAAAGTATAGTTTTATACATAGCTTTTAAGTCTGACTTTCACCTGTGATTATGTGATAATGCCCGTGTGAAATCTGACAGCGTCTCGAACACACTGCGTTCCCGATACTTCGTCTATTTTAACACATGGATAATTAAATCCCAGCCGCATCCCAACTGACTCTTCTCACCAGCTCAATGAAAACACCCCTCAAGAGAGAAAGCCTCTCCTCCACATCACAAAAGTAGAGGCTGGACTCTGTAGCGTGTAACTTTAAGCCATAAACTGTGACCAAATCACCCCAAATAACACTTTGGAAGAGAGGTCAGAGACAGACAATTATGTTCTTCGAAGTTTAAGTACATGACAATGTGGAGGTGCAGCAGAGGAGCCCTCATCAAGCACCCAACCTAAGACCTCCCACACTTCAAAGAAAGGTGGGATCCCAGCTGCGAGAGCAATTACATCACATGCAAAGCGACAGTCGGACCAGGTAGGAAGCAGGCTAATTGACACGCATTCAAACAAACCTTCAATGAAGTGTGGCCATGTCTTCTCCTCTGGCTCGTCCAGTGAGTGGTCCCAGGTCCCCTCAGGTGAGGCTCCTTGCAACCTGGACCCCGGCGGCGGTGCCGAAAAAAGTGCCCGCTCTATGGCAATTTCTTCCAGAACATCCAGATCCAGTTCCTCCTCCTCCTCCTCCTCCGGTTGCACAGGTGGAGGAGGGGAATGCTCCCCAGTGTCGTCTGGACTAATAACCTGTTTCACCTCAACTATCTCCTCAACCACTACGATTTTTCTCTTCATGGCTGCTTCGTCTGCGTCAGGGCTGACGGCCTCGCAGGTGTCCCCTAGGTGAAGCTGGTCAAGCTTGGCAGCTGCGGGTGTGGCAGTGGGAGAGGGTGTGTCCTCCGCCAAGTCACTCTTCTTCTCTTCCTCCTGCTTCGAGGCCTCACCAAAAGAGAGCTTTTTCTCTGTGCTGCGCTCTGCTGCCTGACGGGCTGAATGTTGTGCAACTCTGGGAGGCTCCTCTTGCTTGCCGAGGGGGCTGGCCTGTGCCTGAGCTGCAACTGCCTCTGCTCTCGCCGCTGGCACTGCTGACGCAAATTCTCCGGCTGCGGGTGCTTCCCTCGCAGTGGAGGATGTTTTTGGTTTCGGAACCTCCCGCTTGATTTTTTCTGCAGAGAGCCCCGATGGCTCCACCTCCCCTTTGTCTGCCGGGGCCTCACAGAGCACAGCTGCTGCCTGCCTGGCTTCCTCGCTGCACATTCTTTCGGGGGTCTTCTTTAGAGAAACGTTCAGTTCAGTCACTTCGGAGGTCGTGACACTGTCTTTAACTGTACCCTTGGGCAATAGTGTGTCAGTGGCTGCTAATGCCTCCGGTTCGGGCAAAAACACAGGCTTTGTGTTTATGGTGTCTAACACTGTTGCCTGAGCCTGCTTTTTCCCTCTTCCTTTCTTTTTACTCTTTGAAGATTCCTCTGCAGCTTTCCTTGTAGTTAAGAGAGACTTAGTTTCAACTGTGGGTTTCTGAGATTCTGACGCTGCTGCAGGGCTTTTGTCCTCAGGCTTGGGACTTGCTTGTATGAGCTCCACTTGGGTTATTTTCTGCACAGTCACTGTTTCCACTTTAGTCACAGTCATTTCCTCAGATTTCACTGGCTCTATGTGGGGCAATTTAGCTTTTAACTTATCCTCGGAGCATGACGGCCCATGTGTTATTATGCTGACACTGCTTCTCTCAACCTTCCCTTTTACTTGTGCACCGTCGGGACGCTCCACTGGGGGCACTGCTGGAATCTGATTTAATGGCAGGGACGCTACTTCAAAAATACTTTGGTCCTCAGTTTGTTTAGGGACTTCCATTATTGGCTTCCCTGGAATTTGTTTAGGGACTTCCTTTATTTCCCCCCCATGGCTATCTATTTTAGCCTGAGCCGTATATTTTTCTACAGGTCCCCCAATCTTTATGCTGGTACACATGCTCAGTGGCTCTGAGGTCATCAGTGGTGTGGGTTGGAGGATATTTTCAGCCACCTCCTCAGGCGTCTTGTCTATACAGGGTTTTTCCTTCTCCAACTTAAAGTCAGACAGCTCCTCGGCATTGATAATCTTTGAACTCTCACCTGGAGATTTCTTTTTCTTCCTTTTTGATTTAGAGCTTCCCTCAACCATTTGTTTGGTTTCCATAACCACCTCCGTGGTGGAAACTTTTTGACTTTTGAGTTGAGGGGATGTGACACCCTGTACTGAGACTTTAAGCACCTCTTCTGGCACTATTTTGTCATCTTTCTGGCCATGGGGAGTCACCTTTACACCAGTTTCCTCATGTTTTGTAATGATCTCTGTTTCTATAGCTCTCCCCTTCATGGGTTTTGCGTCTTCAGAACAGACCATAGGTGCTGAGAGAGTCGTTGTAGTAATGGTAGTTTTAACTTCAATTATTGAGGACTCAGTCACCTTCATAGTTTTCTTGGGAGCTTCATCAGTTTTGGGCTTTGCTGAGAGATTCACTGAGGTCACTTTGGCATAAATGGGCTCCTGGGTGAGTTTTACTTTAGAGATCTCTTTTACTGGCTTGCTGGTGGTACTGTCGGGCTGTTGTCTTGTGGTCTCCTGAGTGACAGTTACTTTGGCAGTTTTCTTGGCCTTCTCATGATCCATTTTGAATTCCACTGGGGCCTTCAGTTCTGCCGGTTTAACTGGTTCTTCATCAACCTTTGTTTTTTTAGGCTTCTCTTCATTGACAGCTTTTGTGATGACAGGGGTGGAATTAGCATTGTCAGCAGGGAGTTTGGAGCTTTCCTGAGCAGCAGACACTGTAATACCTGGCTGGGAATTCATGTTATCAGTTGCTGTTTGAGCTGTAGCCTTGACCTCTGAAGATTTAACTGGATCAACAATCACCTTTTTTGTCTTCTCTTCATTTAAATCTTTATTGACAAGTTTTGTGATGACAGGGACGGCGGTGGAAGTGGCAGTGGCAGCTGGGAGTTTGGAGGTTTCCTGAGCAGAAGCCATTGTGATGGCTGTCTTGGCATTATTGTTATCAGTTGCTGTTTTAGCTGAAGCCTTGACCTCTGCAGATTTAACTGGATCAACAATCACCTTTTTTGTTGTCTCTTCCTTGACATCTTTCTTGGCAGGTTTTGTGACGGCAGGGACGGCAGTGGCAGTAAGCAGACTGGTGGTTTTCTCAGTAGCAGTCATTGTAATAACTGTTTCGGGCTTTGCTTTATAATTCACACTTTCAGCTGTCGCCTTGACCTCTGCAGGTCTAATTGGATCCACGGCCAACTTGTTTGTCTTCTCCTCTTTGATCTCTGTTGGAAGCGTTGTGATAGTTGAAATGCTTGTTACAACACAACCAGGCTTCATGGAAGCGTTCTCATCAGCAATCTTGAGCTTCTCTTTATTTGTTTTAGGAGAAGAGGGTTCAGCCAGAATCTTTGATGTTGCAGCACCTGAAGCCACAGTAAATGGTAGGGCCGTCTTGGAGAACACTGATGACAGAGTGCTCTGCGGCGCATCCTGTTTCAAAGCAGCTTTCTGAACCTGGACAGACATTGGTGCCCACTCCTTTTGGACTTCAGACACTCTTCTCTCCTGTGATGTTGCTGCTGGCTTCTCACTGCTCACATCAGGACTCTGGCGAGAGACTCTTCTTACCTTGCTCTCCTCCATCACCGATGCCTCACTTCTAAAGCCGGTCCCCCTCCTAAACAGAGGCTGAGGCTGATCCTCCACTTCCCATGATGCTTTGAGTTTGACTGGTTCTGCAGCCGTAGGACGACCCCTAAACCTGGGGGTTCGATCAGAGTAGCTCTCTTTTTCTCCGGGACCCATCATCGTATGGCGGTAGCCGTGACGCTCAGTCAGAGACTCTTGGCTCTCTGCCTCGCCCCTGCGCCCTGGCTTGGGAACATAAGATGTAGGACCTTCCACAGATTGGACATGTGCAGCCCGGTGGCCAATGGCCAGGGAGGCGGCTGGCTTCCTGATCCTCTGCAGGGAGGCAGGGACAATTTCAGGGGGCAGGTGGAGGTAGTCACGCAGGTAAACAATGCCCTCATTGGTCAGGTACCAGTAGAAATGTCTCCAGGAAAATGTCTCCTTCACATAGCCCCGAGACTTGAGAGACACCATGGCACGGATTACTTGTAGATTGCCCACATCTTCTAGCTCAGGGTGCTTGGTCTGAGGCCTCTTGTCCTTCTTGGCCACCATGACACCATCTTTAAACAGGATCTCATAGATGGCCCTCAGTTCCCGCATGGGCATCAGCATTCCAGCAACCATTGTGTTTTATGTCAGTGTGCTCTCTCAAAGCAAAACTGAAAATCACAACATGAAAGTATCGTAAATAACAATCTCACGTCCTGTAGTTTAAAAGAATCCAGTGGCAAAACCGTCTGTCACATGTTTCTCAATACAATTAGAAAAAAAAGTGGAGGAAGGAATCCTTGAAATCTTTTTATCTTACTTTTTGTTCCTCGTTCTTGCCGATCCTTTGGATGTCGTGAAGAAAAAAAAAGGAATACTCCTCTGTGAAATTGGACTAAACAAAGTCAAACGTGTGCTGTCCCCCCCTTACATTCAGCGTGGCTGGGAATGAACTGTCTCCGTTCTGCCGTGATGGCAATGACAGAATGGAAGCGGGAGCGTGTGTGTGTGAGTGAGTGTGAGAGAGAGAGAGAGAGAGAGAGAGAGAGAGAGAAAGAGAGAGAGAGAGTGAGAGAGAGGCACACTTCTCAGTCGGGCTCCTCCTACCTTCGCTCTCTATTTCTTAGGAAAAAACTGGCATGGAAAAAATTTCTCACTAAAGTAAATAGTACAGCAGGAAGTAAGAAGCGAAGAAAAAAAAAAGTGTACGCAATAAATTGATTGAAATCAATCAGCACAAAGTCAAACGAATGGAGCAACACACCTATAAAGTGTGTTTGAGCACATGTTCTGCAGCTCTGTGACTTTTACTGAGACGCCCAACCACACACGAATAGCAGACGCCTCCTTCGTAATGTACACACACCTCTAAACACACACTACGACCGGCAGACTCACACACACCCCCGCCCAGTAATGGGCTGTTCTAAACAGGGATTAGTTTAGAGAAAAGATAGTCATCCACTTGGCATGCATCTATCCCTGAGCATCTATGTCGGTTATCAAGTCCAAGGTGTCTAGTTTTACACTTTTCGCGCTCAGGTATCACTGGGGAGCTTTTACTCTAAACACAAGGTGTGGCTTTGGCATCCCATGTCACACAGCCTTATGAGAGTGCAAAGGAAAAGATGCCATTTGAAGAGAAAAGGTATAAATCACCATCAGTGTATTTTGGGATCAAGACAAAACTGCCGTGGTAGTTTGATACGACCCATGCAAATTTAGTCGAGAGAGAGAGAGAGAGAGAAAGAGAGAGAGATTCTATTCATGTCTGTGTTTGTTGGAGATTCACCAAGAGACCAATTCAAGGAAATGACATGGACTAGTAAGTGTTTCCCATTGCAGCTCATTAAAGTGATGCAACAGGCTGTAAAGCACCCTAAAGTTGTGTTGCTGCTTCAGACGGCTAACATTCAGGCTTCATGCCTCAGCTTAGCTGGCAACCAAGATTGTGTCTTGCACAACTATATAAAGAGCTGCGCATTATAGCTAACCTTTCCAGTGCTCCCAGGAACATGATATCAGATTTCTATCCCTTCTCCCTTCCGTACATCTGTCTCCCGTTCGTCTCTCTGTGTCAGTGAGAGGGTCCTCTCACGGCCCGTGTCCAAGCCAAACTGGAAGGGAAAAACTGAGCACTGTTGGATAGAGCAGAGGAGTACATGTCCACTCAGACCGTTAAAAAAAGGGAGGAAAAAAAAGGATATACTACGGAGTAGAGTAAGTGCACGATACTGTGCTGGAGCACAACGATCCAATTGCGAAACTGTGGCGGCGATGAAATGATGCATTCCGCCTGTTGGTTGAAACCACACACGCTATTACACATCCGAAACACGGGCTGAAAACTGTTTTCATTTTTGCTTGCCATGGCAACAGTCAAACCAAGCTAGCCAGTTCCCAATAGGCTGCATATCCACTTTCAGGGCTGCAGCGCAGCATAAATGTGGTCTCCTGGACAGCTGGACTAAACTGTCATTGAGCAGACCGACTAATCAGAGCTATTTGCAAAGACACTGAAACAAACCATTCAGCACATCGTCAAGCTTTCGAGAGCAACTAGGACAACTCTAAATGTTGTGAGGGCAAAATTATAAAACCACAGACAAACATGAAGTTTGAACATGATAAAAAAAAAACTGTTGCTAGCAATACTGTGGCGACACGTATGCCTACTAAAAGAGTCATGAAAACAATTCCTGTCATTCAACAGTTCTTAAGCATCTGTGTAGGAGGTGATGCCTCAGGCCCTGTGAGTGCTCCACCTAGAGCAGATATGCTCTGAAACATCCTTCAAGGTGTCACATCTTCTGTGGTGCTGCATGGGAAGTTAATAATTCATATTTCAGATGGCCTGGAGGATTTTTCTGAAGAAGAACAAAGGTGTCCTCAGGTTCAATGTGCAAGACAGGCATTCCTCTGTGTTACGAAACAAATGTTTTATCACTGACTGCTGCAGGTTGCTTGACGTTGAAACAGAGACGGTGGCGGTGGCAGCTGGTTGAGCCAGCTATGTGTGAATCTGCAAGTTTGAGCTAAATTTAAGTGTGTAGAAGTGACATGAGGAGGATTCTGAAGCATTTTACTCGTCAACCTATTTGGTATTCTGTAGCACACTGATGACTGTCTAGCTGGCAGTTATAGAGGTCAAGCAAAACAATATACGGAACTTATTCAGATAAAACATAACCAAATACATCAGTCCCAATGATACGACAGTCAACTAAGTGTTAAAATTGGGGTACTCTGCATCACCATGCATGGTGCTTTGATCTGCTGACCCCATATCAGTGTGATTTCATGCACTGTTTATACACAAAGTGTTCAGTGAACTCCAAACTTCCCACAGTGACCCGAATTCTGGCTCGAGGCCCAATCCCCTTCAGCCATCCAAATATTAGATATGCCCGGCTTCAAGAGGAATACAGATTTGCCGGGCCTGACAAATCCCGGCTATGAACACGGTGCCGCTGCTTTTCACAGCGACCTGGTGCTTACAATAGCTGTGTGAAGGTTTGAGGGTGGCAGTAGCAGCATAGTAAACCATTAGAAATAGACTCTCAAAAGGGAGCGCTCATTATAGAGCCAATACGGTCTGATTTCATTCAGTCTATAAACAGCAGCAGCAAATGGAAACATCATTTGATTGATTGAAGCAGATAAAGGAGTAATAAGACTTTGGGGAAGAATAGTTTCCTCGTTAAGAGTCTACTTCTGCCGTCATGATTCAGACCTCCCACAAGTCCCAGAATAGACTTGTCACCACCCAACTGATGGTGGCTGGCGACTGGCCCACTGTAAAGGCCTGCTGCTCCGGGGGGCTATTGGTCCTATACCCGTGCCCTCCATTCTGATATCAGATCCAAGCCACTCCAGCCACTTCCAGGGAAAGCAAAGGTCAGCAGAATCTTTCTTGCACACCAACATGTGCGCTGACATTACCCGGAGTTAGTGTGAAGTCGCACCTGTGTCGAAACTGAAGGCCATGTCAGAATGATGGGTCCTTCTCATAAATGGCACGTGTAATTCTAGTGTATGGGTGAGCTTCATACACGACTATCAAGTTGTTACGGTTTACAGTGAGGTTTGACTGAGCCTTTAGAGCAGGGGAAATGCAATAAGTCTCTGCATCTGCCAGCGGTGTATGGGGTGGATAAAAATCTTTTTTTTGGAAGGGTGCCCCCAAATCATGACTTGCACTTTTGTGTTAGTGACGAGTCATTCTGCAATGCATGAAAGTTTAATTTTTATCTGGACAATGGACCTATATTTATTTGAGGCGCTTGTCCCTGGCTGCATATAGTGCAGCGAGATGTCACTGATGTCACTGTGGCAATAAAAAAAAAGATTACATTAATGGGAAAGTGCCTCATTAAACTGAAAGAGCACTATGGTGGCAAATAATAGAGGATTTACATTTTGTCTTTTTGCTTTATATATATATATATATATATATATATATATATATATATATATATATATATATAAATATATATATTTATATTTATATATATATATAAATAAATATAAACTTTTTTGTTTACTGATATCACAAGTTTGCAGGATTTAGTCTGGAGGAGTAAACAGTGAAGACACACAATCTTTTTTGCTAGTCATCTGTTGGGCTGATGTGCTAATGATAGCACTAATGTGAGCATGCTAACACGCTAAACTAAGATAACTGACATGGTATACATGGGAGACTATTCCTGAAGCATGCTGACATTAGCATTTAGCTCGAAGGACCACTGTGCCTAAGTCTGGCTCAAGGAGCGCCAAGAACTACTAAGGCATCCACAAGAGACCAAACAACAACTCTGGCTTTGTCTTTTGTCTTATTCTTTGGTTTATGGGGAGCAATTAAGCTTTTTGTAAATCGGTAAAGACCAGTGAGTTAATCTTAGAACTGGAGACAAGTATTAATAAAGTGCCTTCATAGACTGAAATGACGACTCACATGTTGTCTTTTTACTTGAAATAAAAAATAGATATAAATAAAATAAATATATATATATATATATATATATATATATATATATATATATATATATATATATATATATATATATATATATATATATATATTTTTTTTTTTTTTTACCGCTATCCAGAGTTTGCAGATTTTAGAGGAGTAAAGACAACCGTCAAGACACACACAATCTTATTTAGCCATGCTAGTCATCTGTCGGGCTGACTGTCAGCCTGTTGCACGGTGGGTTGGTCAACCACTAGAGGTCACAACTCAAATACCTCAACAACAATTGGATGGATTTTTAAAAGACATTCGTGGTCCCAAGAGAATGAAGTGGACTGACTTTGATGTCTTAGCTTTTCCTCCAGTGCTACCATAACATTGACTGGGAGCTCTAAAGACATTTCCCATCAGCCTCAGCTGTACTTTGCGTTTAGCGCTAATGTGAGCATGCTAACACGCTAAAATAACATAAGTGACATGGTATAACTGCAGCAGCTTGGGGCCGGGAGAATATTACTGAAGCATGCTAAAATTAGCATTTAGCTCAAAGCACCCCTGCTGCTAACATAGTTCTTAAATGTGATCGCAGTGTAAAAAGGCTAAATCCACAACATTTTTCATATCATTTATCTAATCAAAGACATCATAATTTCATATTTAGAGTTGTCCAAGGCCTACAGATTTAAGTTGTTGCATATTGTAAGGATTGAAAAGCCTTCTGGGACAAGTTTGTGATTCAGGGCTATATATAAATTTGACTCGTTGACTTGACAGTTGGAACACGTGAGGCCTTAATCCCAACAGTGTCAAGAAGTGCTTGTACAAGCAGAGAAAGTAACATTTGAAATGCAAAATGGAAACCGCAAGGTTTAACCCCACGGCACTGACTGGTGCCTGGACACTTGGATTGACTGTGTAATTGGATCGATCAAGTGGTTAAACATTGGTGATTTGTAGAGAACTGTGAGTTGCCTGCACAGCCGAAGGGACTAGAGATAATTTGAGGGGTGGCCAGTACCCCAAACCCACAGAAGTGTGTTAAACCACAGAATGGGTTCAGACAAAGAAGCACTGTGTGTTCGAGGCTGGCGAGCATGAAAGGAGACCGAGAGGTGTCTTTGGCATTCCTCACACTGCTGCGAAAGTAAATAATCAACTGTTCTTGGATAGTAAAAACAAGGGGCAAATTACAGTAGGAGGAGGAACATTCTTTGCTGTGGTCAGAGCGTGGGGGCAAGAACAATAGACAAAGTAATGGTCTGAAATCGATCAAGGCGCTAAGGGAACTATTCTTGCTGCTTTTTTTTTTTTTTCTTGGTCCGTAAATATCTTTGGAGTTATATAAGGCTCGTTAAAAGCAACTGTGAAATAAAGTCTGTGTAAAAATTCAGAGAGAGTTTTTTTTCAAGAAAGCCAAAAGCTAAGCAATATAAAACTGTACTGACGTCACAAGTAGAATAGCCCACTGCGGGAGTAGAGGAAAATAAAGCCATTGCTTGGCTTTTGTCTCACCAGTATGCGCATTAGTGCACATGGAAAATCTATAAACTGAGGTAAATATGACAGGCTCCGCTTGTGTTCTCAACTCCTTCGAGTCACGGATCAAAGCGACTTCTCCTTTTCCAGAGTGGAAAGAAATGAAGTCACAGATTATGCGTCCCTTCACCCTCTTTGCCGACCAAAAATAAGCAGGGGCACCCAAAAGGACTGCCAAGTCTTTTTCATTCTCCCTCGCTCTCTCTCCAACAAGCTGTCATGTCATGTGCTAGCGGCGAGGTCTCCATGTGTCCAGCCTCACGACGCCCCCTGCAGCCTTCTCAGACTTGGACAGAAGCCCACCCATGAGGGGGGCAAATGAGGACAGACTGGAAGAAGCAGGAGCGGGAACATGACAGATTGGCCATGTCTAACACTAGGGAACCGCATCGTCCGTGGATAATAATGGATAATGTTCCCTTATGATTGATTGCAGAGGATGCCAAAGTATTCCTCGCCGCGACATTTTACATCTATTATACACACTTATATTCCTCCTGCAGTATGAAAAAAAGCAAAATGCGTTTCTATTCGTTCACTAATAGAAATCAGCTTTTTGGTGGGATTTCTGCAAACAGCCACAGACTACAAAACTGCTCTGTGTTGCAAACCAGTTCCAGCAGTGGGATCTGCACAGAAAATTCAAACCAGCCCTAGACTCTTTTGTTCTTTCTCCTTTCAGCTAAACAGCAGCCAGGGATCAGAATCAGCATGCAGCAGAGGTATTACACCATTTAGGCGCTAGAAAAGGCTTAATTATTGTTGAACGAGACGGATCCTTGACATGCGCAGCTCACAATTTAACTCGCCAGTTTCCAGAGTGTGAAAAATGAGTTGCTGCCTGTATGTGGCCCCACCTCTTCATGACACAAACCTTCATCCAATGCTGACAACCACTCACTCACTGCAGCCTGCCTCCTTTTCCTGAACCGATTCATGATCGATGTTTGCCACTTACCTTTCTTCGGGCTGAGCCAGAACCGATCTCCAAGAGGATCTCCTCTGTCCATGCTGCTTGGATCTGATGGCAGAAAGGCCTCAGTGGCTCCAACAAAAACACAACACTTTGCTTTCTGCTTCCACCCCAACGCAACGCCACGCTGCTACTCCTTATTTTCACCCTCATCCAACAGGGCATGCAAGATGGGTGTAAGAGAGAGGGAATGGTAGTGGAGGGGTACGTTCAGGGTTGGGAGGGTGTTTGTGAGAAAAAGAACAAGGAAATCTTTTCATCTGTGGCCCATTAATGCAGAGGAACATCTACACCATCAATTTTAAAGGCCTTGCCAGCCTGGACACATCCTCTCTGCTACCCCGGATACCCTGCCCCATGTCCCATACATCCCGAGGCGCCCACGCTTTATTCCGACAACGGCTAGCTGGGAGATACACACTGGGTGCATTGTTCGAGAAACCTTGCAAATTACAGCCCCAGACATTAAACATGAAGTGTGGACACGGGAGAAAAAGGGAGGACAAGAACACTAGATGGAGAAACACAGAAGACAAAGAACAAATAGCCGGACTGCAAAAATCACTACCAAGGCATCCACAACAGCTCTGGCTTTGTCTTATTCCTTGCTTTAAGGGGAGCAATTAAGCGTTTTGTAAGTCGCTAAAGACCAGTGAGTTAATCTTAGAACTGGAGACAAGTATTGGGGAACCAAAAAGAACAGAACAGTCAACATGCAGAGCTCCAGTGCACATTTCCTTTCAATGTACAAAGGGTGTCACCATAATTCAAGTTCACAGGAAAAAGCTAATACTGCTGAGTCGTTATCAGTGCTGGCTTGATTCCAATGAGTGCAGTTGACCCTGAGGGATACGAGCAAGAGATAAAGCTCAGACGAAGCCTGACAGGATAAACTGCGGCACTTTGTTCAGACTAATTAGCGCTGAACCAGTCAAAGCATAATCATCCTGGTTAAGTCAAAATGACAATGTGGCCCCTTCCTTGGCCCTTGACTTGAGGAGTCTTGACATACCCGACTAGATATGCGAGGGAGGATTTAAAACACAGAAGCGTTACTTCACTCACCAGTATCTTAAATAATAGATTAGGCACATCAAATAAAGTTTTGTAATAAAAGACCGTAATCTTGGACTCGTATAAACTTTGGCTAATTTAAATCTAATCCATGCACAGAGTTAGGACTGTGTCCCACATCGGAATCACACTGATATTAATGGCGATCATACTGCTGGCTTCCAACAATTAAATGAATACGATCAACAGCGATATTGACCTTTGAAATGTGCGCTCCGCTCGTGGAAAACTCCAGCGAGCTGTTTTGGTTTCACTTTTGAGGAGCTGTCATACTGCTGTATGACTACATCTGCCTGTGAAAAACCTTCCTCAATGGCCATAGCAGACAAATAATATACTGCATATTAATAAGCAAAAGGAAAATGCATTGAATTCTGGTGAAGAGGAACCTAATTTCAAGTCTCCAGCAAGGTAGCACAACTTGGACGTAAAGGCAGTGCTCTGTTTTGTGAAAGTGCAATAAAGAAATATCGCGGCTCTAAAATCAATAATAGTGATTAATAATAATAATAATGATTTTTATATTGATACAAAATAATCCGGATTATAATATTATTAATAATTATAATCGTTCAGACGGAGTCATGAATTAGTATAAAGAGAGCAAAAAAGTATGAGCATAAATGAGTATTGTATGAAAACAAACTCAGATGGAGGTTGACCATCACAAAATGGAGCTGCAGTCTGGTTGGTGAGGAGGGAATAAAATGGCTGAAGGCCTGGCAGTGCCACACAGAGACAGACGTGAGGAGGCGAGCTCGTTCACACTTCCTTTAAACTGTAGAGGAAGCATCTCAGCGAGAATGAAACCATGTCCCAAACAATGCAACAAGGTCACATTTCAGGAATAAAAGAAGAGAAGAAGAAAAAAAAGAAGAATATTTGCTCGGTGACTCAGCGTCTGCGAACCACACAATGGGTGTGGCCATGCCGGGCTTTGGTTGCTGTAGCAACGCAGCCCACAGGTTAGTCAAATACCATGTGCCCGTCCACGGTTGAGGTCTCGGGGGGAGAAACGTGGGCTTTGCTGCTGTGCTGCCACGGGCAACCAGCTATCAAACAACACAACTTGACACAGGATCCAGGCTTCGACTTTCCTGACTGGCTGCCACAATGTGAGGATTTGCATTGTAACCTGAAGAGGCTGTATTTTTAGACAGGCATCCTGCTGATCAGCCTCTAATTGCAGCACCAGGATAAACACAATACAGGTGACTCCTAAGGTAAACACACACACACACACACACACACACACACACACAGATGATTTATTGTCCTCACTACCATAAAACGGCTCCATCTGGAGAGAATGAATCAGTTGCGTTCTTTCTATCCTCCAGAGTGGTCGTCTCACAAAAGAAAGACTGAAGCAGTGAACGTACTTGTAGTCTGTCTGTGGCTGAGAAAAGAAAAGGCCTTTTCTCCCACATGCAGCTTCTTTTTTTCCTTTTTCTTTTCCAGGGTCCAGTTTCAGACAGCGGTGACTCACAGTCGTCATAATCTCTGTGACATTCATAAACTGAGCCGAACCGCCCACAAGTGGGCTCTTGTAACTCCATCTTGTGGGAAAGACGCACCGCAACCACGGCATTTGGAGTCAATGCTGCTGCTCTTTTGAAAATATTTCCATGTGCGAGAAAGTCATCAAGACAAGGGCACTCCACTTCCTGGAATCCTGTCGCCTGAGGGGCGAGGACAGCGGCAGCAAGAGCAGACAGGTATGAAGAAAAGGAAGTAAGTAAAATTGATTTGTACAGCGCCTTTCGCAGACCAGGGTCACAAGGCGCTTCATAATTACAACAAAACAATACACAGATTAAGAAATACATACACATTTAACTTAAAAAAGGCCAAGATAACTCAATGACAATCATAACAGCCCCAAGGCAATTAAACACAAGTCTGAACAAATAACAATAAAGTGTCTATGTGCAGAAAGGACACTTGAGAAGTCGTGAACACACCCCCTGAACATTCTTTTCTCTTTCTAAATAAACAGCCGCCCACTCCATGAACTACAGGAGCGCTCATGGTTGTCTGAATGAGTATATACTGAAACAAAGAAAACTGGAACCCAACGTGTCCTTTCCTGCAACGGTGTGACCCAAACATACCCAGCATGGCCCCTGTGTGAGTCTGTGCTTGCCATTGAAGCCCAATAACAACAGGAGGTAGTTCATCATGCAGGAGCAGAGCTTCACCCAGTGGGTGGAGTGAGATATTAGAATGGATTACTTTGAGTTATTATAAATTCCAATTATAGCCGTAGGGTGAATGCTTTATTTATTTTTTTCCACACAGCATTGTCTGTGAGACTGGCAAGAGTTCAAGGCAAAAACACTGGAAGAGGATATGCCACACCCAGAGCTGCTCTGCTGCGGGATTAATAAAATAACAGGTCTGTTAAGGTGAATGTTCAAAGTACAATAACCTGGAGGCGATGAGAACACCTACACGAAGCCGCATGATCGAGTTTTCCCTTAGTCGTACTTAATACAGGCTATTCCTGTGCCGGGTTACAGTTCAAGTGTCCTCGTTGCGCCAGGAGTTGGCATTTTGCTTTCCCTCTTTGCTCGTCCTCATGGGCATGGCGGAGCTGACTACATCCTGTTTTTCCACCGTGACACCTACAAATGAAACTCCTTCCTATCAGAGAGAATAACAGTGCAAACAATGGGCAGCTTGTCTCTCCGAACTGTAATGAAAGCCAGTGAGTGGGAGCTGCGCCAACACTGAACAATACAGTGAAGACATTTAGCACTACTTGCAAGAAAAAAAATTAAAAAGCCTAAAATAACTCCTATATGAAAGGCCAGGGAGGTAACAGTCAGTACATTAACAGTTTGTCCTTGAGGGCGTGTGGAGACTAAACAGCAGAGTAACTACAGCCAACAGCCTATCAGGTTACTCCCCTCTAATTTGACAATTGCTTTATGTTTTTCCAGCCTCCTCTCATGCTTATAGGGATATCACTGCAATTAATCCATGAACGAATTCCCCAATAAGAGAGGTGTGGGGACCGCCATGTCGCTTGCACTCACACACGTGCGAGTGCACTCACACACACACACACGTGTGTACACAGCAGAAACAGGTACGAACACTCTTGTGGCCAAAGCGCAGGCCCAAGACACGTGTACCTTGTCGGGGTAATTAGATACGGTACGATACAAGGGCCAAATGGATTCAATAGCGGCGTGCCCTTTGAAGGGAAATGCACACCAGTTGGATCAGCTTGAACGATGATATACCACACTTTCTAAAGAGCACCCATGTGAGGTGTGACATGGTCTTGACGGGAGTAGTTACTCACCCTCGGGGGGAGGAGAAATGTGAAGCCCAAAAGCGAGGGCGGAGAGATATCTGTAGTACTATCCTATCACATGGTCAGACAGTGTTCCAAATACCGACAGCAAGAAGCCCAACACAAGTTGGTGTCCACGCGCACACACACACACACACACACACACACACGATCTTGGCATTTTTGCTTGATGAGTAAAGTTCAGAGTAACTGGGCCGGCATTGTTCGCCCCACCCTTCAGTCACACACCCACACATTGGTTTCAGCAACATTTGATGGTATGTCTCCTCTTATCGCTCTACATTCAATGCGCAGCAGATATCCATGTAAGCTGACAGAGTCTCAATGGCTCCTGAAACACTGTAAGAAAACATACTTTTGCCCTTTTGCCTAATGCTCTGTTGTGGGGGCCAAGCTACACAGTGTTGCAGGCCCTCCCTGGTTTATCAAACTGGCCGAGAAGACTTCTAGATGTACTTCTGAGGAAAAAGATGGCCTGTGAGGGCAGGTATTCTCTTTCAAGGCAGCAAAAAAAAAAGCGTGTGCTGAAGTGTATGGGGTTTTTAAGGAGCACAGAATATCTATAAATGAACCATGTCGCACTGAAAATGTGACACTCAAAGCTCAAACAAGCATCTCTTTCATAAACTCATGCGGTACTTATTGGTGCAGATATTCAGACGTCCCGGACCATCCTCCAACGACAATGCAACCACAGAAGAAGAGGCACTCACCTGAGGAAAAAAAAACAGACAGAGAAACAACATATTTAGTACAATCACACCTGTGGTAAATAGAAATACGAGTATGCTATGTTATATAAGAAAACACAGAAATGGGTGAAGTGTTGCATTAGCGGAGACACTTGTAAAGACTTCAGTCAAATGGGTGCATTTCTTTTTCTCCACGCACTGGAACGCTGCAGCTTTGTCGGAGCTGTCCGACAAAGAGTCGAGTTACAAATTCATCAGACACGCTTGAGAGGTTCACGTCAGCTGATGGGATTTGTGGACAAAAGGAGAGGAGAGATCTTGATCTCGTGAAAGATGAAGCAAGAATAATCCCTGGATGTAAATAACACTCCGGGAGGCAAAGTCAAGTTAACTGGCTAACAGCACCATCTGCTGGACAGAAAGAGAAAAAGCAAGTGTGGCGCTGCAAAGCATGATGGTAAATTACAAAAGTATCACAGCAGGGCCTCCACACTCTTACGCTATTTCATATAGTATGGTATACAGAATAATTCACGCGGGCAAAGTGAGACATTGATAACTTGTAAGATATAATAATTATCTGCCGAGTGTCATAATTCATCAAGCACAGGCTTGCTACACGTGTAACAGAAACATTAGTCCGGAATATTAACAAATTAATTATAATAGAGCTGCCAGTGAAAGAATAAGTACTAAGTGCATGTACTATTACTACAAAATCTCAGAGTCAAATACTGTCCTTTTTCTCCGACAGCTTTGTGATTTGTCATCCCCTTCCTGTCCAGTGCAAACCGTGCATCTCCACATTAGGTTATTTGAATATGAATGTTTTTGATAAAACTGGAGGATGACGTGCTCTTGTATGCGTGTTGAGAAAATCCTCCTTTTGAGGTGTTTGTTTCAGCTTAATATATGAATGTTTTTTAACTCGTAAAAAGTAGATTTTTTTACAGATAGCAAGGCTACCGACTTATGATGATCTGATAGAATATGATGCACTGCTGTGGATTTGAAAGTATATGACGGAGTTAGAATCAGCACAACTTTAAAGCAGTGAATGCAACACACATTAATGCTTTTTCTGGTATTACTTAAACACTTTTGCTTAAGGGTTTGAATGCAGAACTTCCCCTTGTCGTGGAGTATTTCCACAAGGGAAGATCTAAATACTTCTTCCATCCCTGTAAGTTGTTATCTATACCTAGCGTCGACAAGATACACGTTCTACACAATGCTCACTAAGAGAAAGCAGTAAAGCAGTAAAGCAGATTTGAAAAATAGACTGTTCTTCCGAATGTATTTTGGAATTTTACAGCCGTCCTTTACACTGGGGGGTCATTCCACTCTGACCACCCACATCGCCCCGCTACTGTGTGGGACCTCCCCCACACAAGCTTCCTGTCACGTACGAGTACCGGCTACCAACCGGCAGCCCTGCTAGGGTTTCTTTTGAGTAACCAACACAGTTTTAAATCACCACCTTTTGACTTCGGCGGTCTAAAAAAAGGAACTGTCCGAGCAGCTGACTTGTCCCAAGTGTTTATGGCGAATACCTGTGGTAAATATTTCACATCGTAAATCATTAGCTTATGGTGAGGATGATTACATTTTTGTTGTTCAGCTTTAAAGGTTTTATGAATAAGAAAATGTGTTTGTCCCCAGTGCTTCACGCTCCGCAGCTCATTTTGAATGGTTATGTCTTGTCTTGAGGATTTTAAACTCCAATAAGATATACTATATGACCAATAAGAGGAATAACAACAAAATATTTATTTTTAGGATAGGGATATTTAAAACTATACTGGACTTATTTATCTGTTGAAATACACGCCCATAAAAAGGCTTAGGGTTGCAACTAATAACTCTTTTCATTCATTCAGCCAATCATTTTATCGATATATCAAATAATGTGGTCTAAAATTAGTAAAATATCCAGCACAGTTTTAGGTGACGTCTTCAGAGCACTTGTTTGACCGACTTTTCTTTATATCAGAAGCTGCAAATTAATCTTTCTGTCCATCAATTGACTAATCATCCAGTCCCATTCCTATTAATCTGACAAAACCATTTATGCGTGGTATGATGAGATTAGGTAGTGTTATGGTCGGGAATTAGTGCACAGAGGTGACATATCAAAGTCAAGAGAATCTATTTTAAAAAGAGTCTAAAACAGCAATAAGAAATTCGTCAAAAAGGGAGAAAGCTGGACAGCATCAGTCACGTTATTTTAATAAGTGGCATGAGATACAAACTCTGCTCGCGTTGTGAGCTTGGGGGACTCATCAAATGAAAATAAAATACAGAACAAGAAGTGAGAGGAAGCGTCCTGAAAGAGCTGTCAGACGCTCCTCTGGAACATCCCATGATCACATTTCCTGGATGGACGGTCTGCTGCCGGATAGTGACATCTTCAAAATATGCGTAACAAGGACAACATCATGGGACAGGAAGACATTATTTTGTCAGGAAAGAGCCATTTATTTTGTCCAGCCGGTGTGATTTTCCCTGCTGTGGCTTCATTAAGGGTGTGTGTCTTCGACAACGTCTGACAAGGCAGAAAACGAGTGCAATTGGTTCATTGCCTAAGTTGACCTTTGTTCAGTAATGTCACTCTGATTCTTTAGGGACTCTGCTCTACTTTACTGAAGACTGTGAGATTGAGCTGAAAGCTGGAAAAAGATAGAAAGTAAGTGCACGTCCATACAGTTTGAGGAGTTGCAAGAGACACATTTACAACAACAAAGATCACAGAAGCAACTTCCCATCCCCACACTCAATGTATATTTCAGGGTTTCTAATACAAATTTGTTTGATGTTTCAAACAGAACTCAAGATGAGCCGACGAGATCATCAGGAAAAACAAAACCTGATGGCATCATGAGGGTAGTTTTCTCAAACAAAGATTATCGTCACAGACGGAAACTACAGAAATAGAACGGAATAGAACTACAGAAAGTAAAATGAATGTGCACATGTAAAAAAAATATATATTTTGTCAAAGAATGAAATTGTAAAAAAAAAAATAATGATACTATGCGTAGTGAAAGTATGAAGTGATGGTGACTCGTTGGGGTCCGTAGCTCCTGTTTTGAAACCTACTACTCTTTGGTTGTCCACTGGTTGCTGCAGACTGCACTCTCCCCCTGTGCAACAACCTAACACACATTCCACCAGTCAATACAGCCCCAGAAATCTGCCCTTGGCTTTTCCTCTCGGCTCTGCAGTGTTGTGAACACCGGTCACTGCCAGACAGACCAGCCTCCTCCGGCCGCACACAAACATGAACCGACAGTACCCTACTTCTTCTCGCTCTATGGGAGGTCTTTGAGTCGTGCCGCGGCCTGATGGAAGCTCAGTGGGAAATTCTTCCTCGGTAATCCCAGAGAGTGTGACAGCTAAAGGCCTTTAAATGTGAGAGGAAGAATCCCTCTCTCCGTGGGCTCCGGGCTGAGAGTCAGCAGCACGGCAACGTCGCACTCAGCAGAGGACACAGAGGGAAATGTACGGTACCGCTCAGGCTGCTAAACCGGGGACATAAACTGTCAAATTAGAGAGCCGCTGGTAAAGAGAAGACAGTATATCTCTGTAAGAGGTCACAGTCAGCATCCATTTACTACTGAGTTACACCTTGAAAGGCTTAATCCATCTTGGATGTGGCATTATGAGGAGAGGTCAATGCGACCACATATCCACTGTGTTACGCCGTATTTATAGCATTTGCACAAAGCCTAGAATTGTTCAGTCACGATGTCTGCCTTAAAACCCGAATTATAAAATATTTTCACAAAAACAGAAAGTAGATTATTAGCGTGAGTTTTGTCCATTTGAAGTTTGGTTCCTGTAAAATGTCACTCCTTCTCGAGAAGAACGAAACAAACAAACCCCTGGGAGTTCTGGGGTAAAGGACAGTTTTTGTCGATCGGTTATGGACCCATGTAACGTACAATCCTTTACACGACGGTGCACACAATCATTACCGGCTTTAAAGCACGTTGTCCTGTGGTCCGCTGCAAGCACAGACAAGAAAAGCAAATAGGCTACAACATGTGGACGACACACTGATCCAGTGACAAACACGGCAGGCAGAGGAGAAAATACTCGAAATGCCAACTGGTTTCTTCATCATAACTTGGACGTGAGATTACTGCAGTTCCATTGTTTATGTTCCATCTCTTATTGCACTATTGTAACACTCAGTCATTCTATTCTAAAGCTCTCGATATAGAGCAGAACCGCACGTCTGACGGTATTCTTTACATCAGGGGTCTTTGTTGACCTCACCATGCTACCACCAGGCAAGGTGTCAAGCCGAAAATGTATGTTTACAGTACGTTTATATTTAGGGCTGCAACAATTACTTTAATTATCAATGAATGTGTAAATTGATCAATTAGTTATTCTACAAAATGTCAAGAAAAAATAAGGTAATTTGTACTTCTCAGAGCCAAAGATGCTCGTTTTATCTAATGATTATATTATTCTAATGATATAAAATAAATCTGAAAAGCTTGATTTTCAGCACTAATTATACAATTTATATTTGAGTCATTGTGACACCGGACAGAGCCACTGAACACTCGTACCCATCCGCTAAAGGGATACACATACTTCATTGTTGCATAATGGCATAGCTGCTCCTACAGTATCATATTCAAACATACTCTCAACTGATGAGGTTATAATCTATGCTGATTTGTTTTCTGATAAAGTTACATTGGCAGCCATATAAACTCCCAGCTCACAGAACCAGTGACTAATGAAATAGTCTTCCCTGATATTCTCCATCATGCGCACATATGCACTGCATTTTTATCTTTGTTTCGGTATCAAATCTGTTTGTGTGCATGTGACATTTAAGGTCATGAAATTGATATACTGTGAATCGAGATTTAAATCGTATTACAGTCGAAATAACCAAAAGGCTTCGTCTCTTTCAAGCGTATTAAGAAATATAAATATGTGATAGATCAAGGTCCTTTCAGTCCCAATGTTGCCATGTAGCAGTCCAGCTCATTGATGAGCATCACGCGCTGGTCTCAATGCAGCCAGAGACACTGGAGGGACAGCGTCCCCTCAGTGTCATGGTGACGCGTTTCCATCGTCACATGACGGGCCGTTTCTCGTCATGTTATCAACCCGTTTGCTGCTTCACAGTCTGTGCAGTCCCACCCACAGCCTGAAAAAAGAAAAAAAAAACCTCTCTCTCCCGTCTGCTCTTCACCTGTATCACCTTACCTGTCTCCTTTCTCTCCTTTTCAGCTGCAGCGCTGTTCTCTCACGAAGCAACACACAACGGCTCGCTTACCTTTGTTCGAGTAGAAGAACTCCATGCTGGACATTTACAGTGAAGAACTTTGGAGCCTTGAAGATTTACCGCTGCGACTTTGCCCCCCTTCCCTGACAGCGCTTTCTTCACTCCCGCTCTTCTTTTTGATTTCTGAGTGTGTCACACCGGATCTCTAACTCTCTCTCTCTCTCTCACACAATCTATGTTCCTTCTCAACTCTCTCATTCAAACACGTCCCACTGGGTAGATCAACAGGTCCCCTCCCTCCCTACCCTCTCCGCCTTCACAGGTCAGAGCCGCCCTCCATAATAGTGTGTGTGTGTGTGTGTGTGTGTGTGTGTGTGTGTGTGTGTGTGTGTGTGTGTGTGGCGTTGAAGTGTTTGAAAAAAAAAAGAAGAAGAAAAAAAGAGCTAACATTTCGAAGCTGCAACAAAGGCAAACATGGGTGTCAAGTTGAAAGGGGAACAACAGAGAACGTGAGCAAAGGAATTTAATTAAATCTGGCACAAGCACCCACTACATGTTGTCGCTGCAACGGCAGACGGGGTGTTTAATTCAATAATTACAGTTGTGTTATGGGGATATTCTGTGCGGCTAAATGCATGGTTTCCATGCAGCTTTAATGTGGGAAGAAATTCACCATCTAATGTGTTGCGAGAGCGTGTCAAATCCCCCTTACTATGCAGAGAAAAAAGACTGGGTGACATTCAGACAGAGAGAGACAAAAGCATTACAGATTACACGGACAAAGAGCCTGAATTTAACTGCAGCGCCGCACACTGTAGCTCTGTACGCGCATTGTGTAATTTACTGGAACGAGAGGATGAGTGTGAGCGGGTGAAAGAGTGTCAAAGTTATATATAGTGAATGTATTCAGGCCATCTAACTGGGTCTCCTAAAAGTCAGCGGGCTTGCGGCGTTAAAGCCGGCGCAGGTGGATGCCCGACGGCAACTGAAAGTCCAACATGCTAAATCATTTATAACCTGCGAGTTGAGTAAATAGCAGCAGTATACGGCGGTGTCTAGTCAAGCAGGTGTTTGACTGGATGTGTGGGTTAATGATTTGCACGTATTCTTAAATTGCAGCATAGCACCACACACATTAACCCGAGAGAGAGAGAGAGAGAGAGAGAGAGAGAGAGAGAGAGAGAGAGAGAGAGAGAGAGATCAGCTACTTAAATAGGAGTTCTACGTTAATCGGACGCAAACGTTTAGTTCTAAACTGGTTACGCCTTTCTTTGTTCTCGGAGTCTGATCAGCCCGCTATAATCCTACTCTGACAGCCAAAAGTGTATTTGGGTCCAGTCCCTTGAGAAAAATCAACAGTGCAGCACACCTACTGTGTGAGAGGAAAAAGTCCTCGTCTCTAATGCATTTCCATTAACAGCCAGTCGTGTACATGCAGTGGTACATGTTTGCTTTTTATTATTTCACTGTATCTTGAAAGTTTGGATATTGCTGGGCCTGTCGGCTGCACTGCAAAACATAGCACATATACATACAGTGCATGGTGAAGTCATTGAGAACATTTCCATTCAGTGAGTTACAGTCTCTCCTGGATGTCCCCAAAGTCCTTTAAATGAGGACAGGCTGTCATCTTTGCTAAACTTTGAACTACAGTTTTTGGACTCGCTTATCTCTTACAATCCTTTTCTTTTCATCCACCTTTCTTTTTTTTTACTTGACTTTTCATTTACTTTCTTTTTATTTTTCCACATTCTTCTTGCTACTCCCCTGCCTGTTTGACATTGTTTGTGCTGAAAACATTTCAACTGTAAAACACAGCTTTAGTTTTTTTTTGCGTTTGAAACAAGTCTTCCTTTCAAAAAGACAGAAAGCTCCATTAATCAATGCTAACGTTTCTAGAAATGCACAAAGTAATGTAATTATGTGATTATCTGACAGCAATATTCGGTGTTTAAGATGAGGAGCATAGTTTAAGATGCTGATGTTATATATTTAAAACTGCACTAATCATTATCTTCACAGTAGCAAGGGATCAAATGGCTGTCTTACATGGAATCATCATGATGAGCCCACAGAGAATCATCGGCCCACTTTGCAGTTTGCAGAGTATTTTATCATCTTTCAGCTCCCTGCTTTGGTTCACTCGTCGTTTTAAGATCGTCAGTTTAAGATAAACCCACCGTACGCCAGCGGCCCAGCGGCACACTCCAGAGGTGGCGACTCAACCTAGTGGAAACGAAGCTGCTAAAGAGCCACATACTCCCCTCGGTCGGTGGAGACCAAAAAGAAAAGGAGAAATAAAACTGTAATTACATCCAGGCCCCCGGGAACCAGCTCCTCTAAATGAATGCGGTTGTTGCCTGGAGGCTACTGATGTGTGCATTGCCAACCGTTTGCTAATAATGTTGTTGTGTGTTCATAGCTTGTTCCAAACTGATTCTGTGCTTCCTGAAAAAACGTTTCCACGCCACCCGCTTGCTTGCTTCGGTGGTTCTCATGTCACCACCCGCGCAGGACCCGAAGCTGCAGGATCACACGCACAGCTTTCACTTCTTCAGCAAATAAGTCAATATGAGGAAGTGAAACAGCGCAGGCTTTCTCTTGGCTTCCGTCTGGGCAGTGTTTCTCGTACCTGGCTAAACAAAGTCAAGCAAATGTCCTATTATCCAGCTTAAATTAGCGAGATGATTGACATCAGGCTATCTGGGTTTCTTCACGTCTGATCCGCGCTGAATCGGTCTCGCTAATTCTAGCCAGACGTCAGTCATCTGGATAAATGCGCCCGCTCCTCTTCAGAAGGGATGATAATGGAGCACTGACACCACGATGTTCTAACAGTACAATGGCAAATAAACTCAGAAGCATTTATTTTTATTTCTCTGCTGAGAAGCAGGAGATGATCATGAAGGCATATGAGGAAGTCAATACCGTAGTCATTCACAGCAAACGCGTTGCGAATATTCTAACGTTTTTGCAACGTTGTTGCCGTGGACACAACTTTAACATCGCCCGCTGTGAGACGTAAGCGTCGCAAATATATCAGACAAGTTAAATGCGTCAGTGTTGGGAAAATGTATCGGCTAATTTGAAGTGCTTCATCACCCAAATCAATCATATTATATTTACAAATAAATATATACTTATGTACTGTATGCGCGTATGAATTATGTATTATATGTATATACATGTATGTGTAGATTACCATATAACTAGGAGTTTGAATATGTGTATGGGCGGATCAGTATGTATGTATTATTCATAATCAGAAATTCCATCAATTGAAGCAGTGAAAATAAATTGTGTGTGATTCTCTGTATTCTCATCACAATCACCTTAATCATGTTCTACAATAATGATATGCATGGTGTACTAATAGCACTGTCATATAATTATGAGTGCTTTCAACACATCCATAAGTTTCTTAAGAGCTAAATAAACTTAAAAACAGCGCGGCATGCAGCAGCTGATAGTCTGTGTCTGTGAGATGGCAATCGGCTGCGCCTGTGGTGATCAATGTCCGCGGCTCAAGAAGCTCTCATAGATAAATGATTCCTTGCCGGAAGAATCTATATCGCCGCGTACAGGAAGTCATGATGATGTGATAACGGATCCTGGCGATTTGGAAGAACTCTCTCCCTATAAAACTAATATAACTAATATCGCTCCTTCATCAATGAGGAAGTGAGCTGCCTTTTGTGTCCGGTGGGAGTGGCCAGCTTATCCAGTGAATTTCAGTAAGCCTGCCCGGGAGCAGGTTTACATTTTTGGCTGTGTTGCTATGGTGATTTATCTAAGCTTGCTTCGAGAAACCGAAAAGCCTGACCTACGTCATCTTATCCTGACAATTAGCCCGCTAACTCAGTAAGCCAGGTACGAGAAACAGGGCCCTGGTCATGCTCGCAGTGAGGGAGACACTAAGACGAATCACAGCTGTGGGTCAGCCAGACCCCAATGTGAGGTCTTTCCCCCCGGGTCCCACCATCACCAAAAATAGCTCCACAACAGAGAGGGGAAACTACCCATGATGCATTTCCTTGCAGGGATGTAGGGATAACCATTTCACAGGAATGTCCTGAATTGTGTAGAAAGTGCTTAAGGGGCTCTGGACAAAGGGTGTGAAACGGGATACATAGAGAGCCTGTGCAGAAGTGAGAACAACAATGTGGAATGTTTCCACACAATAAAAATGTTTTACAACAGTAGAAGAGATTCAGGACAGCTGTAACAAACAGCAGAGGAATTTGATGTAATTCCCATGTGGTGGACTATCAGGGAAAAAGAAAAGGGAGTTGCTGTTCCACAAGTCAACAATAACACAAGTCGCACAATCCATTGCTCCGCCCTATCTTCATGTCTTCATCAGCATGGACCACACAGGTCAGACCTCACAGACGGCAACTGATCTCAACAGTTTGATGACAATCAGACTTCACTCCTGTGCCTATAGCGGATGTTGTATTCTCATTGAAGGTTTCGTTTTGTTAAAGCGACGACAGTTAATATTTCTATACAGAAATGGATGACACGTCTAACTCGCGTGACGAGCTGATACAGATTCACACCCCGACTGCGGTTCCTCTCAGCTCTACGGAGATTTGCAGTGTCTTTGAGCTCATGGTTTAGTTTTCTGTCCCGAAACGTTTGGATTGGTGAACTAACTGCAGTATTTAGAAGCTGTATGGCCAGATTATTCCCTCAGGAGTGGGAGGAGACCAAAAATAGAGCTAAAAGCAGAGTGAATCATATTCATCATGCTCTTTGAGTCTTTGCTCACAAAAATGTACTAATGCTTCTCTGGTATATTTGCTTTTTCACTGGCGGAAACTTTAACAGTTATCTTAACTAGATCACACTACTATGATGAATAGATGTCAAGTTGAAACATTGCAACATCAAAGGAGGAACAGGCTCTAATTTATATTTAATCCCTTGAAGTCCTTGAGAAGATGCCTCAGAATGTACAGATATGTTTCTCTTTTCAGAAGGACAGTTCCAATCAGTAACCGATCATTTTAAGGTCCTTCAAGAGTCAAATAACAAACTCTCCTCCCAAATTCTTATCTTATTCTCATCCGAGCTTTCATAAACCCAAGTCTCATTCCATTCCTCTGATGTGCAGCTTGTTGTCAAACAGTTTGTTGCCTTTTTTGGCATTTTTGGCAGCAGGATGTCTCCGATCAAAGACTACATTTCTGTGGCCAGAGTAACATCATGCTTTATTTCGGAACTGCAGCCAAATTGGATTATCTAGATTTTATCCAGGCTACTGTAGCACTGAGCGAGCAAGCAGACACACAAGTGAGCGGTAGTACACAAGTACTATTTAGATGTAGTTTTATTTCACTTGTATTTCCATTGTATGCCACTTTATACGACTCCACTAATGTTCAGAGGTGAATATTGTACATTTATTTCAAAGCTTTGATTCGCTACATTGCGGATTCAGATTATGCATACAAAATATAATTAAAAAAAATACATTTCAATTGTATTTTCATTTAACAGCCGCAACATCAAAGTGAGACAAACATAAACGCATGGAACATTATGATCATAGAAATCGTACATTATTCTGATTTGGTTTATTCTACGTAATGAATAATTTCACTTTTGGTATTTTTGAAAAATTATGCTAATACTTTTGTTCTTTTACTATTAAATACTCCTTCCAGCACTGCAAAGACTGCACAGCAGCATATTAGAGATTAGAGGTAAATAACACGTTTTAAGTCATATTGACAGTCTCCATAAAGCAGCTACAACTTCCTGAGTCTTCAAAAGCCTCCTGCAACTTGTCCTTCCTTTCTTTGAGCTCTCCGTCTTCTTAGAAGTGAGACGTGAATCCAACATAGCAGCACTTACAAGAAACAGTTGCTCGTAAAGAGAGCAATCTGGACTGCAGCTTTTATAACAGTATCTGGAAATAATGTCATTCACACAGTACTAGTGACTACTGTGCTGTAAAACTAATTAAGCCAGTCATTTAAGTACCATCATTTCATTTTGACTGCATTCAGTCAGAAACATAAAACTATTGTAAATTCATCCGTGGGCTGAGTGGCAGCGTACAGTCATCTCCCCACTGCAGCCTTGTGTTACCGGCTCAAATGTGATGGATGTGATGATGTGCTGTACAGCGCAAAACAAGAAGAGGGCACTGTTTCATCAATGCACATGAAGCTACTGTAAATGACAGCTAATGATATGGAGCTTAGCATTAGTCCATTAATGAATGTGAAGCAGCTGATTCATTCATTATTAAATAGCTGCTCGGTCAACAGCCAAGTAGTAATGTCCCAAAAAATGTATTCATACATAATCATACAGGTGTACAGCATGGCCATATACATTTGTTCTTCCAAAAATTTCCAAAATGTGGCCTAAATTCCACCCACCACTTTGTTCCATCTCAACAACTATCTCACTGACGTTGGCTTTCCCTAGGGCCACGTACCATGATGTTGACTGTTGTTGTTTTGAGTAAAAATGTCTCCAACTATTGGATGGATGGCCATCAAATTTGGTTCAGAGAGTCATGTACCCTTCAGGATTGTAATCGCTTTAGTGGCCCTGTTACTTTTTATCCAGCGACATCATGTAGCGGGAATTTCAATTTGTCCAATACTTTGGTTTCTCATGAAATACCTGCAAAACTAATGGAACTCCCATCAGCCTCAGCTGCACTTTGTGCTAAGAGCTAATTAGCGAGTGTTGCCTATAAACAGGCTTTGTCATTATGTCTCACAGACTAAACTACTATCACATAATGTAAAAACACAATGTTGGGACAGCTCTGTGATAATGAAAACATTGTAGCTGATGATCTCATCCTAAAGGTGTAACTCAGTGTGTGTCTCATGAGCTAAGAATCAGGACCAGTCCGCAGTGATGACTGGATGGAAAATAACACTGCAGGGTGAGAAAACCACAGGGCATACATCCCCACACTCACATGAGAAACACGCACGTGCACACACACTCTCTCACTCTCTCACACACACACACACACACACACACACACACACAGACACATACAATTATAAACTACCACGGTGCAAAGTACACAGAAGACGCACTGCCTCTCGCTCTGTTGTCAATAGAGTCTGCGTTCATCATCGTCCCCTAATCATCATCATCTTCTCATGTCCGACAACAGACACGGCCCGAAGCCGTCCTGAATGCAAACAGTGTTCTCTGTAATCAGCAAACTGGTGACAATGTGGCCGGCCAGTTTGTTACTGGCAGCGCTCGTCGCTCACATGAATGCACCATGACGGCAGCGCAGAGAGACACTTCAAAGAGTGTTCGGGCAGCCCTTTAAACGCTGACACGACGGCATGCCGTTCTGGGAAAATCCCATCCTAAAAGACTTTTGATGACAACTGGTGTGGTTTGGAAAAGATGCAGCAATTTCACGATGATGTGGCAAGTCTTATTTTCAGAGGTTTGAGGTAAACAGCCAGCACCTATACTCTCTGTTTACCTTTCCTCCACATCAGATATGTCAAACGGCACAGAATGCCACCTTTGCCACAGATTGTTCTGGTCAGGAAACAGAGGTGCAGTAAAGTAGGACAGAAGGAAACAAAGTCCAGGTAAGCATGCTCGACAAGTGGGAAATGGGGATGCAGTTCATCAGGCAGGTCAGTAGCTGACATGATAGAGCATAAGGGAGCAGTGATATTCAGACACTGTAGAGGAAACATTGTCTTAACAATGGATAACGGTGAGGGTCAAAGCAGAAGAGTAATGATTTCATCTCAGAAAAGAATACCGTTGGCTCACACTGCAGTGTTTTAGCACGCTGGAAGACAAATGGTCAAATAGAAGTCCGACTTAAAATGCAATTTTCTTTCCAAACGTCCTGGAATGCCATACAAATGCTGAAGCTCACACCCGAACGCATAGATGGACGAGACAGTAGCTGTCCGTGGACGTCTGTCTGGGGGTAAAACAAGGAAAGGCCACAAGGATTTTATATGTCTGCAGATCCCCCTCCCAACGCCCACAGGAAGTGCAACTGAGACTGAAATCGATCGAGACACACACACAGAGAGAGGAGAGACTACCGGAGAGATCACATTAAATACACACAAGGTACGATTGACAGCTTCCTGGAATCATAACCCCCTTCCTCCCCTTTGCACTCGCCCCTGAGCATTATCTAATGACACTGCACATGAAGGGCCCTGCTTCCTGAGGTCCGTGTCCGACCTTTGCACCGTGGTGGGATCCAATAAATAGTTTCCTATTAGCGTGACTGCGTGAAGACACACACACACACACACACACACACACACACACACACACACACACACACACACAGGCCAAAGTGAGGACCAGAGCTGTAATTACATAAAGATTTATTCCGGTGCGGCGATGGGACCTGACAAACTCGCCGAGTGCGGATTCCTCTGTCTGGCTTTCAATTAATTCATTACACGACTCAATATCACCGTCATATTCGAGCACGCTTCCTTGCGTTGTGTAAAGTCGGCATTCATTTAGCCACAGGAAAAATCAATACATCCAACCCCGTCCTCCACCATTATGTCTCCCTGACAGCCACCACACACCCAAGCCTTTATTAGCTAGGGAGTGGCATCAGATCACATTCCATCTTGCTTTGGTTCGACAGCATTTGAGACTTAATTTGGAGGTCTTGTATTCAATTTCTTATACAAATGTTGGGCTCAGCTCATCACCCTAACGCTGGACTGTTGCCACACAGCTGTATCGCACCACGAGCTGCCCAAGAAGGCAACGTCTCTGCTCAAATTGCCTCTTCCTGAGGTTCTGCTCTTGCGTTTTAATTTTTGAAAAATGTTCCATGCCTTCACAGGGAACTGTTAACTGTCATCAGGTCATCAACTCTTTCGTCCCACATCATCACCAGCATCAGTGTAGCAAAGCTCAAGGCCAGACACGGTTCACAGCAATGATGCAACTCCTAGCATTCCCCTGTTGGGAATGCAGAAAGTGGGAGCGACGCCGGCTCATAACTTACTCGGAGAGGTAGAACCTGACAGGTCACAAGTTAAAAAATGACCTCCACTCTGGGTGAGTGTGATGAAACGGGAAGAAGAAAGAACACAATCAACCGATCGCTGAAAAGGTTTGCGGGCAAAAGAAGAGCAAACATCTTCTATTCCATGTCTTACGTGATAACCAAACAGAGCCACACCTCCCCTCGTCTGTCACACTGAAACAGACTTACAGAAGAGAGTTAGCGCGCTCACTCATTAACCGAAGTTCCACTGCTAAAGTCACATGATATTGAAATTTGCATGGTGGGTTTTGCATTACAAATGTGCGAACCGAGTAGTACAGTCAGTCAAATGCCGGCAGAGCTCTACTCCTTCAGTCTTTTTTTCTGTTTGCACAAGCCGGGAGGCCGTGCCACACTCTTCTGTGTCAACAGCACAAAAGGCAGTCGACGGTGATTCAACAGCAGCAGCAGCAGCTCATTCTCTAGCAGCTCATTGTATCCACCTCAATTCTTGTTTTCCAGTTTAAAAATGTCATGGTAAAAGCAGAGCTTTGGGGAGGATATTCAGAGCTTCCGTTGCTTTTCAAACAATGCCTGTGTCGGACACCGCTCCCCATCTGCTTTCCTATAGAGGCACAATACAAATGCCCCTCCCGTTGTCAGCGGTTCAGCCCTTTCATTTCATTAGACACTAAAGTACCCAAATATTTGATGCATAAGGTGGAAATACCTTTGAGGGACGCAATCTCGTTTTGGATAGACCTTCCGTAGTTCATGGTCACTTTCTGGCCTCCTTGTGAAGAACGATGGCAGTGAAGGATGTAAATGTTGATGCTGAAGGTTTCAATGGTTTTGCCTCCTCCCTTGTTTTGCTGAAGTGATGGCAGAATTGATGCCTTGTCTAAGTAGATTCCCGTGTCTCAAGAGCTGCAAAGCCTTTTTCAGTCTCTCCTTAGTCACTTTCCTCCTCTGCTGACCGGCACTCTGTTTTGGTTCCTGTGATACACCATGCGCACACACGCACGCACGCAAACATTTTGTGTGTGCAAGCATCAGACCAACACAAAGCTCCTCCCTTGTCCCCTCCTGTTCTGCCTCCTCTCCCACCTAAAAACTGGCTTTTCCGTCGCAAACACACAAACACAGCCAGTCACCAGAGAGTCCAACAGACACCTGCACAAACCAGCCAATCAGGATATAGAGTAGATTACCTGTCAATCAATCATGACATCAGGAAGGGAGTCTCTCAAGGATATATATATATATATATATATATATATATATATATATATATATATATATATATATATATATATATATATATATACAGTTTTCAGCTGCCTTCAAAGAATACTGTATGTGAAATTACAATATCCAAAATCTAAAACAATATCTAGTCTCATATCACAATATTGATGTGATATGGATATATACTGTAAATGTTTAACACAATATGTCTGCAAATGTAATGCTAAAATCTATTGTATGTGTTAATATGTATCTGTAAAAAGAAAAAGAAAAAGATTATTTAAGAGCAAAACAGCAATACACATGTCATCCTATAACAAAGCACAGACCCACACAGTTTGTTTTACGAGCTGCAGTGGATGCTGGGTTTGTAGGAAACATAGAAAAACAACAACTGTGCAAACAAGCAACAGCAGGAGAGTCAGCGTCAATATAAGAGCAACCTCCCTCAGGCATTTCAGACATGCTCGGTCAGTGAAATGCTAACAAAAAGACCAAAGCACCAAAGGAAGGGGGATGACAACTGGCTGTACATTTTCATATCTGCAGGCTTGAACTGCAAGTAGCCCTGAGCCTCCTTGTGCTCGCTCAGAGGGAGTATACTCACAACAATGCTGTTCACACCTGCCGTTATTTCTTGGACTAGCCTGCCAATTTATTACGCATAATAAGTGCAGACCTACATCAGATGACTAAAAATAAAAACTCAGATGACAGTCCTTTTCATCTTCAGCTTGTTGGTCAAATCACAAATCTACTGTTGTTCCTGGAACCCGAACGTGATGCACTGAAAGCATTAATTAATTTCAGAAGCTGAGAAGCTTTTGATGTGGGAATGAATTAAGGGAATAGCTTGGCTCCGTCGACACACAATCTGTGCCTAGTGTAAGCAAATCCCAAACTACCCTTCGTCAATAAACTGCTCCCTTTGTAGCGAGTGGCTGGCTAAGCATTAACATCACCCACTGATCCCCCAACCCCGACATCACGCAAGAAGCCCAGCTTGTAGCCAGTAGCATAGGGTGCGGTCAAAGCCACAGGAAATGGACCAGAATGTACCAAAATCAAAATCAAACAACATCAATTATGGCAAATCAATGCGCACTCTAAGAATCTGTGAGCTTCCTCCTCGGCTCGGACAGCAGGCGGCCTTTTAGCGGAGCTATTATTTCATTCCGCTCTTGAGCGGCCCTTTGTACATAATGAAGGAGGTCTGGAGGAAATGACTGGCACGTCTTTGGCAGCAGGGAAGATGGAAGTCTATCTGCTCCGCACAGTCAAGGAGAATTCCATCGCGTGTAGTGTGTGTGTGTGTGTGTGTGTGTGTGTGTGTGTGTGTGTGTGTGTGTGTGTGTGTGTGTGTGTGTGTGTGTTTGTGTCTTCTGAGTACTTCTTGAGGATTTGTTATACAACAGACAATACTTATACAACAGAATGACACACACACACACACACACACACACACACACACACACACACACACACACACACACACACACACACACATACACACTGGACCTGTGCCTGAAGTACCATTAATGGCAACAATGAAACCAGGGCTATACTGTATATGTAATAAGTTATTAACAATAGGCACGACAAGTACTCTATGCATAGACTGATCACTGTAAATTTTATATTTTTTTCTCAGGGTATAAATAGTAGTTTTTCCATCAAGAAGAATTATGACCAAAAATATTACTTTCCCAAATGTTTTGAACAATTTTAAGATCAAAAGCTACCTGTAGCCAACCTCCTCAATTGCAGTTCTTAGTCAGGGTCTTCATACCATACCCCTGTTGCATGGGAGGTGAATTGGAGAGGGTCAACGGAAATAAATGTCTAAAACTAGCCCAATTTAATTGTATAATTTCGACTCACATTTTATTCACTGTTCTTTAGAGAGGGATAGACACAGTCTTTCCAAACCCTCGAGTCCAGCAGGAGGCGCTGTGATGACAGAAGACTCCGTCCTGCCTCTGTCCCTAGCTGGCAGCGCAGTCTCCAGCGAAACCGCTAGCTTGTTAGCCGCTAGCTTGTTAGCAGCTAGCTTGTTAGCAGCTAAAACCAGACAGGCAATGACCTCAGCACTCCGACCGGCTTCCAACACGGCTGACTGTTTTGGTTGTAGTTGGCCTTCCACGGCAATAGCAAACTCTGGTTCAAACCAACAATAACACATTTTCTTTAAATGTTTTACTAGCTCAACATCTCTCTTTATCGTCACCCGCTTTTTCTCATCTTCCCCCTGCTTTTTTTTCCTCTTCCCGCCCTTGCTCTCTAGTCACGCCCCTCTAAGCACCCGGTAGGTTACCCAAAAGTTATTTTTGCTTTGTTCTTATTGGCTGCCAACCATTTTGACACCTGAGCAACCAATAGGTAGGGACACGAGAGATTCAAGGGCACTTAAAACTGTAGGACACTTAAATACTTTTCTAAACTATACTTCTCCTCCCATGAACACGGAAACGGGGAGGAAAGCCCGCTGACACTTAGCTCATTTAGACCATGGCATCGTGATATTATCTGGAAATGGGGACGATAGTTTCACTCAGACATCTTTGCATTGCCATTTGGAAGAAAGAGCCACGGCCTTAATGTGGGCTGTAAAAAACACCGAAAATGTCAGCCAGATATCCGTGTCTTAAACAAATGACAAAAGGCAATGTGTGTGTGTGTGTGTGTGTGTGTGTGTGTGTGTGTGTGTGTGTGTGTGTGTGTGTGTGTGTGTGTGTGTGTGTGTGTGTGTGTGTGCACACACACACAGTTTACAGAGGTATTGAAGAGAATTTAATGATTTATATGTTGTACTGCCTTTATGGGGGCAAATTAATGCCAAAAGTAGAGAGCGCAAATGAGCTCCACGAGAGCGCGCAAATCAAACAGCCGCGCGCGTAATTTACTTTGACGAGCGCTTTTACATCTCTACGAGGGCAAAATTCCCGCTCGCCCGAGCAAAAGTTGCTCTCGCGCGAGCAAAACTCGCTCTCGTGAAGATTTAACCTGCTCGCTCGCGTGTCTGTTACCTGCTCGCGCTCGAGTAGATTTTCTTTTTGACAGTAAGTGGGCGGATCCAGTCACCATCCATCTCTACATCTAATTGGTTACAATCCTCGTCTTCGGATTGGCTAGAATGCATTTTGCACCAGGAACAATGGCGGATGAGAAAACACAACTGAAAGTTGACGTTCTCTGAATACTACTGTTATTGAGTCACAAAATGTAATTTTAGGATGTTTTCAGGCGAGAAGTTAGTTGTTTAAGCATCAAATCTGTGGTCGGTTTGTCAAGAATCAGCCTACTTAAAAAGATACGCTGACGGTTTGAGTTCCTGCTCGCGGGACCGTGAGCCCCGCAGCATCGGACCGTCAGCGCTCTGCTGCCCGCCGACAGCAGCCTGATCCCGGCAGGACTTTTTGAAATGATCCGCTGGCTCCGATGTCTCCGCAGCGGTTAAACATGAGATATAATTCAGTTTTGAGGATCTAACGAGCAATCTTCATTATTTATTATTTATTCACAGTAACGTTACATCAGTTTGACTGAGGGAAAGTTTAAGATTTATAACTTAAGATTTTAATTTAACTTTTACTTTGAACTACACTGGTGTCTTATTACTTTTGACTGAAGTGTTTGCCATTATATATGTATCTATATAAATATGTATATATATATATATATATATATATATATAATACATATTTATACAATTGTATGTGTTTCTGTATCTGTTATTTTGAGTGTGTATGGGTGGTTTACTGTGTATTGATTCAACATATTTTTATTCTCATATGCACAGATAACAGGCAGTTATTCTGTCCAATGAAAAGCTTATTTTGCTGGGTCCTCCTAACACACAGAATTACAATAAACTTAAGGCAAAAAATAAGGCTGCTCCTGAGATGTACTGTGCAGTTTTTATCACACGCTAGAGTGCCTTCCTGTCCTGCAGTGCAGCTTCCATACCACACTGTGATGGAGCTGTAAGGACGCTCTCGACCGTACATCTGTAGAAGTTGCTGAGAATCTTGGGTGGCATGCCAAATTTCCTCAGCCTTCTTAAGAAATACAGTCGCTGCTGGAATTTACAGGTTTTCACCCTTTCCACCTCTGTCCCACCTATGTGAAGTGGTGCTTCCTGCACCCTCTTCCTCCTTGGGTGGATAATCATCTCCTTTGTCTTGTCTGCGTTTAAGGAGAGATTATTATCCCGACAAAGAAAGATGCTATTCAGTTGTATTAGAGCCTAAGTAGAGGTAACCAATGAAAATGTGCAAAAGACTTGAAGTTCCAAAGAGGGATTCATAAATAATTTGGGGTTTGTTGGTATTGCGTAGTATTTCTATTGATATTGTCTTTAATAAGCGATCTGCATGCCATTTAGTTTGTTGCATACGCCTAATAAATACCAAACTGTGTTTCAAGGCAGTTAATGTATCTTGAGTGTGTCAAAGTTAAAGAACTGTTTAAGAAAGGGTAAAATACAATTACAACACAAGATAAAAGGGCTAAATAAGAGGCACAGACCTTTTATTCTATTGGAGGCACCGCCAGTTAATTCAGTTTTTTTAATAAAAGAGCAATGGTTGTAGGAACCATTATATTATATCATATTGCCATCACTTTTAAAACTGTACCCAGGACCCCACCCATAGTACTACTACACCTAGCATATAGCTATATGGGACGGGGTGTAACATAAATAACACAATATATATAACATTATGTGTATCTGTTATATAAATATATATATATATATATATATATATATATATATATATATACACATACATACATACATATATATATATACACATACATACATATATATATATATATATATATATATATATATATATATATATATATATATATATATATATATATACACATACATACATACATACATACATACATACATACATATATATATATATATATACACATACATCATACAACTAACTTCTCGCCTGAAAACATCCTAAAATTACATTTTGTGACTCAATAACAGTAGTATTCAGAGAACGTCAACTTTCAGTTGTGTTTTCTCATCCGCCATTGTTCCTGGTGCAAAATGCATTCCAGCCAATCCGAAGACGAGGATTGTAACCAACTAGATGTAGAGATGGATGGTGACTGGATCCGCCCACTTACTGTCAAAAAGAAAATCTACTCGAGCACGAGCAGGTAACAGACACGCGAGCGAGCAGGTTAAATCTTCACGAGAGCGAGTTTTGCTCGCGCGAGCAGGGATTTTGCACTCGTAGTGATGTAAAAGCGCTCGTCAAAGTAAATTACGCGCGCGGCTGTTTGATTTGCGCGCTCTCGTGGAGCTCATTTGCGCTCTCTATTTTTGCCATTGATTTGCCCCCATATACCTAACTTTGACTAAAGTTTCATGTCCTGCTTGCACTAAAAGAATGTGTCTCGAAGCTGATGGGAAATCGTAACTGGTCTAGTTCTCAGTTGCTCTTGACCTTGGCTAAACAGATTAGAAAGAGGCCGCTGTGGCCTTATATGCCTTGCTACCGCATATTAACACATAAAGCTTGCTTTTGGCCGTTATCGGTCTGGCACAGGGACGGTTGTCTGGCTCCTGTCGGGTGTGGGAGATTCCGCCTTTGTGCCCAGTGTGGCTCACCCTTGTGACCTTTAGATGTCTGAACTACAGACGGACTCAGCTCCCTTTTTCGCTACTAAGACTGAGACAAATATGAAAGTCAGATAAGGAGGTGTCTCACAGAAATGGCATAAATATCCATTGTTCTTAGAGAACGAGGCCCACTCTCATTCTGGGGGTGTGCTGACTGTGTGCAGACTGTGTGCAGAGCAGACCATCAGGGGAGCTGAATCCAAGGCCTTGTATTAGGTATGCATTTCATGTATGTGTGTAATAATGGCTTAAATAAATAATCTTGATTGTAATATAACCTGTACTGTCAATTCTTGAACACCCGAGGAATTTCCTGGAGAGGAGATTCCAATCCCTTCAGTATAAAGCAATAATCTGCCTTTTTCAAAATTGGGATGGACAAGAACATCTCATGAAACCATAAAACAAAATTTTTTTTTTTTACTTAGATCAAACATCACATTATTTAGCCAAAACACTGAAACGAGAAAAGAAAAATTGAAAAATATATTTGAAAAACACAGCAGGTATTTTTCACGATGATGATCAGTGAGCACAAGTGTGTTGCTCCCTCGTACAAAAAGTTGCCAAACTTTAGTCAGAAGACAAATCTCATTAAGCTCCTGCATAGGGGGCAACAATACTTTCTTATCGATTCAGGAAGTGAGCAACGTGTGTTTGTGTTTGCCAACACGACTCCTGTTTAATTGTTCAGTAATGGCCTGACTCTGTGTGCAGTAAACGCATTGACGCATCGCCTGCAGCTGGATATTCGATCGCAGATAATACTTCTAATTGCAGGAGCAAATTCCTCGGTTAGAGCGAAGACTGGAAATCTAATAGTGAGATTTACCGGTAATTGCTGGATGCAATAAAAACCTGTGAGCAAGTTGTGTCTGACGCACAGCCAGAAGGAGGTCTGGTTGCAGATTTTGGTCCGATTTCTCCACATTGTTATTTGTTGCAGATGTATTACATGATGTGGAAAATTATTGTCTCTAACACAGCAACATGTGCTTCAGTATCTAACAAGTCTTTTCTAAAATCCAAATATCACTTTTATCCCTGCGCTTAACATCTGGAATGCACAAACGCGGCCCTCCGTCTTCCTCCTCAAATGTTTCACTCGGGTGTTAAACGAACCCGGAGGCCTGCAGATGCTCACAACTGCAACACTCTGCAACAAACAGCAACTCTCTCTGCTGGTCAAGGTTACAAGGCTCCGTCTCTCAGTCAGCAGCAGCGTTTCATAACTGGGTCTTGCGAGGAATGAGAGTTATGAGGCTTTTGTCGTGTCACCCCGACCCCGGCTGAGCCAGAGTTATTCGCTTCCGTGCCGTTTGCGAGGAACCTGCCAATCTATACAAGAGTTTACGGGCAGCCGGACAGCCAGTAAATTGCTGAGGGGTTATTTGTTAAGACCCGCTACGGCAATCTTCTCCCAGCTTCTGACTAAGCTTCCTTTCGCCGCATGCATGATGAGTGTATCACTGCAAAGCACGCACAGCTAGATTACTAGAATCCTGTCAGTCCTTCCCTTTATTACCTTGACAGAAAACAGAGAAACACAACTTGTGTGTGTGTGTGTGTGTGTGTGTGTGTGTGTGTGTGTGTGTGTGTGTGTGTGTGTGTGTGTGTGTGTGTGTGTATTTATTTGATGGGATGTGGGGTATTTAATTGAAAAAAGAAAAATAGCAGGATATAAAAAGCAGGTGTGACCCACGTTGCACAATTACAGGTCCCCTGTGCAGACTTTGACCACTAACTAGTAGAACCATGGAGCAATGTGTTTTAACTTTAGTATCTCATGTACACAAACGGTGCGTACTTGCCAACATGATACAAACTGTTGACCTGCTAGTGGTTTTACGCTACCCCGCTGATAAGCAGCTGGTGGTGGCAACGTGCCAAGAAATGCAATGCATTTCAACAAACCAGTGAAGAAGAGGACCTTCCAAAAACTCAGCTCTGCAATGCATCTTTGGGTTCAAAACAAGCAAAATTAATGTATGAGCAAATTCCAATTGTCGATGAAGACAGCTTTGTTCCCCATCAGATTGGAGCAGAGTGGCGTTTTATTCTAAATAAAATTTAGCAATTTTTAAATCTAATTGCAGACGAGTCGCAGGGCAAAGGCCTGGCCGCTTCTTCTAATAGTCAGTCGTTAGTAACCAAATTAAACCCTCTCACACGGACGGGTCAGCTTGGGTGTAAAACGCTGTAATGCTAACTTCTCTGGCATATAGTCAGAGAACATATAGTACATATATATACATATAGAGCATATAGTCTGGCATATTCTCTGTAACAAAGCTCGTGCCTTTCATCCCACATAAATGGAGTTGGCTGTTTCTGTGTTGAAGAGTTGGAGATAAGAGCAGTCTCCATGAAACACACTTCAAAAAGTTTTTCCCACAACGTTTGTCCACAACATTAAAAGCATCCCATAGTACTGAGCTGACTAGCCTTGCGTGCTACCCGGTGCCAGCGTCGAGGGACAAAATCTGCCTTACAGACTTTGAAACTTCTCCAATGGCTCTATTCTATCCGTTTCTTTCTTGTTCAGGACAAAGACACTAAACCTTCTTTTTGATACTCTTCACCCACGAGTCTTTCATGGTCCTGCTGGCTCACAGCCCCTCGGCTCTGTCTGCATCAGACTGGCAGCCCCGCTGTGGACATCCAGACAAAACATTCCTCCTGTCTGAGGTCACCTAGCCCCTCAAAGCTCCGGGCCCAGTGGGCCGGCTTTAGAGCCTGGGCAGCAGTCAGCAGGAGACCCGCCTGTGATACAATATTTAAGCCAACGGACTGAATACAACAGATCACAGGCTGTCAGTCAGGGACGTGCTGTACTGTGAAGGGATAGTATCGATTTTGTTAGACGTTGTCGTTCCAGCTATTTCAGCTGGAATTTTACCTCGAACCGACTGAAAGTTTATTTCTGATTTGAATGTGAGGTTAGTGTACACAATGCTGAAAAACAATGTATCCACGTCAACAGCCAAACATCCAGCTGTTGAAACCCCCGACAGGGAGCTGACTTTCCTTCCATGCCGATAGAAGTGTGACTGCTGAGGAATTTTGGGAATTGAGACGGAGGGGAAGCGAGGCGTCGAGCAGATGACCCCTGTGGGCTTCCTCCCATGCTCCACCCTTAAAAAGACCCAAGACCAGGTCCCATGGGGGCTTTTTAAGTTGTGTGAGGTCGCTCCCTATGAAGAGACTCCCCCGCACTGGAAGGTTCTGCTCCGAGTCACATCGTATTCGCAGAAAGGAGATACGGAGGGTGTGATTTAGAGATGGAGCAAAGGTCCCCCACATCCCACCCACGCTCTGACTCATTGGCTTTCACTGAGAATCAGTTGCTTGGAGCTGGACCAACACCATTACTGGAGAGAGGCTGTCATTTCATCTTAATTTAGATTCGGCTACTGAGGGAGAAGAGAGGAGATTAATCCAGGCTCTGATTAAAAGATGATCTGAGAAGACCTCGAAGGTGCCTGCAATGCAACGGAACATGATAGTCATCCATTTCAGCTTCTGTTCTCGATGTCCTGGAGAGCTTTTTATCCCCTTAGGTTTTCCTTAAAAGACTCTTTCTTTATTTTGTCAGGTCTGTTGCTGTGAGGCCAATGATCCACTAGGGGCTGTGCTTGCCCTGTGAAGCCCAAATAAGATCAACAGGCTCGAGCTGAAGTGAGAGGAGCCGACAGCAAACCAAATCTCATGATCCTGTTCAGTGCTGGAACGTGAAAGATCATAAACAATGTATGAAAACTAAATGTTTAATCATTTCTCATTCAAACCGGAGCACCCTCAAGAGCAGCGGTAAATGTTAGAGTCATTACGCATGTCCATTAATTATGAATACTACACTTAGCACTATGCATACCTAATAAATGGAGCGTACTTCCTTTCAATCAGATACTCTCTGAACCGAGAGGCAGGAACCTCCAGAGGGCTGGAAGCTGGAAACGATGCCTCCCATGGGGCCTGGAGGGAAAGTACAGGGAGCCGGCAGTGTGCGTGGATGGAAAAGCTTTGGCACTGGCGCGGGCTCTCGTCACCATTCAAACCAGTCAGATTACACACTGGTGGGGCACGCCACTTTGTTTACTGTTGGAGGCACAGCGGGGAAGATGGCAGCATGGCGGAGAGACCTCGAGAACCAAATGAGAGCCGGCTCGTAATGTGTTCCATCTGAGTGTCACCTCTGAGTCACCTTTTTTTTATTGATTTTAAATATTCTAACATTAATTTAAAAAAACATTGAATCTTCAATTATTTAAATCTTGAAATAAAAGAAAAATATTAGCAAATAGATACAAAGTGGTATAGTCCAACTATTGATTATTTTTAGTACTGATTATTCAACTCCATAGAGAGTAGAAAAGCCAAGGTTTACAACCAACCTCTTTAAAATCCAAAGAATTTTGAATTGCAACAATTAGTTGATTGATTGACTGTTTGAAAGACAATTAGTCATCAACTATTTTGATAATCATCTACTTGCTTCGGCCATGGAATGTTAAAAATAACATTTAACATAAAAAACAAACATTTTCTGGCTCCAGCTTCTCGAATGTGAAGATTTGTTGCCTTTCTTTGTCGTACCTGGACAATGTTGAAGTGCACTTTGCACTTTGGAAGATTGTGACAGGCGGACAAAGTTATTTTAAGCTTACCACCATTTAGCACTGGGAAAACCAGAAAATATTCACATTTGAGAAGCTAGAACCAGCAGGTTTTTTTTTTTGCTTTACAAAATACTGAAATGATGTATCGATCATCGTAATTTTCTTTCAATCTACTAATAACTAATTGTTTCAGCTCTGTAACCAGTATATATGTTTGACAGTTTTGGAAAGCAAACATAAAAGCTCTCCAGCCGTAGAGAAGACTGTGAGAACAGGCCTCCCATCTCACGAACCCGATCAATGCTCCAACGTGCACTGCTTTTTCTTCCTCTTAATTTCTGCTCAGCATCATCTTATTTCTTTCGCTTTCATTTCAGCACCCGGTCTCCCTACTTCCTCTCCGTCTTCTCTCCCACACTCTCCGAGTGCCTCATCATCTTTTTTCTGTCTCATGACGGGGAGTTTCCGCCGGTGGCGCCGCTCTGACGGCTGGTTCGCTATAAGCTCTGCTTCCGGGATGGGTGGAGGGTCTCTTCCCACACGTCTGACAGATTCACATCCATTCCTTCAGAGACCTTTAAGCTCTCCCAAAAAATTGACACCGGTGTCGTGTCGGTCTATGTTCCAACGCTGGCTCTCAGTCGACTGCCTCCTACTGGAAGTCAGGCGACATTCGGCCACATTTCAGATCTCGCTCCAGCATAATTGAGCAGACTTTGAGGCTGTCTTAGTTGAGCCTAATGACTAGAGGAAGATTATGTCTCTTTCAACTGTCCCCCTTGGCCAAGACTCAGAAGGAGGGCTGTCGCTTTGTATTCTAAATGTGAGCTGCTGTATCTGTTCTGTCATCCTCCGTTCAAAGTTTTAAGTTTGTATTTGGTGTATTTCTTTCTTTTTTTCTTGTAAAAAAATCATGTAGACATGTCTCTACATGTAACATTTTGCTCCTTCGGAAATCAGTGTAGAAGTACTTTTGGCACAACTTTAAGTGCAGTGCACACGTCAACTGAGTGAGTAACGTACGGTCATATCATATTCAAGATCCATCACACCTGCCCTTCAGCTATGAATTCATGGAATGAATGTAAAGTCCAACGATTAATGATTTATACCGGAGGTCATGGCATGACACTCAGCCCCCCCCTGATGTAAGCTTCCACGGTTTTGCTACACATCAAGCGCCTGCGTAGGGCCTTCATTGTGATAACAGCTGTAACAACTAAGTGAGAGCCAGGTAATGTATTGCACACTGGTTTCATTCCATGCAAATGCACTTTTTTAAAGCACACAACCTTGACGAGATGAAAGGTTTCAGGGGAGCAACTGGAACCAGGTCGCGCTTTATGTCCCGGCAGGACATAGTTTGACTGCGTCACAGTGCCGCTACAGCTCTACAGGAAGGCCCGAAATAGCAGTGATTTGAACTTTGAGATAAGAAAGCAAACAGGCACTTTTTAAATGTGTTTTTTCTCCAGGGTTGTTATTTGGGGGGACGGGCACGCCCCTCATCAGACACACGAACGCACCGGAGGCTTCCCGTTTAGTGTTCTATCGTCTCGGAAGCTGCTTTATTTCTAACAGATCATCCCTTTTATGTAACGCCGGTTTGCGCAGAACCCTTTTTGGCAAAACCCATGGAGCCAGCCACGCCATTTAGGGTAGTTTTTAAAACTATCTGCGTCTTCTGTCGAAGCCGGAGCGAATACGTCTGCGGAAGGTATTTGGAGCTGCTAACAAGCTTTACTCCTCCGTCTTTGGTATCTCAGACCCAAAGAGATTAAGTGATCTGCTAACAGAGTAGAATGTAACAAGCTATTCCTTGTGGTGTGTTTGCAGTCCCCGAGGGTGTGTGTGTGGGGGAGTGTGTGTGTGTAGTGAGAAACTTCATGTCGAGTGTCAGTGTGTTTTTGCGTGTGTGCGTGGGCTTGTGGGGCAAATTCCCCCCCGTTGTCAGCTGTGTGGGGTGACCTGCTGTGACATTCCCGGCCTGCGTGGCGACCGCCACACAGCTCCGGTCGCCCTGAATGCCACTGACCCGCAATAAACTCATTGCCCGTCAAGCGAAGGGGAAATGACCGGGCCGACGAAGAAACAGGCCGACCCGCTCATAAATAGTCACCAGGTAGCGCACATCACCTCGCGTCAGATCATGCGCGGAGGGGGTGTTTCCATCATCGCTCACTGAATGAATAATTACTCCAAGGTCTATTTCAGTATCGTTGGCAATAAAGCGGAAATGTTTCCACTTGCTCTGGCTTCCAGAATCTGGACGCGTTTCAATTCGAATGAAATTACTCCAGCTATCAAAAAGTTATTGTCTTCCCTCAACAGAGTGCTCCTTCACAGCGGAGACAGAGGTTTCTATCGACTGAACCGAACTGTGGAACAGAACAACTTAAATTGCTGGAAGAGTATGCCAAACAGCCTGTGCACTGTCTGCTTTCACAGAATCCTGTCCTCATTTGTCTGCTTCCTTTCAAACTGTGAAAATTGCCGGGTGTTTACAGTGGCGAGGCGGATTCAGGACCGTCCCTGTGACCGGCACACTCGGCTTTCACCATTTCCAAAATAAGGGCATGGAATGGAACTAAATTCAAGGTCACTTTGAACACTTTTGAAAGGATCAATTGTTGGCAAAACAGCTTTTGTTTATGATCAAACATGCCTTTTCAATTCCTCAATCCAAAATTCTACCAGGGCAATTTCAGGATAAAGCCTAAACACCCGTCACTGTGCGGAGAAACCAGCACCCGCAGTCTGTGGTTTAAGACATTCCATTACTTCAATTTAGAAATAAGGATATTTTTCAGACCAGGACAAGATCTTTGTAATTAACTTGTTCTGTGTAAAACTTAGCAAGGACTCTACAAAGTAAGTTTATCTTAGCACTTGTAGACTGCGTCTGTAGGGTAAATTATGAAAGTGGGTGATTAGCTTTGCTTAGCATAACAAATGGAGACAGGCCCTGTCCAACAGATACAAGTACAAGTAAAATTGCCTTTAATAAGTGATCTGCAGGACTATTTCTTGGCCGGATGCAGCGAGTTTCTGGAGTCCTGTCGCCACCAGGACATTTCCAGGCAAACCAGAGGAGAAACAAAGGAGATTTAACAAGTTAACAGGTGAGCTTGAAGATGCTAGTTGGGAGATTTTTTGTTTTTTTAAACTTTGGACAGAAGCAGGCTATCTGTTGCCCTCTGCTTCCAGTCTTTATGCTAAGCTAAGCTAAGCTAAGCTAATGGCCTGCTGGCTCTAGCTTTGAATTTACCGTACTGGCATGACAGTGGTACCAATCTGCTCGTCTCATGGTTAAAAAAGTTTTCCCCGAAATGTTGAACTGTTCCGTTAAAAAACGTCCAAGAACACATGGCATCTCTTTGCCTTTTTGGTTGACCAATAATGACCTTGCTTCCTCCCCTTATCTCCCCCTCTATCTCACAAGCACATATGCCGGCACTTCAGTCCAATTTTCACTGTCATTTGAGAGGGGAGGGGTGGGAAACGAGGGGGAGGGAATGTTCTCCGAGCTTTGGAGGTGGTGACTCCTCCGGCTTTTAAAAAGACCTTTCCATCTACAGTAGTATGCTGCACCAACGGTGTGCATGTGAGCGTGCATGTGTGCGTGGATGCGTGTGTGTGCTAAGCTGTACTTCGTTGGGATGTTTTTGTTTTCCTCATTAACTTTTTCATAGCTCATGGAGCCTTTAAGCTACCATGCATCCCAGACTAATACTGGATAAAGCACCCTGCAGTACAAAGCAGACACACAGAGGGTCTTTGTGTCAGAAACAAACCCAGGTGCTACAACCCAAGTATTTTCCACACAAATGTGTTTTCCACACTCTTTGTTTCCCTCTTAAACCACAAAGCCATATGTTTCAGCCCTTGTAAAAATAGAAGAGGGGGCTTTTGGTTTGTGTTCAAATTACAGGTCAAAGCCTGGCAAGTTGGAAGACTGGTTCGGTGCTCCAATGTGATGCGTGATGGCATAATGAAATGAAAGCTGCCGCTCAGTCTGCTAGTTAAGCAGTTCTTTTGCAGATCAGAGGAGACAAGATGTCAGATTAACTGGGATCATCAGTGCCGTCGGTAGCGGACGTCATCATCTCGGGGACTGCTGCGCGGCAATAGGCAGCGAGAGAGCAGATATACATGCGTCTGAGTCAGCAATGTCATCCACTCAGGCAGGAGCATGACTCTGAAAGGCTGAGTCAGAGTTTAAATGGGTTGATTCGAATGTGTGCGAGAGTACTTTAGCATCACGCTAGCTCGTAGGTGACCTTCAACCTTCACGAGATAGCATATCTAAGCCAGAGGGTCCGAATTTCAGTTTGTTCTTTTTGTCAAAAAACACTGCTGATGTTGTACATCCTTGAAGCTTAGAAAGGCGTGTCAGTGGTTCCAATTACGCTTTAAGTTAAATGCCAAGAGATCTTGTTGTAATATTAGGAAAATGCTGGTTATGACAGGGGTTGAATTTTAATCCATGAAGTAATATTTCCGTTATTTATCTTTTTTTTGCACATCACTTAAAAAGTGCACAAAGAAGGAAACAAAAGCAAAGATAGTGGATAGTGTGCACCTTTGACCCCAGATAGGTTACTTTTGTCTGTATTATGTATTCAAACTGAATTTTAGATCCAGCTCAACGGCAAGCAGAACCTTTGGATTCTCAATGTATAACTTTTGGATTTGCGTTAATACACTTTAAAGAACTTTTTACCTGCAATAAAAACAAATTTGATTACAGGGACGATAGTTTTGCTCTCAAATCTATTTTTAGGATTGCAGTGTGAAGTAACCCCATAGTACAGGTTCAGGACTGCATACAGCACATAAAAGAAAGAAGAAAGGTTCTGCGCACATTGACATTTTTAACCTCCCAAATGTGGAATTGATGCAGCCCTACAGTCGGCTTATCAAAACCACTTTATTTGGAGGTCAAACAGAACATTTTGGTAATAAGCCCTCATCGCAGAGAGGAACCGTGTATGCCCATAAGAGCAGGTACAGTCAGTTACAAGAGACGTGTTTCAAAACAGTGAAGGTAAACATTTTAGTGTTTGCCTTCTTTATAAGTTTGTTTAAAACCAGCTCGTTCTCATTCCCAGGGCGTCAAATACCTCCGCTTTGTCACGCCCCTGGCATCTGATACAGACGCAAAAGGCTCCATTTGGTTTCTGTATTCTAAAAATCTGGTTCAGTGTCACAACATCTCTCTGTATTTAGTTTATATTGTTTTGTGTAGTATCTCAGCATTCATCACTTTGTGTACACCACAGCATCAAACGTCACTTCCCTTCTCTTGTTAACATTCTCTCATCCTTCCTTTTCCTTTTATTCACCAACTCTCTCTCTCTCTCTCTCTCTCTCTCTCTCTCTCTCTCTCATTCCACCACTCACACACAAACAGTCATAAAACACCAGAGATTCAAGCATAAAAGAACTGCAGCTCTGTGAAAAATGTTGAGCGTTTGACGGGAAGGCCGGCAGATTGGAGGAGCATCCCATCGGAGCTTCTCTCTTCCTCTCTCTCTCTCTTTTTTTCCTCTCTCTCTCTCTCTCCCATAAAAGGATGCTAAGGAATCCCAACATCGTCGCGCTTATCAAGCCCCACAGTGACCTTTGGTCCGAGCCGTGTGTCAGCGCTGATCTATCACAGGCAGCAGGATGCTGACACATGTGAAAAACAAAATAAAAACGGACAAAATAAAGAAACAGGAACAACTTTTTCCGGCTACACAAATGTGACTACGCTCACGGCAACGCAGCAGCATGGCGAAAGGGACAAAGCTAAGCACTTTCTGAGGCAACACACACATGCTATGCAGGGACACGCCCTGCAGGCGCTTAATGCATCACTTCACTTGGGCTTGTATATTTAATGGAAACATAATAACAGAAAAGTTCCATTGCAGAGATTTTCCTGGTTTGCATTGGCGGGTAACTGGCAGCTTCGGCTCGAAAAAGAGCAACATTTGGCTGCCCTGCAGTTGGGGGAAATGTCCTAAAATGTCCTGCAACTGTATAAAGACCCACACATACACACTGTAAAGATTTTGTACCAACGGACTACTTTCCATGAGCGTTTCACCTGGCGCCGACGTCCGTGTACGGCCAACCTCAGTATGAATTCAGCACTTTGTGCTTGGAGCAGTCGCGGCCAGAGGGGGCTCGGCCTAAAGAACAGCTCGCTGCAGCGGCAGGAAGGAAAATAAGCTGCACGCATTTAACTGGCATATTACTGGCATCAATAAAAGGTGGTGGTTGACTCAGTGTAGTTTATCTTCTTGTGGCCGAAACAAAACTCTAGCTTGGACATTAAATGACAGTTAGTGTGGATGCAAATCCAGCGGCAGCAGGCAGAGATAACTCTCTCTGCTCTTCAGGCGGCGGGCATGGCCCATAATGCAACGCAGCCACGAGACTGTATCTTCTTCCCCTCACGAGATGTACCTTCTTCCCCTGCTGCTATAATTACCGTATCAGACCCTCTGTCGCGTAATGAAAGGACTGAAAGTGGTGTGAGGGAGCCTTGAGGGGCAATGAGTGTTTGACATCCCGATGAAACAGAAACTAGATAAGAAAATCGACGTATTTCAACGGCAACATCTCCTTTTGTGAGTAGTGAAAGTGAAACACCTCGGTCTCGCATGTGTGTGAGTGCTACATCCACTTGTTGCGGGTCAAGTGCTTTTCTTCAGGGCGCTCTTCTATTGTTTTCTACGACCTATCTGTTAACACTTCTAAAGATGTCTGTCGCCGCTCAGAAGCCAAAAACATGTTTTTTAATTGAAATTGTTCTTCATGGCGTAGCAGCAGGACAGGGAAAGAGAAAAAGGCCTCACTGGCATGAGCGCCAAGTTCTGACCAGACATAGGCATGTGATGGGAACCTGCAGGCGACTCACTCACTCAGCTGCTTTAAACAGACACACACACACACACACACACACACACACACACACACACGCACACACACCAACAATAGGTTTTAAAATACACATTACTTAAGCGTGCCATCATGCGCTCGCACACATTCTCAGTTGCCTCTCGGCTTTTTAAAGATTAATTCATTCACAAGTCTGTGTGATGAATGACTTCCCACGCCACTTCTCACCTCACACAATGACACATAGGCTCCTGGTAAACACAACCCACTGCAATCATTCATAAAGAGACACCACATGTCTGTATTGGGGATGATAGAACTATTATTCATACAGTCATCACTAGCAAAAAATATAGATGTGATCCTCATGATTTATAGTCTTGCACTGCAGTTTCTTTTAAGCACATCAAAGCTAGACTTATAGCTTAATAATTCACAAATGTTTGATTTACTTCTTTTCCTCTCGCTTGGAAGAAACTGGAATTTAAATTACTCTGAGAGCAGGCAATCAAGCCTGCCGAAAATAGCTGTTTAATTGGCCAGCTGAACATGACCACGGCTACATGTATGGGTTATTTTAAGCCCTATGGGGCATAGGACAGGGCCTTGCAGGACACACGGCAGGAGGAGGAGGGGGATATGGATTCCAGCCGTGTCTGTGCACCCTCAGCAGTCCACCCGACATGAACAGGGCAATCCAACGCTCAAGCCGCCCGGCAACATCAACATCAGCTGCTTGCACAAATTGCACTAGAGGACAGTGGGAAGACAGCCAGGCTTTTAGCGCCCAGCCGGCTACAATGAGACAGCCGCGAGGAACATTAGAGAGCAGCAGACCGACTGATTGACCATAATTGCATTTGAACCCATTTGGAAAGTATTGCTGATCTTAAATCTAACATGATATTTATCTTGTTTTTACAGTTGTTTGTTTTGTTTTTTCTTTAAATGTAAAGTAAATTATGACCAATTTTACCACTATAGACATTAGTGTAGTATGATCTAATACTAAACCTTCAACCCTTGAGGCTGCGACAAGCATACATACAAGCTTGGGGATCTAACACGCGCTTGGCAAACTTAGCCATGCTAGCAGGTTAAAAGAGGCTACAGTTGGGCACAGCAGCACTTTGAGCTAAATGCTAACGTCAGCATGATAACAATGACAATGCTAACGTTGCTGATGTTTCCCAAGCTCAATGTTCACGCTCAGCCTGAGTTTAGCGTGTTGGCATGCAGAGTACAGCTAAGGCTGATGGGAATCTCATTAGTTTTGCAAGTTTTTTGTCATAAATATCATATTGAGTATTGGAATAATCTAAATTTTGACCCGAAGGATGGATGGAATGAAATGCCATCACCAACATCAATGTCTGTACAGAATTTCACAAAAATCCAATAGTTCCTTCCAAACCACATGTTTTATCTCATGGTGGCACTATTGAGAAAAGTCCAGGGTTCAATCCCTCCAATAGTTGTTTGGATATTTCAGTCTGGACCAAAGTGATGAACCAACCAACCGACATTGCCTGACCGATAAAGCTCCTAAAAAACAACCGCAAAAAAACGTCTTGTACCATTTATTATTCCATAGATCTGAAGAGATGTGTCAACACACAGAGACTCCACAGAAGAAGGCTGGACAAGTTGTAACATCCTATTTGCCGCGGCTCAGGGACGGCATTGACAGGACATTTAGGAACACAAATCCTACCAATGAGAGCGACAGTCTTACCCTACAAGTTAGAATAGGCCGACAGCGCCTAGGCAAACATCCACACCTGGAAGCTGTGTGCTGTATTGAGAAGTCATCCGTGATGACATAGGCAAATTATTTCTTTGCATGGAGGCATGTTAAAGATATCATGAGACATCTTTCTGACATCCAGTAAAAGGTTTTACATAATATTGCAGTGGCTGTGGCTTACTGATGGCAGCAAGAAATATTAGGCTTTGTATCTGAGCCAGTACGTGGGACATACATTTCTTAAGAGAAAAAATAATTTACAGATCGGCCCACTTCTGTCTTTGTATGTGGCAGTATGTGGAGAATATGGACAGGGACAGGTATCCAGAACGGTCTGGTTGTATTCAGGAGGGATAAAAGATGAGTATCTGAGCAAACAGACACATTGGAACTGCTGGGCACCTCGAGAATGTTTACGAACCAAATGCTTTCCATTATGAAGCACCAGGCGGTGTACACACACACACACACACACAATTATGATGTATACTGAGACCTTCAGAGTCCCAACAGAAGGAATAAGACTCATAGGTTCACAAGTCTTACGCCTCCAGTGTTCAATGTTCTACAGATATATAGCTGAGATTGTGCGTCATGATTTAGAGGGATGCTGCAGAATATGTTTACTATACATGAGAAACAAAGTCAAAAGGTACAATGAGCTCTCTGATTGGCTGATTTCATCGGTGTGCCTTAATAAGGAGAGCGGGACCTCAGTGGAGCACAGGCGCCGTCAAGGAGGGAACCCAGCAGAACGTCTGGAACATAAACACCTGCCACAGAGCCAGCTCCTGCTTCCCATTACCTCCTGGTACAGAAACAGCACCGCAAACACAGACACACAAACACGCTCACAAACAGAAAAGCATTCACACTCCTGGCAAATGCGCTCTGATGTTTTATCAATATTGCAAATTCAAGACGGCATTTCCCATCAAACCCGGGTGCTGATTGCCTTCCTCTACAGCACATGTTGGAAGTCAGTTTCCTATCAGTCTTTCACTCTTTCCACAATACGACCTCCAAAAAGCCCCAAAGCCTTCAAGCGCTATTTGCATATGATAACGGCACATTCTTCCTGGTTTGTGTCACAGAGCAATCTACCCTTCATCCTCTGGATTTCCTATGAAATCCAACCCAACGACACACAATGTGAGCCGCTGTTTCTTTACACTAATTAAACTGACGTTTAAAAATCGATACACGGATGTAAAGCGCCGGAGAGCGCTTCAAGAAGAAGAAAAATATTTGAGACTTCCACATGACTCGACCCAGCGACAAAGAAAAATATGTAAACATGCTGATACGGAGAAAAATAAGCAACAGTGATTCAGCAAAAGCCAAATCCTCAACGAGAGAGAGAGGGGGGGGGGGGGGCAGAGAAAACTGGGGCAATATTTATAGAGGAGCTCTTCCTCTTCCGATGATCTGTTGGAACAGAACAGATGCAACATGAAAGAGGGAAAAAAATAGGATCTAGCGGAGGGAGAATATTCACACCAGATATGGACAGGGGATGAAACCAAAACCAAACTTTGAAATGAAAGCTCCTGGAGGATGCTGCTGGCAAAAAGTGAGTGCAGTGATGCGTTATGGGAGGGAATGGCTCTGCTATGGATGTGGATTTGCTTTCACGCCCCATCGGAACTAGCTCGGCCTCATCCTTCGAATTGCCATCTCTCGCTCTCTGGATTCATTTCTGCACCGCACGAAGACCTCCCTCCCCACAAAAAAAAAGTAAAGTATGTAAGATAATCCAGCGAAGGCATGCAGAGCGGCACATGAGCAGATAAAGGGATAAAGAGATGCCTTGAGATGAATGTTTTCTGAGGAAAGCTCCCTGCGTCAAATTAATGAATTTCCCCGCTGCTCAGCGGCACCTGTTCCCCTCTGTTGTGACTGGATAACAATCAAGCAGAGCGCTCAGACTTTAACTTAACCCCTCTCTGAGACTGGCCGGGGTCGGAGGTCAGAGGTTTGTTTGCGCGGTGCACATATCAAAGAGAACACTGTAAATCCGGCGGACTCTTGACACACACACACACACACACACACTGAGGGAGGCGGTGTGGAAGAGTGACAGCGAACATGTGCGCCAATCAATAAAACACTCAGCAGTCAAGAGACGCAGCGCACGCTCTGTTTCCACACACACCAGTCACGTGTTTGCACCTGTGCAGAGTCCATAAAACCCAAAATAGGCAGACGAATAAAAGCCTCTCTGCCGACAAACATGCAGAGACGCCTCGTCCGTCATCACATGGAGTCGTGCTGTGGCTGTCATCACTGTAATGCGAGCGCCGGCTCCCCCACCTTTGTACTTCTCTCGGACGTTTTCGTAAGCCTGGATGAAGTCCTGCTCCTCGGCGTTCGGAGGCAGGAAGGCAGGCTCGTACATGGCCATGCTGGAGCTCTCAGCCTCTTCTTCTTCTTCTCCTCCTGTCTGCCTCTTCTCCTTTGGGGTCAGCTCTCTGTGCGTCTGGATGTGTGTGAGGCAGCCTGCGCCGTCCTCCGTCTGCTCTCTCTCTCAGCTGTGTGTGTGAACCCTCCACAGCTCCGAACTTCATTCCACTCACCTCCTCCTCTCTCCCATAACCTCCCATAGCCCGGCTCAGAAATAATAATATAAATGTCAGGCCCCTCCTCTTAAAGATACACAGACTGGGCCTGCTTGCCAGGCACGAGCCAAGCAGCAAGGAGAGCGGAGCAGCAGCGTGCAGGAAGAACTACAACTGGATTAGAATGTGATGGATGGCGAGCAGATTGTAGAGGGCACAGACGCACTCCTCTTACTGTCAGGCCAACGACACAGATTCAATTCAGCTGGGTGGGACCCTGTAATATAACATCATAAATCTACATTAAAAAAATAAAAATGGTAGAATGACGGCAGGTCAGTATCCACAGAAAGCCACGAGACCACGGCATCGATGCTTCGCTGCTCAGTTTCATTCAAACAGCTGGGCGGAGTACCTTTAGTGATCCTTTGGGGCTGATGAATAAAACTTATTAAAACGATTCCTTGTGAGCACAAAGTAAAGAGCAGAATTTTCATTATTTAATTTACTCATTTTGCTGTATTTAAGACACTTTAATGATCTCTTTGTCTAAAATTGTTAAATTTGGTAAAAACTGTAAAATAAATAAATATGTTTTTTACTTTTTTGGGGGTGTGGGGATTGGTTGTTTTTTTACAAACCTCACTAGTTCTGTCTTATTTTTGGCTCGTCAGTCACCTGTGAAGCACTTTGAGCTGCACTAACCTGTATGAAAGGTGCTCTACACAAAGTTTGATTGGTTGCTTGACTGATGTCCAGCATGAGGCCTCTGCACTCTGAATTTGTGTCGGCCAGCAAGTTACTTTCTTATGTCAGTGATTTGTTTGAGGGCTTCTGCGCTTTTAACCCGTGTGACAATTCATTTCTCACGTCCTGTAAAGCTAAAAATGTTTTGGAGATTTCAGAATGAGATGCCAAGAACAATTTGACCTCTGAACTGTAATTTTACTAGTTTCTGGCAAGTTGCCATATTAAAAAAGAAAAGTGAAACTGTCCATATATTTAAGCTCAGAACCCCAACATTGTTTCTGTCAAAAATAATATCACCCCAGTCGCTGCAAAACCTGCGTAAGTGCTCCGAAATGAAATGCGGCTCAGTCATCCCTTATTATTTCAAGGACACTATGGCCAAGTTATAACGCCTTAATTTAATCATGTTTGAAAAGGAAGCAGCCAGTCGCTGCGGGACATAATCTCATAACAAAGAGGATGTCCAACCTGTTTGTGCCGCAGTGACAATCTCCAGATGGGAGCAGGGTTTTTCTCTTCCAACCACAGAGAAAGTTGATGCCTGCAGCGCGATGAATACATTCAAAGTGCAGATATGCCCTTGACATCCAGTGGGAACGGGGTAGCTAGCCACTGAATATGCAACAGATGCCCTGACCAGCCACGCCGTGAAAAAGTCCAGACCAGAATAAATTATGGGGGAAAAAAGAAGTCATACCAAGATGTCAGTGGTCATTTTAGCTCAATTTAGCGGCTTTTAAAGCTTTTTTTAAGCTGCTTTGATTAATACCAATGCAAGTTGTGGCATTAAAGATAATTACTAACAGTGACTGTCGAGTGTGTCCACAAACAGAGACGTACTGTGCATAGTTGATGGCTGAAGCCAATGAGACTGAGTCGGAAACTAAAAACGACGAAGTAAAGAAGATATCAGCCGACACTATTTCCGTGCTGGTTTGCTCAGGAGTCTGCCGCAGCACAATAGCAGAGATTTGATGAAGGAAAAGGAAAATCCCTGCAGCTCCGCCCGTGTATCAGACACGTCTTTGGACAAGGGCCGAACGGACATCAGCCAGGACTCTTTCCTGAGAGGAAACGCGATAAGGCCACTCCAAAGTGTGTGTGTGTGTGTGTGTGTGTGTGTGTGTGTGTGTGTGTGTGTGTGTGTGTGTGTGTGTGTGTACACAATCTCTCCAACAAGACATTTTACAAGCAAAAACAGATTTGGACACAATTCCAATTAAATTAAATGTTTTGACATTTTTCTCAGACCTTACTAGAAGGGCTTCCTCCTCTTAGTCGACTCAGATTTCATTTGTTGATTATTCTTTTTTTTTTGAAAAAATGACTTATTTCCTAAAGAACTTGTGATTACATGTCTAGTAAACAAGATTACAAGAGGAGAAACTCAGTTTTACATATCTGTCTCTCAAATCAACTAGTCAATTAATCCACTAAGATTTTCTTTGGTTGAGGACAGTCCTACTACCTATATTGTTTTTTAATCAAACAATATAGCTAGGACTATTATTTGATTTGATAGTGTAGTATATAATAATAGTCTTGACACAAGAGCTGAGCACTAAGGAACAGCATTCAGGGTCTATGTAAACACAGAAGTTTTTTATGGCATAGTATAATAAATTGAAACCCAAAATTGTTCACATTATTCTCTATAAAAGACACAGTCCATGTCCACCATAAAACGCAGTGTTTGCAGTCACATGAACTAAATGCTCATGTATCCCTTTAAATGGGGTTGAGGCCTGACAGAAGAATGACATCACCGAGTCGACTCGGGCTGACAGATAAAACTGCTCGGAACTATAAACAGAAGCCAGAAGTACACAAAAAGGAATGGACTCCTCATCCGTCATATCCTGTAACCAGGATATGATGTCGTCGGTAGCGAGATCTGCTCATCAGAGACTATTCCCATCGGGCCACACTCACATTTCCCGGTGCCCGAGTAGTGTCTCTGTCCGTCTCAAACTGCTGGCTAATACACGCAGAAGCAAGGTGAAGATATTTTAAAAACGGAACGTTTAGCACCTCACCCTGCCGTTAACACTCATCTCATCATCATGTCATATAACTCGACACACAGAGTGATGACACGGAAGTCCAGCCTCATGTCCACTCCTAAATAGCTGAACAACCAAATCTGGCTCCAGCACATCTGTTCGTTTACTTAAGCTGCAACTTTAAACGGCTCCTGATCTCGTGATCTGAACGAGTATGTGAAAATGAGTATGTGTGTGTGTGTGTGTGTGTGTGTGTGTGTGTGTGTGTGTGTGTGGAGCCTCAGGTTGGTTTCCCAGATCACATTCAACAATAATCAACAGGTGCATGCAGGCGTGAAGTATTCTTTTGCTTGCTCGCACAAGCTTTCCACATTAGAAGATGTGAATGTGTTTGTGCATGTTTTCAATGTATGAACCCCTTAACATGTGTGTGTGTGTGTGCACGCTTGCCTCATGTCTACATGCAGTAGTACGCATGTGTGTATGTGTGTGTTTGTGTAAGCTGTGAAAGAAAAGAAAAAAAACACTAACCGTCAACGTTGTATTAAAGTCAAGCGGCAACCTCCGGTTCTGAAAAGTGAAGCCAATGCTTTGTATTCTCTCTAATGGCCAGCAGGAGGCGACTCCTCCAGCAGCAAAAAGAAGTATATGAGAAAATGACTCTACTTCTTACTTGATTCATTCCCTCAGTAAATATTTTAAATATGAGTTTATGGTTTAAATTGCTAGTTTCAAGTCTTCTTCAATACAGCATGATGTTAATTTTCTAAATATGGTCCCATTTAGAGTAAAAAAAGACCATAAAACAGGGTACGCTTTAGGGCGGGGCTACCTCGTGATTGACTAAAACGGTGTTGTCCGATCTGGGATCCGGTGTTTTCACTTTATAAAATGCCTGTATGCGTCACTTCTGGTTGAAAAAATGGTGGTGATGGTGATGACCAAAAACTAAGATGACGACGGATAAAATGCCGTCAACAAACCGATGGGTAACGCCACGGCGACCACGTACACTTCTTAAATACAGTCTATGGTTTAAATCTGGTTTGTCTAGTTAGCCAAACTTAGTGGACAAAACAAGCAACTGCGTGAGCTACAGTGTCAAATTCTAACATCAAACAAAGGAAAACACATACCTGCAGAAGACAATGAAACACACAAAGTGTCTTCTGGTCTCTCACTCGTTCTGCACATCCGCTTCCTAAACACGCAAAACAACAGAATTTACACATAGAAAATATACGTCATGGCGGCTGATGTAATACAAATGGCGCCAAAGAGGCTAAATGAAACCAGCCACAAAACATATATTTTCACAGTCTAAATGACACGCAACAGCTGGACCCCGTGATTGCATTAGCGATCATTACTGCGTGTAACATAACCGGTTACATTTTTGGAGAATATAACAAAAATAGTGCAACGTCATTTTCCTAACAACTTACCCTCAGCAATGCAGAATATCATTAGGCTCGTTCGTTAGAGCTGCGCCTCGCCTGGAATTCAGACGAGAGCAGGCGGCCGCAGCAGGAGGCGTTATCAACAAACTGCGATCAAGTCGGACAGTTTTAGGCTGCCTTCAAAGTATACACAGGAAGTCACAGAAAAAAATACTTCCTGTTAATTGCGAACTTTTGTCTACTTGTAGTTTACAGATCACGTTTGGATTTATTTATATGTATTTGTAAATATATATTTATGGAGAAATGTGCGTGTAGCTGCATCCTTTGTTCTTTTTATGTCTGCCTGTGAAATACACTACTACTGGTTTTGATATGTGTTGGATGAATACGATTTTGTATTAACAACCACACAATAAATGTTTTTAGATCAAACATGAGACTAATAGTCTAACAATCCGGCGTTAAGTATTCCAACTACACATAAAATAAGGATTTTCTCCAACACGTGGTGTTTGCTGTCAGATCTAAGAGCCAATCAGCTCTCTGATGTGGCGACAGCCAGGCGTTTCCCATCATGCACTGGGCCAGGCAGTCGGGGGAAAGCTACTGCGGCGCCTGGCTCTGAAATTGACAGCCAACTTGCTCTTGTGGGATTATCGTTGACCACGTGTGCATGACGTCAGAGGAAATCGGGACAAAGTCGGACACAAATCTAACCGGCATGCATTGCCCATCGATTCTGCACAGAACTGGCTCATCTCGAACGAAGATAGGAGGCGCAAAAGAGGTGATATGTAATTTCTTCTTCTTCTTTAAGGTTCATTGGCGGTTGGCAAACAACTGTTTGGTGCATTACCACCACCAACTGGTATGGAGGGTGGATCAGGATGTCTAACTTGCATTATTAATAAACAATGTAATAAATAAACATAATAATACTAAATAAAACAAACAAACAAAATATAGATATAACACAAAAAAATACACAAAAAACAGAGCTCATATTTTCTCAATAATATTTGTTATTCTAAGATACTAAAATAGTACTCGATAGCACTTGAGTTATTTTGCAGAATACTTATTATATCTAACTGTACTTTTTCCTTGCTGAGGCTTCCAATTAGCCGTCTTCTTTCATGCTCATATTTCTGACAATAGAACAAAATAACATGTTCTATTGTTTCCTCTTGCCCACAATTGTCGCATTTGCCTGTATCACAGGTTCCTTTTTGTAGCATACTGTTCAGTCCAGTGTGTCCAAATAGCAGTCTTGATATCACTGTTTCTTCCCTCCTGTTCCTTCCTGCCCATCTCATTTCTCCCACTTTCCTCTGGACCAAACCATCATCTTTTTCTGTCCTCCTCCCATTGCTTCTGCTACCTTTCCTTTAACCTCTTTTTAATTGGTTTCTGATTTGTTAAAGTTGACTGCAACTTCTATGCAGCTATTTTTTGCAGCTTTATCTGACATTTCATTCCCTTTGACACCAACATGTGCTGGAACCCATAGGAGCACTATTGTCAGACCCACCATTTTAATTCTATATACTGTTTGTTGCATTTCAATAAGGATATCTGGTCTACTGTCTGAATGGCTGTTCTGTAAGCTGTCTAATGATGAACTGGAGTCTGAACAAATGATTGTCATCGATGGTCTGGTGTCCTCTATCCACGGTAATGTGAACATCATTACTAGCATTTCAGAGACGTAATTTACGCACAGATTTAAGAAATAACGCTAAACAAAAATAACTCATTTTTTCTTTGGGGGCGGGGCCCGCTTCGAAGAGGCAGCAGACGTTTAAGTTTTTAATAAAATTATATCTTAGCAATAATACGTCACAGAGATATGGTTTCAAATCTGGCGGATATGGTTTCCACTGAGCATCTAAACATGGACGTGTCTTACGACGCGTGCAAAGCTTCAGTGCGAGTCAGAAGATGCCAAGCAAAGAGTCCTGAGCAAAGCTATATTGGAGGGGACTGACGTTAACTTTCTTACAGTGAACTTAGTACGACGAGTCGTGTTGGACCTCCATTATGTGTTTGTAAGACCGTAACTAACGTTTGTTTGTTGACGATAGCTTTGTAGCGTTAGCACGTCACTAGATAGCGGCATGTTGGATGTCTCTTCTGTGTCTACGACTGAACGGTGCATACTTAACTGTTGTCTCCATCACCGTTAACTTTCTTACAGTGAACTTAGTACGACTAGTAGCGTTGGATCTCCGTTAATCGTAGTGTTTATGTCACGTTAGGTGCTGCTAACACGGCGCGAGCTAACGAGAGCTAACGGAGATAGCTGACTACAGCTATGAACGGTGGGTAATCAACTGTTGTCCCTATCACCATTAACTTTATTTCAGTGAACTCATACTGACTTGTATTAATGTATTTTACAGAGTGGATTCAGAGCTGCGAGGGTCCAGAGGACAACATGCAGCATCAGCAGTCTCCCTGTCCGTCTGCCTCCCAACACATCACCATAGCAGGCCTCAAAGCCAGCCACAGCTCATCATCCCCACCATATAATAATACATTTGTTTTTTACATGTGTCTACCATTGTATTCATATATTCCACTGCTTTTGTGAACCTAAGACCTTTGGTAAACCAATTTCCATCACCAAAACCGATATACCACATGAGTAAAGTTATGTTTTCACAACAAATATGAAAAATTTTCAAAATCATTTTTCAGCTTTAGTCATATTATCTCTTTACACTTGTGCCTTGGGACAATGGTGCCTCATTATATAGATAGCTGAGATTGTCCTGTAATTGTTGATATGCAACACATGTATGTATAATATGCAAGTGACTTTAAAAAGGGAAATTAAAAAAATTATGTAAAATCGAGAAAATGACCCCAGTCCCCAGAGTGTCAAGATCAAATTCACATACTCAACAGGATCATTAAATGATAAACACAAATAAAATATTACCAATTGAAAATAAGAAATGATGATGTGTATTTTGTACATATTTTGTACATATAAACAATCCACTTTGCAACATTCAGATTGCATTCACAGCTGCAGTTACAGAAGCTGCAGTGTGCAGCTGGCCAGTAAACCGCCTCCGTTTGATATTCTAGTGGGGCCGACTCTCAAGACGAGGGACGATACATCATTAACGTTATTAATGTTGTTTTTCACGCCATTCTCTTGTGAGAAAGAGACGCCAGTCTTTACAAATCGCAGCACATCTTTTATGCTTAAAGTGTCGAGGGAGTTACTGAAGCACAGCTCACTGCTGATGGAAGAAGACGTGGGGAAAAACAAACGTTGTGCACACACACACACACACAAACACACACACAGGCAGTAGTGTAATACTAGCCAACAGCTAGAGTGATAGTCTGGCTTTGGAAGATGACAAACCGCTCAACAATAGTGTGTTATCCCTGTTATTACGGGAGAATTTATGGCCGGCTCCCACTGAAACGGAACTTATCCTCTGCTGGATTTTGATGGAATGGAAATGATTTTGTCCGTGGTTTGAAAGTCAAGGGAATCTCTCTGTTATCATTCCCTTCCTTGTATTTTAAACTGAAGCTTTCCTTGCTATAAATCAACAAAAACTGAACGTTTGCCATTGTGTATAGCAGACATTAGACGATGATTTATAGCATTGCAAAGGCACTAAAAGTCCAGAAACCTTTGGATTGTGCTCAGTGTTTTCGCATTGAAAGCACCTTCATTCATTTTTGTCAGTGTATCAACTTATCGTCATCAGTTTGCAGCCAGTTAGCCAGGGCAGACTGGATTCTGTAATAACAGTAACACAAGCATCGAAACAGACCTGGCTCCCTCTACTGGATGTCCACAACAGTGTCTGACTGAAACGCACTGATGCACAGAAGTGTTTGTGTGTTTTCCTCTCTTTTTTGCTTGGGTCTGTCCATTTCACTACGGCTCGTTAACAAAAGTTCAAATCTGGTGGTGAGGTTCAGCATTCCTTCCCTGATTCAGCATGTAATGAGGAAAGGTGCTAAGGTCAAATTTGTAAAAACAAAAATAAGAAGATGAAGAAATAAGGCTGATAGACTCCTTCAATGAGTCAAACACACAAGAAACATACTGTGCAGTCAATGCTTTTTGAGTCAGGTGTGAGAAATGAGACACATTTTCCAGAAGATGTGAGGACGAACACTTCCAGGCTGCAGGCCTCTTTGACAGAAGGTGCCACCTAGTGGACAAATGGCTTATTGCTGTTTGAAGGTTGACTAACAGCTGAGGTCAATTGACATCGAAGAGCTGCATTGATGATGAGATAACATTTAATAGGCAATTGTAGTTGAACTGCAGCTTTCACACTGTACGTGAATCAGATCAGAAGACAGAAAATATTATATTGAATACATTCAGCTCTAATGCTTCCATTAAATGTGTTTTATTGCACTCAACATTAAAGCCGCCGTCTGAGGGCAAAGGTCTTAAGTCTGCATCTATGGAGTTATCGCCGGTGGTAATAAAAAGGGGGGATCCATTCTCTGGTCCTGTCACAGTGGCACTGATAACATGGGGAACAGACTCACATATTACCCATACACCCTGTAATATACGAGCAAACTACTGCTGAGATACTCCACTAATCATTTCCACAGTAAATCTCGACAGCGTAGGCCACTGTCTGTGAGAGAGCTTCTGTATGGCGCCGTCTCGGTATCAGATCATCGCCTCCTCATAATGAATAATTGAGGTGCACTGGTGCGCGCGCACACACACACACACACACACACACACACACACACACGCACACACACACACACACACACTGTTGTGCTGGACTGCGTTTGTGTTGAATCACCATCGACTACCTTTTGAGCCATTGACACAGAAGAGTGTGTCACGCAGTGGCGGCTGGTGGCAATTTTTTTTGGTGGGGCCATCTAATCCCAGTATGATTCAATGCAAAAAAAGGTATCACGCATGACTACTTTGCAGTTAAATATTTAACATTTATCCCAACACTTTGACATAATAAGGATAAAGTAGGGATGGGTATCGTTTGGGTTTTTTTCGATACCGGCGCTAAAAAGATACTTTTAAAACGATACCAGTGCCTAAACTGTGCCTGAACCGTACTTTTGTATTGCCAAGGCAGATTTTTTTCTTCAAATTGAACAATATATATTAACTATTTAAAGTATACTTTAAATATAAATAAATATTCACGAGCTCCTGTATTACCGAAGACACACCTGCAGCTTCACTGTTATTGTGTTTGTTTCCTCGAAGGTAAAGAGCTGGTTCACCCACCTAAGTAAAAAAAAAAAAACACATACAATCTCAAGAACACACATATATTTATATATAGCAACTACAAACAAGACATGCATCGTTATTAGTCTTAATGTGAACAATGTTCCAACAGTACAAATAGATTAAATACTGTAGATATTTTATAGACAGCAGTTACTGCAGAGTCTGAAATGAGCCATCAGAATAATTAGAACTATAATTAATAAACTGATAAGATTAAAAACATAATGATGTAATTTAGAGACGGTTCCCTCTCATTTCCAGGGACATGACACTTAAAGAGTAAATATATTTCAATCTAAACAGCAGCAGCTGTTTGTAATCTAAAAAGGTAACCTATGGAGTTTTTGACCAAAGTCAGTAAGGAAAAAAAACTGAGGTGGCAGGGGTGTGGTTGTGCTCAGATGTGGAGGAGCAGCTCAGGGAACAGGTGCTGGGATGAGGCCTCAAGCTGAAACTGTTTAGGTGTTTGTGTCTTGTCCCTATGTGAGGCTCAGTAGGGATGGAGCGGAGGGAGAGGAGAGAGCAGAGGCACAGTCTGCTAGCGCATGCATGTCACAATAAAAGCAGTTACAAAGATACCTCGAGTGTCCTTGTGTCATTGGTGCTGCCCAGAAAGTTCTGGATGACAAGTTTAATGGCGAGCTGAGCAGAAACTTCAACTTGCTGGAGAAACTCTGAGAGATGATAGATGAACACAAGGTCCTGGAGGACATCTGGCTCAAATTGAAAAAAAAGAGTAGAGGCGTCTTTGGCACGAGGATGCAGGAAAGTCATATCGAGTTGGACAAGATGAAAAGGAAAATGCAGGAGACGGAGACAGGTTTTTTCAGCACAATGTTCCAGAGGACCACGCTCGCCGCCCGCCGCTTGTTCAGGCGTGTTTTGGCGGTCGCCTGAAAACCGATTTTTAATTGTCCCATAACGAAAGTTGACGGACATATTTTGGTCCACATTGAGCACCCGGAAAGTCCCAGTTACAAGTGAACGCAGCATGACCGTGCTTTCTGCAGAAGCGACGTAAACAAGGTTGTGTAGAAACATGCTGTGCGTGTTAAAGGACCTATTTACTGTTTGTAAAGCCAACAACTGTTTCCCTGGAGAACTGTGTTGAAGGTTTGCAAGAGGCTGCAGCAACAGTAAGGTAACTTGTCACTAAAGCCACTGTTAGCAAGGAAGTTATAGTGTTTTACACTTGTGAACGCTAAGTGATTGGTGTATGACGTTAGCCTACATATGTAACCTAGCTAGTTATATATTGCATGTAAAGCGTGGTGGAAGGAAACGATAAAGCCACGCAGTGATGACTAAATTTAGGGTTTTTGCACTTCGGTGGGTCTTTGCTACTTCTGTGTATTTAATGACTAGTGTCGTTGTAACAGAAAGTCTTTCCAACACAACACACTGCCATAGTTAATGTCACATGCACACAAGCAGCCATTCATGCAACGTTAATTCATCTTGACCCTTTTTATATGCACCTGTTGAGCCATCAGCTACATTAGGCTGCCTGTAAAAGATAATCAAGGAGAAATTATCTTAATCTGTATTTTATGGTAACGTTAGACAAGGGATATTGGTGGTCTTAGCTAGCTTCTTTAAACCCCTGCGACTCTCTGTCAGCCTGTCTACAGTGCTAAAGAGAAACCTGGGGTTGTTCTTATTTTCCTCTATTATTGATGAGTAATAGGCTGCTCTATCATTACAAATGGGTCTTTTATGTTCTCAGACTATCCCGCCAAACTAACCGAGGTTCTTCTAAATTGTTGGAACGCCATATGCTTTCAAGCTTCCGTGATGTTTGCTTAAATTTGCGGGTCTGAGGGTTATACCATGGAGCGAGCCTCCTTTGTTTAATTATTTTTCTGTTTTAGAGGGGCTATCGAGTCCAGTGTAATTTTCAGTTTGTCAGTAGCACCATCGACAAGATGATCAATCTGGGATGGACTAAAGCAGCACAGGAGCCCTTTGTTATATTGAACCAAAAGCTGTCAGGTTCCCTGTCTACCCATTGTGTGTTTACCTCTGTTCCCCCAACTGCGTTGAGAAGCTCCGCCCATCACCACCGCCGTCTCCCCGTTTCTGAATGAAACTGCTGCTGCTCCGCCTGAACCAGCGCTGGTAGCGGCTTCATTGAGACGCTGTTGTGGGACTACGGATAATAGTATGAACCCAGACACCATGGAGTTTGATGTTCCGACATATGTGGAGTTTACACAAAAAGTATGAAGCAGAACTGGTGGTTATTTCCATGGTGGATGGCATAATCGGTCTCGTTTTACGGAGATACGCGAGACGCAGTTCCTGGAGCAGTCGGTGAAATTCACCGAGCTGTGTGCGGCTACGGATGATGTTATGAACCCAAATACGAGGGCGTTTCATGTTCCGACATGTTTGGGACTTCCACAACAAGTATAAAGCAGAACTAGTGGTTATTTATTCCATGGTCGATAGCGGAAATGAAAGCTTCGTCGCTTGTCTCTCACAGAGACAAGCAACAGAGCTAAGCCACGCCCCTTTGGTCGCGCCGCGAATTCGCGTTTGGTGTGAACACCCTCTTTCTACTCGCGCGAGTAAACTTCCGCGGTGGACGCGGCGCCGCAAATTCGCGTCGCGTCCGGTGTGAACACGGCATAAAAGCGCTCGTCAAAGTAAATTACGCGCGCAGCTGTTTGATTTGCGCGCTCTCGTGGAGCTCATTTGCGCTCTGTAGTTGTGGCAGGGGTTTACCGTCATAGTAGACCGTCTCGTCCTTCTCTGGAATCGCTTGCCAGAGCAGGACAAGCAGCGAGTGGTCTACCGGTCTACCAGGAGAGGCAACCGAAGGGGAAGAACACCTCCTGTCCCGGCAAGGAGAGTCTCCAACGGTGAGACTCTTAACAAATATGAATGTGTCATCTGCCATATAAAACCACGCTTTTCTCTCAGCTGCCTAAGTGTGCCAAAAGTGTGTTCAGCCCAAAAGACTAAATACGGCCACACTCGCCTTTTTAAAACTGAAAAAAAAAAAAATCCTCAAATTATTCAAAAGATGCGTAAAAGAAAATGTAATTGCTTTCTTTCCGTATTATTGTCCATGTACTTCTTGTTTTTAGGTTTTATACGATCCTTTAGTGGTTTCTCTCATCAAAATGTGTGTATTACTATTGTTCAGGACTTAATGCAGCTGTAGAAACCAACATCCCCTGAAACACAACACAGTTAAAATGTTTTGATAGTTATTATATATATAAAATCTTTTAAAAACTTATCTTATGTATATTTATTTTATGTTCACATAAGCCCAGTGGGGTTTCTGCCTCTTCCTACGAATATTATTTACGTTATGTTTTTTTAATTGTGTGAAATAAAAATGAACTCAACGATGAGGATATAATATTTCCCAGCACTCTGTGCTTGCTGGCTCAGTTTGTCCTCAGGAGAACATCTAGGGTCCTGATGACCAGCCTGGTTAAAGGAGGACCCTTCAGGCTTCCTGACGGCAGAATCATCTACCGGGAGGCGCAACCTCAGGCCGGCTAGAGGCCGCAGAGGACAAGGATTATGGATTATTATTTAACCGTTTTCTGTGGCATCATTTCATTAGTTTTTTCTCTAATGAAAAAATAATAATAAAAGTCTCTGCAATCTGAACTATGTTGTGAAGAATTATTTCTTGGCCACCATTAGTGAACTGGCCGAGCACCAGTCGCCTGGTGGAGGCTGTTTGCTGTAGGCACTGCCAGACGGATCAGTTAGGAGAGGACGGAGAATGAACCAAAATAATAATAAAAACGATCCTGGTAGAATTTGATTACAGACACTCATCTACCGGGAGATGCAATTTCAACTATTCAGTTCAATAAATCATTCTAGGAAAAACGACTTCAAAGTGTGAATGTAAAAACACAAAGAAAAATGTATCAATCAGACTTTATTTGTTTCGCACTTTTAATACAGATTAAATGTGACAAAGTGCTTCTCACAATATACAGAAAATAAGAAATATGATAATTAAATAAAAGCTCTAAGAGCAGTATGAACCAATATAAGTGCATTAAAATCAATTCAAACAGGTAGCCAGTGCAGAGATTTGTTCACGTAGTCACGGTGTTCACGTAGTTACGTGTTCACAATGTTACGACGATCGCGTTGTTGGACAGAGGATCAACGGCTTCCTCAACACAGTCATCATGGTTCTGTTGTTCCATCCAATAACACAGGTCAGTATAACACAGCTATGCAGCTGGAGTTGGTTGTGTCTATGAAAGGTCCAGTTCTCAAGGGAAGTCAGTCACACGCCTGCGCACTTCAACACTCACAACTGTTTATCAGTATGTTGACATTAGTGAAGCAGACGGGTCGTTGCACGGTCCAGTCTTGTGAGAAAAGATGAGAACATGGGATTCTCCTCCTCTTGACAGGATAGAGCCAATCAGATGTTAGGACGAGGCGAGACGAGGCGAGACGATAACCTGTGTATGAAAGGCCCCACTTCCGTTTGGGGGGCAGTGGTTCTTGACCCAACCTGCGTGTTGGCTGTACCACTCACTGCTTTTGCAATTGCAGCGCTGAGTACTTTACTTGTGATCATTTAGTAAATAAATATAGAGAACGAGAGAAGTTGTTGAACTGAGTTCTTCTGGAGGCTACACCAGGCATCCAATAATTAGCACGCATTAACACGCCTGATGGAACCATGTGGCTCCATCTTACAGGGGTCCACTTTAAACTGGGGGAAATTCCATTGACCTCCATTGTATTTTGGTGGCGGTAGAAGCCTCAGTGGTGGAGATTTTAACACCAATATATAAGTACAACTTAAACTATTTGGAAGACTATACCACTAGTTATGAGGGAAAACCTTTCTTTGTAAAATGGGCGAACCTTTAAAGATATGACGCACCGTACCGTACCCCTCGAGTGGGTACACTCCACTGTGCCACAAGGAGTGTAAAAAAAGAAATAAATGCTTCAATAAATGTATGAATAAATACAGGAATGTATAAATATAAGTTATACCTAAACAGGACATCATTAAATAAATCTATTTCTACATTTCTGTATTTCTTAATTTATTCATGCCTGTATTTATGTGTCCACCCGTATTTCTTCATTTATTTATGCCTGTATTTCTGTGTCCTTATATACAAATGAGCTGGGGCGGTCCAAACCTCTGTCTAAAGCATGATTGGTCACAGGACTGTGATCGCAGCTGGTTTGTTATGCTCTACTACTTCTGCCTTGCACATGTTGTTGAAGTTGGCAAGGTCAGCTAATTGTTAGCAGAAGTCTTCATTAGCATTTGGCAACATGGCATTGTTATTACAAGCCATTTCAAATCAATTGCGATCTTTAGCAGAAGATTTAGACTCTAAATCGTCTGCAAAAGATCGCCTCAAACCTAGAGTGACCAGACGTCCTCTTTTTCCCGGACATGTCCTCTTTTCGAGACCTAAAAAATGCATCCGGGAGGGATTCCAAAAACGTAAATGTAAGTTCACGGACGAACTAAAAAAAAATACCCATGTAGTCATTTGTGTCATTTTTGTCATTTCATTTGTATGCATTCACATATATTCATATGCGGCATGCTATGCACAAATCAAATTAAATAAACTGTAAATAACATTTAAATAAAGTGCAAATTAAAATATAGCCTTATGATGTGAATGATATGCTTCAGCAGTCTTCATGTTTGCAGAACCAGAAGTTGCTCTTCATATCTGTGACAGCTGGCTTTCACAGCACATCTGCATCTGTAGTACACTGTCCTTTATCTGGAAAAATCCCACCACCTTTCCCATGAGCATTGGATGTTTGGTCTCTAGATACCGCTTTAGCTGTGAAGCCTTCAGTGCTGCGTTAGCTAGCGAGGCTAGCGTCAGCCCACACTCCACACAGGCTCAGGGCTCTGCCTCGTTACCCCCTCAAAGCCCTACTTTGTGAAGTCAGGATTATACTTGCACAAACATTTAGACGTTTGGGGGGGGTGTTCAACAGCACTTTCATCTGTATGTTTTCGTTTTAAATACTTCTCTATAACTTTCGCTACAGGCTAACGGCTGGCTGAATGTCTTCTTCTACATATTTGCGCTTGTTAAATAACTAACTGACGCATTACCCCCAGTCTGTTCTTGTTCTTAGAGATGAAGGCTATTCCATGCGAGAAATTGCTGAACAATTGTCTGGGTGACCCCAAACTGTACACTTGGGTATTGACAAAAGAATTAAAACCCATAATGTTCATAGTTTGTCAGCTTCTCGACGAGTGACGCTGTTCGACACTGACTCGCCCATCACTGCCCCCCCGCCCCGCTGGTGTCACCCTTTTCACCCCTCATGAGTTTGCAGGTCTGACTGTAAATGTTATACCCAGTGACAGGCGGGCATGAAATGGTTTGCATAATACTTAGTAAGCAGGCCATAATAATTTTTGACTCATGGCTGAAGTTAAGTTTCTCCAGCTCTCCCCAGGTTAGCAAAAAAAGCATCTCAAAATGCATCAGATTGATACTTTAAAATATGGAATATTTACATTTTTCTTACGGGGGAGCATGCCCCCGGACCCCCCTAGAGGGGTAATATCCTTCTCACCTTTTTCACCCCGACCCGTTTTCATGCCTGTACATTGTTATGCTGGGTGGTTACACTGGATGGTCCAGTCCAAGGCCCCACGTCAATGGAGTCTCCTCGTTGCTATTGCCATCTTTCTTATGTCACTACTAGGTATAAGGAGATACGATTAGTTAGTGAACTTAGAATGCAGATTTTATTCCCTTTGTTCGGTCAGAGCCAGGCTAGCTGTTTACCCCTCATTCAGGTCGTTATTCTGAGCTAGGCCTACCGACTGCAGGCTTCATCTTCTTATTGACCTTGTGGTCTACCTTCACATCTGAAGCTACTAGGAGTCGTTTCAGACTCCTTAACACATACAACTATCAGCCTGTTTGGTCGCTGTGGATGTAACGTTTTCCAAAATGACAGCTATAGGAAACCATGCCTTTTTTACTACTTCGACGTCTATGACATTCAGCGTGTGCCCAGTTGATGCTAACGCCGTTTGATAAATGGCAGAACTGTTGGATTTCTCGACCCTTACAGGAGGATGTAAGGCTCTTAAAGACCCACAGAGTGCTGCCTCAGCCACACAGCAGCTAATCACTAAGCAGAACTGTGCACGCACTCATCTATATACAGTGAGGGATTCTGTAGCAGCCAGTTAGTCAGTCAGCAGAGCCCACAACAAAAGCTCAGCCTCGCCCATGGGTGCTGACACAGCCTGACCTAGCCTTCTGACGGATAGAGGAAGAGCAGTGCAGGATGTGGACGCAGGCCTATTGTAGGTGCTGAGGTTATCCAAACTTCCTCTTCGCCCGGCAGGAGCGCGGCGTTCCAAAACAAACTCGATCAAAGACTTATTGTGCTAAAAATGGCATATTAAAAATAAAACATAAAAAAGGAGAATACTGCGCATTACAATGACAGAAGTCATACAAATAAACATGTTTTGGGGCATGTTTTACCATTTGTCTCAATGACTGAATATGTGCATTATGTCCATCATAATGGTCCACTCTAGTCTCTTCACTATTTCAGCCTTTCTACACTGACTTTTATGACAGTGATGGCAACATATGTATGTATGTATGTATGTGTGTATGTATGTGTGTATGTATGTATGTATATGTGTATGTGTGTGTGTGTGTGTAGCCTGATAATATCAGCCTGCTGAGTTGACCTCTACTGCACCGCATTGCACTGTGATGAAGTATAGGCCATTACAGTGAATAGCATTGACACCATCATAACAGTTATATCACATGGGGTTGATTTCAGTTATTGAAAGGGACTTGTGTACCATGATATTACTGATATAAGTCATGTCAAATGTTGTAGAGTGAATGGTTATGACTTGGCCTTTCTAATAAGCCTTCATCTTCGATTGCTGCAGTCAGCTTAGCATGAGCTCTTCACTGGTGATCTAACACTTGGTCTCAGGCGCAGTGATAAAAAAAAAAGAATGTGTTGAACTGGACAGGATCCTTGCCTATTGTTTGAGCAAAATGAACCACGCCCCACACTTGGAAAAATGCAGTCTCTTGCACCTATTTCGGCCCCTGTCTTAATTTATAAAGTGTATATCCTGTTCAGCCGGCAAAACACTCCTTGTCTGCAGGGGAACTAATTGCCCAAATACGTTCTGTTTCTGGTCAACTGTTCCTTGGTGAGCTGTCATTTTAACTTGCCCTGGACAGGTCAAGGCAGCTCGACATGTATAGTAGGGTAACAATAGAAAAAGAGCATCCTGCCATAACTCTGTCCTCAACCCCCACAAAGAAGTTCAGGAGTTATTATTTTACAACACTGACGTCCACAAAATCCAGGGACTTCTCGCTGCTTTTATAAAGACACAGAACAGCACAATTAGCTCGCTACCAATTGATGTCATGTTGTCTGACAAGTTCTACCCAGAATGCAAACAAGGCCGTTCCCACACGGGACAATGGCACTGAGGTAATTAATGAAAGAACAATTTCTTTTCAGAAGTGGAAAAGTCAACATTATGAATGATAAGTCTTCAAAAGACAAATTTCCCAACTCTGTCAACATAAATTAAAACTCAAAAACATTGTTTCACTGACTCTTTCTGGTTTAAAGTCTCAAATCTGTAGCACATGTGACCGTGTACAGCAGATCAACAGAAAGTGACCAACAGAAAGTGCAAGTGGTAACATTTGATGGATGAATTTGGTAGTTTTTTAGCTGTGTCTGCTAATATAAAACAGTCCTCTGTCTAAATATTACCTGCTTCACAAAAGAGGTGTGCTTTGACAGTTATGAGAGTCAATGGTACAAATGCGTCTTTAGACTGCGAGAACTTGTTGTCGTCACTAGGCCTTAACAATGTGAGTATCTGCATCACTGTGTACACATGCATGCGCTGTATCACGTGTGTGAGAGTACCGCCGTGTTCATCCCACCTGCGATACGAATGACAGCCCTCTCTGCGGGATCCAGGACCTCCCCCGAGGACGACTTGGAGCGTTTGACCCTCTGGAGCTTGGACAGGTTCCAGGGCAGGGTGTCTCCAGGACAAGGCACGTCCCGCCTGTCGACATGGCCTTCCTCCACCGGGGGTTGGTCCCTGCGTCTGTCTTTACGGGTTGCCATCGCCTTCCTAACCGCTGGAATTAAAAAGATGAGCGTTTGAGAAAAGCCGGAGGAGGTGGAGCAGTAGCTGTGAACCGAGATGTTGGAGGCAGACGCCCGAGCTTCACTAAAGCAGCCATGGGGTCAGCCTTTGTGTCAGCTATCTTTATTTTGCTCTGACCTCACTCTCTTAATGTTTGACTGCTATTGAAATGTATGACCAGATAAAACTCAAAATAGAGCGCCATAAAATGCAAACTGCAGGGACAGTTCACAGGTTGCCCTGTGAACTGTCCTCGGCGGTGCGTGGCGAGGCCCGCAGCAGGGCGGGGCTCATGACCATGATAACAGCGTCGCGTGGATCTTCACCCGCTCATGCAAAACACGAGATGTTACATTGCAGCTCCATGACTATATGTGGACTTTGATCAGGAGACGAGAGACATGGGGGAAAGTGAAACTTGTTTTTAGAGAGCATGAATACATTATTAAGGGATAACTCCACTGACTTGGAACTGCATTCCTGTAGCGTTATTTGACTGGTTTTTTTTTTTGGGGTGGGGGGGTCTGCTGCAGAACCAGAGATGTAATTTCGACTATCGTCAAAACATGGCACCTACAGTACCCACAATGCATCTAGACCGCTGCCAACAGTCACAGATTCAGGTGTGTTATGCTAGTAGCCGCTAACCTCAGTCAGGGACAATGAGGCGGCTACAGAGGTCTGGTAAGTTCACGTCTTTATAACTCCCCGCCCCCAGTTTCTTTTTTTTCTTCTTTTTTTTGCAAACTTTTAATCTTCAGCCACAGCAGACCTAGACTCAAGTGGCATAACGTATAAGGCAACTTATCAGATTTCATTGTCAGTTGTTAGATCTGGAGGAAAAGTGTATTTTATGTTTTGTTTGCCCCTTTAAGTCCACCCTGCATGATGCTTTAGAGTACAATGCTGATAATCACAAACTATTGGTGTAGTTTCGACTTCTGGCTTACTCCCTGACCTTTGCCTTCAGGTTAAACATTTACCAGCCGCCTAATGCACAGTTTGCACTGTGTGACAAAGCAGAAAGGAAAATCACCTGGGTCACTGTGGCGCATCACAACTCACTACATGTGACATCACACTTATCCTATTCCCCATCAAAGTCTTGCACAGTCGATGTGTGTGTAGGGCGAAGGGGAGTTTAGAAACAACCCATTGGCAGTTAAAACCCAATGCCGGCTATTAACAAGGAAAGTGGCAAATAATAGGCGGCAGTTTATACGATCAAGAAAAGTTTTTAAGGCGTGTGTGAGAACACGTGTGGAGACCTGGCCCAACACAACCTGGGGTGATACACACACCCTGGCAATGCTATTGTCATAGTGAAAGTACAGATCAACCTGAGCTATAATCAACAGAGTCCAGAGTTCAGTCCTCTGTGAGTTCAGTCCTCTGTGAAGTTATCATGCTTGGAAATGTAAGTGTGTTTGGTCGTGATGTCATCACTAAACAGGCTGCAGCAACTATAGGTGCTCTGGCTCATTATACTGCATTATAGGGCACACACTGGTGACACAGACATTCATAACTAAGATACCCAATTTAACAAGCGGTATGTTTATGAATGGCGCGCACACACACACACACACACACACACACACACACACACACACACACACACACACACACACACACACACACACACACACACACACACCTATGAATAATGGGATGACACAGCAAGGCAAGTTAACGCTAGACTACTCTTCTGTCTATAACCTGACGGTTTTAACTGAACTGTTCACTCAAACCAATTTGCGCGCACGTACACGCACGCATGCACACACAGACACAGTGGCAGCAGTGTTAAGCAGTATCGTCTTACCTGACTGCTGTGCTGGATCGGTGCGTAAAAGCCCGTCAAACAGCCATGAATGCCAGGGATTCTGTCCGTGTCCTGCAGGTTATCGCTAGCAAAAACAATTTAAAGTCGCGCATTACATGAGTGTGCCGGTAATGTTGAGGTAAGCCACTCCTTTTACAGGAGGCAGGGCTGCTGCTGCTGCTGCTGGAGGAGGAGGAGGATGAAGAGGAGGAGGAGGTGTTGGAGGAGGCTGGAGAGACGACCGGCAGCGCAGAATCCGCAGTCAGCTGCGATGTTAAATTCATTCTCAACTAAACCCTGGAGACACAGATCGATCACGCATTCGTTAACCCTCAACAAAAAAAACTCGATTGCAGCTCGATTTAAAAGAGGGAGCAGGCGTCCTTGCCGGGATGCGATCCACACAGACCCGGGACCTGCAGCCGCGGAGCTCCTGGACCCGATCCAGAGCAAGTAGCGGCGTTTCGCCACCAGCAGGGTCTTCCTCTGCGGAGAAAAGCTGCAGAACTCGTTGCTCGATTGGTTTGCCTAGCTGGCTGTGCGCGCGCGCGCGTGTGTGTGTGTGCGCGAGTGTGTGCGTGTGCGTGTGTGTGTGTGTGTGTGTGTGTGTGTGTGTGTGTGTGTGTGTGTGTGTGTGTGTGTGTGTCCTGGGCTGAGCGTTGTGGTGTCTGCGGAGCTCTCGGGTATTTATTAACTAAGAAGAAAACTGAAAGGTGTTAGGATTAGACTATCCTATTGGGATGGGAGGTTGTGCATTTCAATAACTTGTTATCACGTGACATGCTATGATATGTAGAACAATTAAATCCTTAAAAAAAAAAGAAATAAAAAAACGATTAGAGGACTAACTAGAAAATTTCACAAGAAATTTTGAAAGTGTGGCTACTACTGCCGTAAGACGTCGCAATATACATATACATTACCGGTAGTGAGATGTGTTATTGAGGTACATTATTTATATATATATATATATATATATATATATATATATATATATATATATATATATATATATATATATATATATATGAATGGCAAAATACAAATACAAAAAGGTTCGTTAGGACACAGCTCCTCGTGCTCTAGCGATGACATCACAGCTCTAACCTGCCCCATACACACCCATTGTAAACACTGAAATGGTTCCCACATTTTCCTAAACTTGAACAATAATTGCATGAAAACTGTGCTAGCTATCAAAAATGCCCAATTGGGCAAATAAACTCCAGACTTTTGTCAACGTTTTAAACTTTAAATCATTTCTCTACGATACATTATGGCGAGTCACTGTGGGCACAAAGATGTATGTTTTTTTGCTCTCTTCAGTCCGAAACCCCAGTCAAGTGAATGGGACAATTTCTCGCCGTTTTTCGCACTTTTCGGGAAAATTCGTTTTTCGGGCCGCACGTTTTGATGTATTTTTTACGCATGTGCTGGCAACGCTGTGGGAGGAGATACGCGCCAAAGTTTTTGTGAGACTATGATTACTAAGCCCGAGCAATACTATGAAGTGCGCTTTGCTGCAGGGGTCTAAGACCCTGCAGCTGAAGCCATACTTAATCACTCTTTGGACGATGTGATCTCAACTCTGTGAGGAGGGGACGTTACTTAATTGTAAAGGGTCAAAGGCCAAAACTGCCCTGTATTACCTGTATTATATACTATAATACAGGTAGATCAAATCAAGCATTCTGATTGGTTGAGAGTGAGTCACGGGGTGTACTTTATTCAGCCATAAAGTACTGTACAGCCTGTTTACATTTAGAGCGCTCCATATCAGTGTGCACTTAAAATAACAGGTAGATTTAAATTGCGCGACCGTTAGTTGTCATTTCAAGCTTGACAGTTACCAAACATGTTTCGTGTAAACTTTCATATTTTGGGGGGAATGACTTTTGATGAGAATGTCAGCGGTGAATAATTTATTTGTGGTCCCTGTTCCTGCTGTACAGTCAAACGTTGATACGGCTCACATCAGGAGAGCAAAGCACATAACGCTCTGAGAGCAGACTAGTTAGCGGGGAGCGAGTGCATAAAACCGGAAACTAAGATGAGGAATGAAAAGGGTTTGAGCACAAAATCGTGATAATTTCCAGTGAGAGATAATTACGTCGGTAATTTTCCGACGCGACGCAAGTTCTCTAAACATCATGGAGGAGAAAAATGACGGAGAAAACGGACAGAAGCAGCGAGAGCGAGAGTGGCTGAGTGTCATCCTCCACCCTGCTTTCAACCGGCCTGGTCAGTAAATCACAGATTTATAGTCCCGTATGTGCGTCCCGTATGTGTATGGTGGTTGCCATACACATTAGTTATCATACTGATATGAAATAAGCATTCACTGATGAAATATATTATACATTGTCATACCTATACTGTCATATTCAGGTTCTTTGCATGAATGGGGTTCTGACGTATTCCTTTCTGTATCGCAGAGGGAAAGGACTGTGAATGTCACAACATCCTCAGCACATACATGTTATAATACAGCACACTGCAGCACAACAGTGCAGCCTGAGAAGTCCAGACAATAGTCAAAGCCCAAATGCAAAGGTCAGGTAACACATCCACTCAGTGAAACAGGTTTTTGACATTTCCACATGGAGCCTAATTGCAGATATCACGCTACGTGTCCAAAAATACAAACTGTTCCATCTATTCACATGAGCCGGGAAACAAACTCTGGGCTTTGGGTCACTCGTGCAGCCCGGCTTGTTCCAAGGATCACCATTCTGCTGTGTACCCGCTCACCTTCGCTGGCCGAGGAGAACTCAATTATCTTGTCAGTGACAAATGTCTCACTCTTCCCTCACGGCCAGGTGTGTGCTGCTTACACAGCACATGTACAACCAGACGTCCAGTGGCCCGCAGGTCCTGATTTAGATCAATCTTTCTCTGACAGCATCTTTTAAAATGGGATCACAAGGGCTCTATGAGGTCATGCACAGACCCAGCGTTAACAGTACGGGCATAAAGGAGAGCAGGGCAGATGTTGAACACGAAACAAGTGAAAGACTCAGAGACTGCAGAGCTGAAAGGCACCGGAGACATTGTTGGACAATGTGGCGAACCTTGCTTGACAAGCTGAAAGTGGTGCAGCGCTGCCAGTGCAATTGTTGTTATGAATGAAATAATGGCCTACTTTCTCACGCAGTAGCTGTACTTACCGCTGTCAGCTGTCTGCTTGAATAATAAATGTGGCAATCTGACACCGTGTGTGTGAAGTTACGGCTGGCAGCATCAAAGTGGAGCCAATGTTAAGCCTACACAGCTGACCACATTCAGTGAGAGGCCTTTTGGACAAACTCAGTATGAAATATAAATGACAGTTACTGCGAATCAAGGCGAACCACAGCAAATTAACTGCTATTCTATATTTCATATACTTTTGTTTTCACATAATTTGACCTTTTTTCTACTGTTAAAATGTGATATATGTCACAAAATATGACATTATTTAGTAACGCTTTAGATTACAGCACGCAATGTACATTAGCTTCCCAATTGAATATTGCGATATTGTGAAATTGTGAATATTATTATGAAATTCCAGCAGACTTTGAATTCAATTTTCTCCAAAACTGTACAGTAATATTTTGAGGCCATGCTCATGGGCATAGCAGAGGTCCCCCTGAACAAGACTGCAGTGGAATATTTATGTACAAGTCTATGGAACTGTTTTTACAGCTGTTTGGATATTGTGACATTGAGCTGGCCCCCGTACCGTAACACCTTGAATAGAGGTGCATTTAGAATTGCAACTGCGGCTCACTCGGCGGATGTGGGCTCACTTGACCGCAGTGATGCCGTCCGGTGTGTGAGATGAACTGGTATTGAATTAACTGGTTTATTATTTTTGCGTGAGGCAGATGTTCTGCTGAGACTATGAACAGATCAGTTTGCTGCATTCATCCAGATTGCAATATAGTAATATTTCTACAGATTCTACATTTTCATCTTGCATAATTTACCAAAACCACCTACGTGGTGAGCTACGTGCATTAACGTTGATGTGATAAAATAAGACGCAGTTAGTGATGATTATTAGTGATATATTTACTAATCTGAGTGATACATTGATCTGTTCTTCAGTTTTTTCTAACTCAGTGGTAGTGCAGGAGACTGCTGCAGCAAGCCGCTCCATCGTAATGTTTCAAAAGGCACACTGACTCCTGTGTAGTTATTCAATGTGTCCTTGTAGTAACACAATGAGAGTTAAATCATGTTTAATCTGAATGAATGCGTTCTGCACAGGGTAGACTATTGTTATGATGATAGAGATGAAAGTCCATAGTCTTTAATATAAAACATTAGCGATGTGAAACAGCACGCCGTGTTGTATCACACGTTAATCTGTGAGGATCATATTTCCACAGCTGACCGTCATCTCTCCGCGGTGTTTCAGTATATTTCTCTGACAGGTGCATGACAGGCATCAACTTGACATCAGATTAACAAATCCTCGGCGTCTCAACCACAGCCTCACGAACGGGTAGTGAAGTTTACTGCAAACGGATCTGTTTATAGTCTCAGCGGAACATCTGCCTCACGCAAAAATAATAAACCAGTTCATTCAAAACCAGTTCATCTCACACACCGGACGGCTGTGTTCACAGTGGTACGAAACGTCAGATATTATTTCAGGTTCAAATCTTTTTTTCAAATGAACAAAACATATGACCTGGATTTAGCTCCATACAGGTGTCCCTACTGAGCACTTCAAGGCTCATCATGTGGTAAGATCCCAGTACCAGACAAAACACAACATAGGCTGACATCGTCAGTAGTAGAAACATATTGTGGTATTTCTAATGGGAATCAGTAACCAATGTCTCTCTGTCCTTCCACTGCAGGGAAGAGGACTCCTGCCCAGGAAGAAGACTCCAGTTCAGGAAGAGACTCCAGTTCATGGAGAAGACGATCGGGGAGAGGATTCCAGTTCCCTTTTTCAGTTCAAATTATTTTCATACATTTCCCCCTTGACCTGAATATTGTATTGCTTCCAGTGCTTGAATTTGACTGTTTACTGTCAAATTACTTTAAAACATGTTTAAGTTGTTATAGTAACTTGAAGAAAGAGGAACATTTAAAATATTGTATGTTCAAGAATACCATAAAACAGTGTGTTGTTTACTAAACCTTTTTCTTTTTACAAACTAAAAACTAACTGTAAAATGTTGAAATATTAAAATAAATGACTTTTGTTGAAAACAACTGCACCTTCATTTTACAGTATGTAAGTATTTTACTGTTATTCATTTACAGTAAAATTAGGATTTAAACAGTAGATTTAAACAGTAGTCTAGGATTTGCTGTATACTGTACAGCAAATAACTACTGTAATAACAATGACGGTACTGTGATTATTACTGTAAAAATGACTACAAACAGGTGCTGTGATTCATAAGCATACTGTAAAATATACTACAGCTACTTACTTGCTAATTCCTGCCAGAAAGTTACTGTAAACTACAGTTATCTTGTTACAGTGTACACATAGGTTCAGTAGTACAAGTGAACAAGATATTAGGAAATAATAACAATTGTCAACCTAAAATGTATGTATACTGTGTATTTTTAAAATTATATTATTGAGTACAGTATAATCTACTGAGCAATATGAATTGAAATACCAAGGACAATCTCTTCGGAACAACCTACTTCCATCACTGCAATCAATATTTTCATTAATCGTCATTCAACATCTGGACAGGACTTTAGCAAAAATTATATAAGACTTCATGGACTTCATTGTAATGCATCTCAAGTTGGAAACATACATTTTGAAATATAAATTGTACATTTCTATTAATGTTGGATTTTCTACTTAGTCTTTGTTGTTTGATGAATTATAATTTGTTTCAAGTATGACTATCGATATCTCATAGAGACGTGTGTTACCTCGCCTGCACAAAGTTCAAACTTTGCTTTTATATTTGACCGTCTTTTTAGATACATAATAATACAAACAAAATAATGATTAAACAAAGCTAGAAGTTCAGGGGGAGATGTGGGAATGACCAGACTACACTAGAGGGAGCAGGGGATTACAGAATGAGGAAAGGCAAACTATATAGAGCCTATATAACTGTGGGGACATTTGTTTAGTTTTTACATTTTTACTTTGAAACAAACAAGAAAAGAACATTAAGGAACATAAACTGCAGGCCAGATACTGTATATATCTACTGTAAAGACAGCTGATCTGAACTTCAGGAGAGTCCATCACACAGCCAGGGGTCCTTTCCTCATGTCCTGGGACAGCAACCGACATAAACTACAGACACTGAACAACTTTATTGAGTCTGTGCACAACATTTAAATTAATATACGATACAACAAGCTATTGGCAACCATATTGAGAATTCCTACGCCTGGGTTTTGTGGCTCACGGCGAAGGATTGGTGTGAGCTCACACCGGGTTAAGCAGGAGGGAGCCGTTAAGCAGCAGTGATGCTGACTTATCTGCCTCTCCAATGACGACACACACCCAAACGAACCTGCAGCAGCCACAAATTATTACTGAGCCAACACTGCCCTCCAGTGGAATTATAAAAAGATATATGTTTGACATTTTATTAAAAAGTGGGATTGAGTTCAGCGCAGGCCATGGATTATTTGACCAATTCTTCATGAGAACAGACTGATTAAACCAGTTGGAAGGAACGTTGTTTCATCCGCAAAGCCTCAGACGTAACATTGGCCACATGAATAAAGTTCATCCTATCCCTCAAGCACTTAACATTCACCAGGAATCTACTCCTTTACCCAGCGGAAATACCACCTTAGCCACTGGGAGCCTTTTTCTGTTTAAAGCATCATACGACTCAGATTCCTATTAATCTGTTTGTGTGATGGAAGGCGCATATTTTTCTGCGAGCGTCATGCCAATGAAGCCATAAAGTATTGGCGGAAATCTGATGCGCCATGGCAAACGTGACATTAACTCTATATGATTTACATAAACAATAAATGGAAAGAGTGGAACGCTCGTCCGCAATGAGTCACTCCTGGAGCAGACTGCATCATGGGAGCGTTTGTGCGGGCCGCAGAGCGCTTTGTGTTTGCTTACCGCCAAAAACACACACACACACACACACACACACACACACACACACACACACACAGTCACACCACGCAGGCGTGCAGGATGCAGCGCCACACAAACACGCAGAATCCACACACATGGCAGTACACCCACGAGTCCACACACACACACACACACACATACACGGTCGAGTGTGAAACCACATATACACACACAGGAGCACTCGCTCGGTTTAAACCACATTCATACACACACGCACACTCCTGCAGTGCATACCTCCCCTCTACTGGTCCAGACCCAGACACCGCATGCCAGTGCACCTCGCTCCCCGAGCCGCAGGCCGCAGGAGTAGAAGAAGAAACAGATGGGCACCAGCTGTTTGGATGGGAGCCTCGGGTACACAGCTACTGTATTGCAACCCACACACACACACACACACACACACACACACACACACACACACACACACACACACACACACACATGCATGCATGCATGAGCACAAACTCATTCAAGTTGTTTTAGTAGCCGCTGCCCTACGCTGCTTCTGGTGTTTACTCACACGGCGCTTATAGGTGATGCTTTGAAGATGTGAGGCCATCGACTGCCATTACCGTCCAGATTTACTGATGTTAAAATGCAAACACACGGGACTGGACAGTGCAGTCTGTCAGTGTTTGGACAGTGACGTTATTTGAGCTCAAAGCAGGCAGACTTTATTGAGGACATGAGAGAAAAGGAAGATTGACGATAGAGAGAAGAGAGAATATTGAACAAATAAGCACGTGCAAGTTACAAAGGCAAGAAAAAACCCAAAGAAAGCAAATGGGTTGGAGGATTGGCACCGATTTGGCAGACTAGCACATTGCATTTGGAATGAAGGAGTAACTATGAGGTTAAAGTGCTGATGTTGGATATGTTCACATCCATATTAAACAGCGTTGGTACAAGGCAACCCGAGGGTTGAGCCAATATGGCAAGTGTTTGACTTTCTGAAGAAAAGACAGAGAAATGTGACAAGTCCCTGCTGCACTCCAGGCCCGGCGGGGGACACGCCAAGTGTCTGCGAATGTCAGTGGATTTGCTGCACCAATCAATAGAGATGCATTGCCCGACTCGGCAGGTCCCCTCAGCCGTATGGAGAGTTTTGGCGTCTTTCAGTTTTTGGGGTTTCACGGCACACAGCTTCATCGCTTCGGTTCACTCTCGCCTGCTCTCATCAGCGAGGATGACAGATTGTTTTCCCTTCAGCAGTTGGAGACACAAAACAGACCAAAACAGAGCGAAACAGGAGTGTGAATATTGGACTTATTTGTAAGGTGGAGGAAAAACACAGCTCCGCATGAATGTTTATGTGGCTTTTTAAAGTGTCATTTTAAAATGAAAGAAAAACTTTAAATATGATAACCGTCAAAATTACTAATGGACCACGAAAATTGGGGGCTTCAAATCCTCATATAATTATGTGAGGATTTGAAGCCCCCAATTTTAACTGAGGCTGAACGTTGGCACTTTCTTTATTGCTTTTCTTTCATCTTCCAGACAATTGTTTCGTTCAAAGTCCATTGCATTTGTATACTATAATCATTTTAATAAATAACCAAAAACAACGAAGTGACACCAAATCAAACTAAGCTAAACTAAATATATTAATATAAGAAATAAAATAAAATAAGAAAAAAAATTGTATTAAAGAGGAGAGGCTTAAAATCTTGATCATTCAAGGCAACCAAGACCATACCACTAAAATGTGATGAAAATATATATATATATATATTAAATGATGTGAAGTGAATTTATCTTTAGACGTTTGTTTGTTTTCTCAACAGCTGTGACCTCTGTTCCCTAGGTCAGAGTTAACTGTCCACGACAAGGATGCTGATCCGCTGATCCCTCCGGATTCTCTCTCTTCCTTCGCGTTTCCTCCCTGAACCCAGCAATTTCTGCACCGACCTCAGCTATCAACTTTCTTCCGATGAGTCAGCCGAGGTGGCGACTCCTTCAGCTCATTACAACATGACTTATTGAAACCAAAAACTCTCCCTCCAATGCCCGAAATGCACATTTCCTCTGCCTGACGCCATTAGTTACAGCCGGCGGTTGCTCCCTCTTATTACATTCACTTTGAACACAATCTGTCTCATTAAATAACGAAATTCAGTATTGTGTGTGTGAGGTGCAGTACGAGTCAGGGTTTGAGGGCCGCCGTGACATTCCTGCCACTACAAACGTGACATTAAACATCACAGAGCACCATGTGCACAGCTCACCGGCGTCCCTCTCTCCTGTATATACCGGCTATTGAACGGTGCAGGAAAGTCATGACAAATGGAAATGGTATTGTGTGTTTGGTTGACCGCGCGCCGTCCTGTGATTTCCAGCTTCAGCGCTGATGTGGTCTGGCCCGTGTGGGTTTAGAGGGAAGACCGGAGCAACAGCAGGCTGGTTTGGGGATCTTTTTTTTCTTTTTTTTCTCAAAGCCAACAGGATGTCTTTAATGAACCACAGTGTGTTTGAACTGTCGCATCTCACCATGCAGCCGTCCAGCCCTCAACATGAAAAGGAAGACGCTGTGAAATAGGAAACGCGAAAAAAAGAAAGAAAGAAGAAGAAGAAAACCTGGAGATGTGGGCAAATCCAGCAAAACTCAGTCTCCGGGACAAAAGCCGCAAATCAAATGTTGGCCATAATAGAGAGGAACGTCTTTCGGGTAACGTGTGGACGTCCCGAGTGACCGGGGCAGCTCGTGCTCTTGTCGTGTCCGAGCAAGTGCTTCTTAGTTCCGTCTTCATGTTGGATTCGATGCGACCTCAGAATCAGATTGTAACCAGTGTCTCGGTGGAGACTGTAGTTTAGATGCTCGTAGATTTATTTCTGAGGTTGTTTTTTTTCTTGGGGGAAACACTGTTTGTTTACACGGGTTCCACTGCACTGGGATTGACCCTGCTTCACTTCTCGGTTGCCGCGGAGTGGCTTTACACGTTCCGGGCCACAAGATGGCGACGCTGGCGTGTCGTATCTGACTCGCCCGAGCTGCGCTGCCAGCTATTGTGGCAGCAAACAAAGGAGGGAAACAGGCCCTTGCATCATTATCACGATATCTGCAAACTTCGGTGATGGTTCGGTAACTGTGAGTGTTGATGTGCTGCATATTGTTTCAATTACTTTCAAACTGTTGTTGCAGACCATGCCATAGGAAGAAGAAAAAAAGAAGAAAAAATTCTCAAAATACTCCATGTTTGATCTTGTGGGCTCTTGTGAAACTGGAAATGAATGGTGATTAACTATAATGATGATCATCATGGTGAAAGGTTCTGTGCCACAGGTTATTTGACTGTGAGCCGGTCCGAGGAGAGAAGGCCTTAGAAAGGAAATCCCCTTGAAACAATTACAGCTTGCGAATATTGCACGTGGACCTGAAGAGTCATATTTTAGCAAATGAAACAAGTCAGCAGATAAACTTGTATCATAAAAAATAAAAAAGACAATAGCTCAGACACAAATTCTGTAAACGTGTGACAAACCTGTTTCCCTCTCCACGTTGCATGGCAGTTGGGAACAAATGAACTGCTTCGGTCGAGCGCAGTTTTATTTGTGTGCGTGCGTGTGGTGTTGTAGTGGCAGGCTTTGCAGCGTTGAGTGAGGAAAAAAACAGGGATATGGCCATGATTAAAGTAGGCACTAAAGCAAAGGTGGTAATTGGGATCATAAACACTCACTTTTCCATTTACCCCTCTAATGAAGCGCTCCTGTTTATTCTGAGCAGCCGATTCATCAGAAACACAGCAGCCACTCTGAGCTCGTCTGAGTGACGAGTCGTGAGGAGGGATGTCCACAGATACAGAGTGTACACGACGCGGCATAAACAGGCGTACAGGGGCATACGAGGGCTGATGCCTGAGCAGCATTGTTGTGCCGAGGCTGCTGCTACCTGATATTAAAGGCCAGTTTGAACATTTTGTATGGAGGACAACTGAAACAGTAATAATCGCTGAGTTTTCATCCATATGGAGGACAAACTTTCTTTCCTTCTTTTTTATTCTGGAATTGAGAATAAATTCAAGTTTTCATTCAATGCTCTTATGCGAGGCGTCGAGCACATCGAGATAAACAGCTGGTGGAGCTAATTCCCCAGTCGGGTGCACACAAAGAGATGACCTATCAAACCTAAAAGTAGCAAAAAATAATGAAGAAAACATGACGCAAGTGTGGCCTTTATGTTGCAAGTCTCCTCATTGGTCCACAAAGAGCTGGTGTTTTTGTCTAACACTGTGGACTTCAGGCAGTTTTATTATTTGGCTTGAAACACACTCATAGGTGCAGCGTTTACAATGTGGCTACATCTAGTGGTTAGGTTGCAGATTGCAACCAACTGACGCTTCTACAGTGTGCCAAAACTACAGCGGCCCGACGCGAAAACCTGAAAAAGTGAATGGCCCTGTCGAGAGCCACTGTTCGGTTTGTCCGTTCTGGGCTACCGTAGAAACACGTTAAATGCTTTCAATGAACAAATATGACCCTGTTAATGACAAAAGTCTCAGCGGGGACACAGAATCCACGGCCCTCATGGGCTTTAAGTCAGGAACATAGCGTGACAATGTGCACGGGGGCCCGACCAGACACACAAACCTGTGTTATCTAAACCACCTGTTCAAGCTCTGTGCGGTCATGCTCTCACTCGCTATTTGTTGGCCTAAAAGTAGTCGATTCTAAAGAAATCAAGTTCCACACGACCTGTCCTCCCTGTCTTCAATGCTAAGTGAAGCCGCACTGCCAGCACAGAGTGGTATTTGTGGTGCTTTTTTTGTTTTTTTGTTCAGACATGCTGAGAATCACTGCTTACTCTGTTTAATGCGAATAAACGTGAAACATAAAAACACATCTCTCTCAGGAGCGCCCTGCCCAGCGTGGAACAGCACTGGGCAGAACAGCAAATACAAAATTGGTAAAGGTTGAAACGCTCGTGGAGGAACTGGCAATTGAAACGGACATTTAATCACAGGAAAATATTACCACGAATACTTTTTGGCAGGGCGAGGTCGGTTTTAATCGCGAGGTTTAACAGACTGCCACCTATGAAGCTGTTAAACAAAACAGAACATTCTCGAAAGAGTTACATAAAGTATATATAAAAAGAGTATATCTGCAAACGGATATATTGGTTTCAGCCTCATGCACGCACGCACAAAACACACTCACAGTTGTGCAAGATGGAGTGTCTTTGGGAAGCCGTGATCATAAAAGTGAGTATTTTATAGTGGCTAAGATACGGCGAAAGTAAAACTTAAGCGTCGGGGGTTGTGACAGGGTCGGACCTAATTCTTAGCTTTACAGTCATTTTTTATCTATTCTTCTGCAATTAACCTTGCAAGTGTGAATGTTTGGTCTTTGGTTGTGTTACTGGAGGAGGGAGCTGGTTTTACTGCTGATCTGGGCTCATAGCCTGGTGTCCGGCTGCTGTAATGCAGGGCTCATCATTGTAAATATGAGGTGGGAAATAAATGTCTGCGTTGCTTTGTATGAAGAGGGCCGAGGACATGCCCCAAAATGATAAGCAGCTCCGGGTGGATTCTCACTGGTTTGACAGACGCTTCATTACGACTGGAAGTGTTTAACCAAACGTTACGCCCGCCCACTGGCTGCTTAGATTAGGATCTGTTTAACATTCTTTTCTTTCCCCCTTTAAAAAGCAACACATATCTATTAGGCCATCTGCGTTTCCAGCTCAACCCCATTTTTTAAACATGATTCTCCTCGATTTTGCCATTCACCCAGTACAGGGCGCGTTAATTCATCGTAATCCTTTGAAGAGGGGACCCGGAGGAAGCTCGCCCAGTCCGTGTGTTCCCTTCGCCTCTCCAAGTCCAAATGCTGTGTGGCATGTTTGACATTGCGAGGGGAAGGAATAACGCAGGTTGTCAGGTCGGAAAGAGCCGGGCTACAAGGCCACGGCAATCAGGAAAACTCGGTCCGGCGCTAGGCACGACTTCAATAAAATACCTCCAGTCCTGCTTTTAAAAGCATTAGTCCAGGGCAAATTAAAAACTAGAGTGCAATTAAAAGAAATCACTGTGTAAATGTTAGCATGTGGAAGTTTTTCTTTTCCTTTTCCCTTCCCCCTCCCCCTTTTCCTCCTAGCTGAACAAAGAATGCCCCAGAGGCAGAGCTGCGCAGCTGCTGAATATTACTACACCCATGTGTTTTAAATAAGACCCCATTATAATCAAAATCATAAAAAAGGTAATGTGGCTCTCTTAAACATTTAAATTTAAGTTAACCAATGTAGAGTTCAAGCCTTTGTGAGCATTCTTTTTTTTTCTTCTTTTTTTTTGTGGTCCTAATTGAATGTTGAGAAGAAACAGATTATGTGACCCGAGAAGAAGCAATTATTTGTCACAAATATATTGCTCCATTGGACGTATTTAAAGAAATGGTACATGTGATTACAAGTTCTATTTCTGTAAACATTCCCCGTTTGATCCTTTGACCAGATAGCGTATCTGGGGAAATGCCCCGGTTATGAAATAGTTTACAGAGCCTATTGACTGAAACACTGTTATTCCCAAATAACTCAACACTACACGGGCTCTGCAGCCGCACAATGCTAACAATCTTTGTGACAAATGTCACCCGCATGGACGATGGTCTTATAGCGCAACGTCCAAAGGAATCCGCAGGTAGTAGACTTCGACATAACAGACTGTTGTGGACCAGATGTTACGAGAAGACTTGAGGCGGTGACCTTCGACACCTCAAGCCTTCTTGGAGATAAAAAATAATAATAATAGAGAAAAAACGTGAGAAAAAACAACTTACTTAGTAACAACCTGCAGTAGTCAGAGGAGCTCATGCTAATTGGATTGGAAGTGAGTTCCTTTTCAAAGAAACCAGAGGAGAGCATTGCGGATACATTCTGTGGGGCCCTCTGCTCTGCAGCAGTCGGCTATGCTCAACCCTTTAGTTAAAAGTCACTGAGGGTGTCGCCTCACACCAGGACAGATGAGTTTCCATGGGAGGAACGAAGACGTCTGGCCAAATCCACTTTTCCCCCTCATTAAAATGGATATTTCCGAGCTGTCAGAGGGTGAAGTCTGGGTTTTTGGAGAGAGTCTCGCTGACAGTGGGCTTCCTTTCCCCATAGGTTCAATATCTCCCGTGGCTCTCCCTCCCACCACGCCGTATAGCTGGTTCCCTACGGGTCCTAAGCCAGTGCAGCTCTGGCAAGCTGTTCACTTTTCACTTCGCGGCACACACTAATTTACTGAGACTCTACACTGTTTTGGGTCGGCGGTGCATTTCCCACGTTCCAGCTGAGAAAATATATCATTAGTCCCTCATCGTGTAATGCTTGCCACGTTACGTTATAAAAGCTGGGTGTAAAGCGACATGGATAAAACAGGAGCGATTTCCAGCGCGCCTCACTTTGACCGCCCACTCGGAATAAGTGGTGTGGGCGGCGAGAATCTGAAGAGGGGACGAGATTAAGTGTTGAAAAGGCCATTTTGCTTACTAAATACTCCTGGGTGGCTGGAAGACTAAGCATTTCCATGGCGAATGTCTCCAATAACGTTACAGCCATACGAGTGCGAGCTTTTACGAGCCTGCCTTGAAAGTTATATGGATTAATTAACTTTCCAGGCAAATTAAGATTCCATGCTAATTGCAGTCTAGGTACATTTAATGAGATCTAAACAGAAGATGGTACTGCACAAATAAGCCCCCCCTGTTTACTCGCCGGTATAATGCTCAATAAAAGATAGAAAAGAAGCTTGTTTATGGCTCCGAGGCGAAGACCGAGCGACTTCACAAGCAGGCCGACGCAGATCTGCCGCCGAGTGCGACCCACGCGTTGCTCTGTCATTACGCGCCGAGAGTCGAGCGAAGACCCTTTTTTGGCACGAGACCGCAGCCCTCTGGGTTCTCTTCACTTCACAAACATTTTTACAGGCGTGACAGGCTGCGACCGAGCGGGCCGCAACAGACAGCTCTGCCACCTCAAGACAGCCGGCCCGCGCGGCCACACGAGACGGCTAAATATACCGCCTCCCAGGGAGCCGAGCGAGTACAGAGGCCGTCGGCTCTGGCTGGCTATCTTGTGGCTTAATTAGCTAACACAGGACACGGGCGCAGCTAATTAAAGGCCGGTGGAAGCTCTTTGACTGGATGCTTTGTAGGCTTTTCCACATGGCGACCACAATGCAAATGGCCTCTCGTATCTCACTCATCGATGCCATATTGCACACCCAGTCCCCCCCACACACACACACACAGACGCTTCACGTGTTTACTCCCTGTTTAGAATTTTACTCGGTGCTCCTACCTATCCGGATTACTTAGAGACCAGCTTCTACACCTCCATTCCTCTTTTTCCTTAACTAAAGTGCACAAGCCATTCATGTGGCAACAACTTTTGGCCGGCCGACACCCAGTGGTGAATGTGCCTGACCCCACCTGGCCCTCCCCTCCCCCGACACCCTCTGGAAAGCCACATCTATCGCAGGATCCCTTCAGGGCCCTCGCTGGCGGCCCCAGCCCATTAAAGTTGGGCTGTCAGAGTTGTGTGTGTGTGTGTGTGTGTGTGTGTCTGTATTTCAGGAGACAAAATGCTGTTCTGGGCATGTATGTGACTTCAGTAATGAGCATGGCTGTATTAAAACGCATATAACAGTTTCAGAAGCTCTGTAGTCTCACCGAAAACAGCCTCACTGCGTCGATTTAATTAAAGTCATAAGCATCCATGTTACTTAATTAAAAACATTGTGCCTTTTGCAGTGCTATTTATATCTTTATCAGGATTAGTGGAAAGGGATGAAACTGAGGTTAAATGAATGCACAATCCACCGATGCATTTATTAACGTCCTCATATTTGAAAGTAGAGCAGCAGTTTAACTCCACAGTGGCAGAACACGGGTTTTGTTAGTGCAAGGGCTTAAGTTGTTTCATTGCCACAGCAAAAGCAGTGCCCTTTGACTCTGTGCAGAAGACATCATCCGCTTACAAGCTCTCACAATAAAAACCCATGCGCGCCGTAATAAGCCCCGCTTTGTTTCGAATACATCCAAGTGAAAACATTTATTGGACTAATTACGATGGTCTCCCATTGAATTTTCTTCCTGTGTTACACATGCTTTGGCAATGTTCCCAGTATTGTGTCAAAGCGTCTCTGGCTGTGGTACGAACTGCCATGCTTGAAGAGGCAAGGAAGGCGGGGAGAGCAACAACGGAGGCAAACGAGGTGTAGCGGATTAGCGCGGTGGCAGTCGTGTGCTTCCGATGGCCGGAGGCCATAATCGGTACTCGTCCTTATTTTCACGCAGCAATGCGGCAGATGAAGTAGCGACACCATTTCTGCCATGGAATGTTTTTTAAGGGACCATGTAAAGGTCCAGGGCACCGGAACAGTTTGATTATCCGTGGTCCCCGAGTGTGGTGAGAGAGGGGTGCAAGGAGCATAGTGGGCTGATGTGGTGGGTTTGGCAGCAATTAGGCTGTCAAGTTGAGCTAATTCCTACCAACAGAAATGGGGAAGGAAAAAGGGGATGGGGGGAGAACTGGATAGAGACCCAAACAGGATGGTGTTGAGACAGGGACGGACGGGGTCAATGCCCTCGACCATGTCAGAGACGTATACAGTATCGATTGGGTCAACAGTAGCTGTTATTGGCCAGAATATAGCCAGGGTCGCTGATAAGAGACGTGGGCCAAAACATAGTAAACTGGGAAAATCCAGGCCTATACACTGCCAACATTTTTCAAGTTTTGTTTTCATACAGCTTTGAAACAAAGTAAATGTAAGGTTTTTGACATTGATCAATAAAAAAAAGATATATACTTTCAAATTTTAAACAAATTGGACTAAATGACGGACGAAAAAAACACTAAACAGATGTTGGCACTGAATGTGTCCTTTAAAGTGATACGTCTGAAGCTTTACTGGCAGGAAATTGCAAAATAAGCACATAAGAAATTAAAAGAATAAGGTACTGCTGGAAATTTGCATCTATTTACTGACGGAGGCCACCAAGAGGCCTGTGGCACCTATGTAAGACACACACAGTGGCTGTTCAATTACAGGCTGCAATAGACATATCAATTATTTATTTATTTGTGTTGTTGTTGCCATATATCACCTGGTTCTCAAGCTCAACTTTTTGCACATGTGCGGGTGTGTGTGTGTGTGTGTGTGTGTGTGTGTGATGTGAATGCTCTTCAGTGACAACTAAGTTTTTTGTAATAAAACAAACAAACATCCTCACAGTTCTCATCTTTCTCCCTCTGCTCTTTTATATATTCGTTTTTATTAAGTTGGTGTTTGGTGTCCCAGAAAACTTGCTCTCACACTATTAACAGTCACAAAACATAATTTACCTCCTTTTAACATCTGACATGAATAATGTTATTATGCTACATGATTGCACCGTTTAGACTTAATTTTGCAAGTTGGTCCATCGTGACTCGACATAATGAGCCATAGAAAGATAAGACAAGGTAGTACTTAACGAAATATGGGCTGATTCCAGCAGTTCTGGAGCCAATTGTGGTTGTTGACACTGACGTTGTGGTCCGCTGAAGTTGGCACACGGGACGGCAGGGTTATCAAATCATGAGATAGAAGGGGATTTTGGTTATTGCAATGGATATTGGAAACTATTGAGGTCTTTCAACTATGCGTCTTAATTATACTGCATGTGCCAGAGAGATGCTTCGAGTACCGACTTAGTATGAAACAGGCCGCGATGTTTCTGTCGAGGTCATAAAATCAAACGGGGATATATATATATATATATATATATATATATATATATATATATATATATATATTGTTGCTTAGGCTCAGTAATCTGTGCAATGGCTGGACCTCGTGTAGTTGTCCTGTCGTTAACTCTTCCTGCAGGTAAAAGCACATCAGATGTAAGATAATGTTGAAGTTAAAGTTCATGGGACGGTCAAAACTCAAACATTGATGTTCTCTCCAGAGGAGGGATCAGACGGAGTGAGGCACAATGCAGGAGGTGAACACTTTACTTGTGTCTTTCGATCAAATGACGCTCAACAGCAGGCAGAAGCATGGAATAAATCCTTACTGCTTTCCTTACTGCTACCCGACCACTGAATATTAATTTGTCGTGCTTTTTTTTCTTCTCTCTCTCTCTCTCTCTTAAAGCAATTGTGCAACTTTCAATTGGTTGGTTGTGAGTATATGTGGATGTTGTTGGATGTAGTTAATGTGTGCTCAGTGATTTTTGGCATTGTGCGGCTGCAGAGCCTGTGTAGTGTTGAGTTCTTTAGGAATAACAGTGTTTCAGTCAATTGGCTCTGTAAACTATTTCATAACCGGGGCATTTCCCCAGATACGCTATCTGGTCAAAAGAGCAAACGGTGAATTTTTACAGAAATAGAATGTGTAATCACATGTACCATTTCTTTAACTACAGCCAATAGAGAAATATATTTGTGACAAATAATTGCTTCTTCTATGGTCGCTTAATCTGTTTCTTCTCCTTACACACTATCCGACATATCTGCAGATACGACGAGTCTAGTAACACAATAAACTTTCATATCAATATATACAATTATATGATGTGTGAACATGTTCTTTTAAGATATTTCATGATGAACAAAGTGCCATTTAGTTTTATGAACAGATGTTCAGTATTAATTGATACTGAATCATATTTGTTCTTCACGTGTGGTATTTATTCATCATCAACCTCATGTTACTGTTGCCAAATAAAACACTGTGTTTTGACTGGAGTGGTTGGATGAAGTGTTGCTGAAGAAAAGTCAACGTTTTAGTAATCACCCCAACTGGTCAGCTGGTTTCTGCTTCATCTTAATTAAGACGACTAGTTAGTGTCTAAAGTTCAATGTTGTATTTTCTGACACTGTAATCTGTCTAAGTGATGCAAAAGAGATGTTGAGTGTTAACTGTGTGTGCCAAATGAGGAACAGTATAGGACAGATAATAGAACAAGTATTAACGGTAAAAGGATGTTTTGTGACAATGAAAAGGTATTGCTCATTCACTTTAAATATATATATATTTATTAAAACACAAGGATGATACAGACAGATCAAGAATTGTCTACATCCAGAAACAGCCTGAACACTTTCATATAGCATGAATACAAATCAAAGTGTTACATTTTCTTGAAGACAAAGTTAGTGGATGCTGGAGCAGGAATCCTCAGAATCTGCAGCACAATTCACAGACCCCAGGGTTGCAGCAGCCGCAGCACCATTTGCACTTAATGCCGCGCTTCTCTCTGTTGTTATACGGCATCTGTGTGAGGGACGAAAGACAAATGAGCGATGTGTTCATCTCCGGCATCGTCCTTCACTCTGTTTATTCTCCCTCCTTCAGAGAGCATCAGGCTAACACTTAAATGAGCTCATTGTCTTCGGCCACATTCATTCAGTGAACTGAACACGTACCTTCCATGAGTCCAGTGACATCTCCTCATGGTCAGCAACTGGGTTGTCAACGCTCATCGGCTCCTCCAGCTCCTGCACCTGTTGATGAGTCGTGCACATTGACAACAAGGAGCCACATTTTAGGATCTGGACAAAACATTTATAGACGATAAGTGAATCAAATGAGTGCAAGTCAAGTTCTTACCTGAGCGACTGGGACAGCAGAGCTCTGCTGAATACAAATAAAGGTGAGCACGATGGCCACTGCAACAGCAACACGGAATGTCTTCATCTCGGTCGGACTGGTTTCAGTTGTCAGATCTAGTCGATTTCTTCAGATCGTTTGGTGGCTCTTGTCAGCTCCTCTGAGTTCTCCTGTGTGATGCCTGAATGTGCAAAATGTGCTGGTATTTATACTCACGTGGACCACTGTTGCCTCATCACTGACAGCACTTGCCACACTCCCTATTCCCAGCATCCCTACGTGAGCCTGCAAATGGGAAATTCCTGAAGACTGGGACACTCTGTTTTTGTTTGTCTGCCACAGTTGTTGTCCAACATTAAATCAACCATTACTTTTCGTTGTCTGACTTTCTGTCTTTCTTGCTTAGAAGTATGTCTCCATCATACAGCACGCTTATACGTAATTGATCAAAAGAAAGAAAATGTGAGCAACGGAAACAGACTTAATCAGGAATGAATCATGATTTATGAAACGTGTGACTTCCACGCAGATCTGTGTGGAGCGACGTTGTTCCCTCTTTCTTTGCAATTGTTTAATGGTGTCTGACAATGACCCAAACATTCAATTAAACCTCAAATAAACATTAAAAAGCTATCACATTTGATTCAACAAAAAACAAACATGTCATGAATATACATAAATCAATAAATGGTGGATGGTTGAAAATGATAAACTATGAATTGTTGGCATTCATAGAACCTATGGCCATTTTGATTCTAAGAAAAGTTCAAATCTTTCTAAATACAGTGTCTTGTGCAAAAAGCAAAATCCCTGACTTCACTCACTTTCATTTACTGAAAACCCTGCTGTGTGCTTGCTCGTGTCACATGACTAAAACATCAGCGTCAACAAGGAGGAAGCATCACCTTGTCTTTTAATAATACAATATTAGAAACTACCTGCCTGGAGTTGTTGGTCTGGTCGCTCACTTGTTTCAAGAAAGCTTTTCTCAAACCAGTCAAAGAAACTGATGTAAAGAAAAGTTTGCTTCCACTTGAAGATAAAGAAGTGTAAGTCTACATGATGTGCCACAAGATAATGTCGACGCTTATATTTCATTTTCTTAAAATGTAACCTGTGGAGTGTGGAATTGTTTTTACTTTTGTAATACATTAATTTGACATATACAATTGTTTCTGTATTTAAGCTAGTTTCCCAATGTCCTCACATCAGCTTTAATAATTAAAAGCCTGTTTAAATATCTAAGTCTATCTATCTCAATTTAACCTCAAATAAGCTATCACGTTTGATGTAAATGTTCTCATCATTAGGCTTACTTGAAAAAAACAGCCAGGTCATGAATTGATGGGTCTCTGTATTTTAATTGTGCTTCTGTATGTATTTTATTCTATTTAATGCATTTTGTATTATCTGGACCTTGAGTCTGTAATAAAAGTTTGATTGATTGATTGATACATAAATCAATAATGGTGGACATGAAATAATTAAAAAAAACTTAAATAACTAACGGTTGGTTCGGTGGTGTCCCTTTTTCTTCATCAACATAGGCAAGCAAAAATATACACAAACTAGCAGATATATTTAATGACAATGGTTTGAGGTCATTAAATGATATATGTACAACTTATGGCATACCTGGCTCATCTTTTTTTCTATATCTACAACTAAGATCTTCACTTAAAGCATACGGGGTAGCATGGAATGACCCTTTGGGATCACACCACCTGCATTCTATTTTGAATACACAAGGTCAAACCAAGGGATTAGTATCCAAACTTTACTCATTCTATATCTTCTTACAAACCCTTACATATTGAACAGGTCTGGGCCAAAGACCTCGAACACATGACGGAGGATGTGCAGCTGGACTGGGATTATATTTGGAAAGGCATAACTGGGACCTGGAAAAAACCCAACCATCAGCAGATTCAGCTACATTTTTTACACCGAACCTATTATACACCGAGGAAAAGTTTTTTAATGAAAATAATTACATCATCCCTTTGTACAGGAGGACCTCTGGGCTCTTTCATGCACATATTTTGGTTTTGTAAAGATGTAAATCTTTTTGGGAAAATGGTTTGTTTCTTTTTGACAACGATCCTGAACTATGTTGTTCCATGCACTCCTGCCGTGCTGCTTCTAAATGACTTTTCCGCACCTCATACTCTTACGAAACCCCAGTGGTTAGCTAGTTATCTTGATGTGGTGAACATGGGACTCTCAATAGCTAGAATACACGGCGCTAAAGAAAACCCAATTGTATCCTGGTCTACGGCTTTAAGCAAAATTCAACAATGTATGTAAATGTATAAAACATTTACATACATTGTATACATTGTATAATATTTGTAGATGTATGATGGGGGGAGGGTGTCGCTAATAGTGGGAGGGGCCCCACCGACCTTGAGCCATCCCCCAGAAAATAAATATATATTTATAATATTATTAATTATAAACAATATAATAATATTAATAAATTATACAAATTGTCAATATGTGTGTGTGAGCTAGTGAATATACCCAGTACTATTTGTAAAATAGGATATCTGCGCAAAATATATGCTTTTTCTGCTTGTCTTCCTCTGCTCATGCACCTCTGAGCTGCTCCAGTGCACGTCGTGGGGCTCGATAGATTCTGCCCAAGGAAGACGGGTCAGTTTAGCCAATAACTTATTAAAGAAATAAATGAATGAATGACATCCAATTTATCCAATCAGCGCCCTAAACGACTTCCTGGAGGGCTATTCTCATCTTGCCCCACCGCTGCGCGTCCCGTGTCTCTGTCTCCTCGGGCAGACGAGGCGCGCCACCCATGATAACAACATGATAGCGGCGAGCAGGAGCACTGAAAAACCAAACGCTAACTTGGTATAATCTCTCCTCCAACACCCGTTTGAGAGAAGATCTTTGGCTGAGAAATTACAGGTAAAACACCTGGTCCCAGATCAACCGGACCGGTGGTACGACCGGACCGAAAAGCAACGCAGATTTTGTTGCTTCCTTTCGGTGCCTGAGCCGATTGAAATACTTTTTTTACACTACTCTGTAAAAAAAAAATATATATATATATATGAACAACAAACAATATGATTTTGCATATTTTTAGTGTCGATACTTTATTAAAATAGCGCGGATCAGAGCGTACTCACTCCTCCGCTCTCTGTCATGTATGCATGCAGAGACTGCAAAGGGGCGTGGCTGCAGCGCTCACACAGCAGCAGCAGTGCGCGCTCACAGACTGATCGCTGGGGAGACATGCAGGAGCTTTTGCCGACCGTACTCGGCTTGTTGGAACAAAGCTCTCCCAGTTGATATGATATGATGATATGATGACGTGTAGTCCAGTAAAGCAGCAGTTTGTAGAATCCAACAGTTTCTGAGTGGAGTTCTGTTGGACACGGTCCCAATCAGGCCACCTGATACTTGTGTCTGTTCTTTTTTTTTAAATATATTGTTTATAGTTTGAAGTTAAAAAGTTTGAAGCTGTAGTTTGAAGTCAAGTGTTTTGTATTTATTTATTCATATGTATAGTATACTTTATTCATTCTTCATTCTTCAGCTCCTTTCTTTCTCATTTTCCTCCATCTCCAGGAGCATGGCATCTTGGTCCTTCCTCTCAGCGATGATCTGAGCTTTGTGTTTGTCTGGACAGGACCCTGATCTCATCCTGATAGACGCTACAGAGGTCCATCTTCAAATGTTTTACTCTGTTGCTCCATTCTCTGATTTGTTGAATTTGCTGCATAAAAACACTTTAAACACACTATAAGGACCGGGGTCACTACTAAAATATTAGTTTTTTATTTCCAGTCTGAAAAAGCCGCAATCATAAAAAAAATGTCATGCCGTGTTTTAACAGTATATACTCATTAGTATCCCTACAAAAATACATTTTGATCCCATTGAGAGTAAAATAGACCATAAAGCAGGGATTGCTTTAGGAAGTGTTTTGTTTCACAACTTTAACCCTTTCCCAGTGTTTTTAGTTCATGAAAGTTTATTGTCAACGTTTTGTCATCGCCTACAAAAGTTATTTTCAGCTTTCTCTTGTTATATTTGGTTGCAAAAACCAAGATGGCAACGAGCAAAATGACGAACTCAAGGTTTCAAAACGTCAGTCCACAAACCAATGGGTGACGTTATGGTGACTACGTCACGGACAAACAGAACCATTAGAACCTTTGAATCTTGAGTAACTTCAATCTTTCCAAAATGATTGCGCAATAACCAAAACCCCTTCCCTCCTGCCACTATGTCAAATCCCTTCTGACCTTAAATGATAACATCTATGTCAACAAACAGAGCCGTGAATGGCTCCACATCGGTTGGACTATACAGCTGATAAGCCTTTTTCTTTTTGGAGAGGAGAGTTTTATCATCAGGAATTCGTAAAAGTACTGTTTAACAATGAATATGCACAACTGACAGACATACCGTTTATAAAAGCATTAACATGAGAAACATTTTTGTCTCCCGGTGTCAATAGTGAGAGAGAACTGTGTGTCGAAAAAATCTCCTAGATTAGGCATTTATGTCACACTTGAACCAGAATACCACATTGTATGGGACCAGGCACCTGAGTACACTGTAAACCTAGAGAAAATTAATTGGTTTAGTAGATTAAACTTGAAGACATTGACTCAAAGTAACTATTTAAGCTGTAGACACTGAATTCTTGAGTTGAATTTACCCTGTACATTCTTCCTCAATGACATTCTCTCTGACAATTACTTACATCGTTACTACATTAACACACTGAAGCTAATAAGAAAAATAAATGATGGATGTCAAAACCACCGGGCATCACAAAGTGAGAGGTCAACCTCACTGTATAGCATTCTCATATGCTGTCAGATAGTGTGAGTGACAATCATTGACTGTAAATGAGACGTGGACGTAGTCACCATGATGTCACTCATTGGTTTGTTGACTGACGTTTTGAAGCCTTGAGTTTGTCATTTTGCTCTTCACCATCTTGGTTTTTGCAACCAAAAATAACAAGAGAAAGCTGAAAAGGACATTGCAAGGCGATGACAAAACGTTGACAATAAACTGTAATACAAATTCTTTAGTCTGTTTCCGTTGCTCACATTTTCTTTCTTTTGATCAATTACGTATAAGCGTGCTGTATGATGGAGACATACTTCTAAGCAAGAAAGACAGAATGTCAGACAACGAAAAGTAATGGTTGATTTAATGTTGGACAACAACTGTGGCAGACAAACAAAAACAGAGTGTCCCAGTCTTCAGGAATTTCCCATTTGCAGGCTCACGTAGGGATGCTGGGAATAGGGAGTGTGGCAAGTGCTGTCAGTGATGAGGCAACAGTGGTCCACATGAGTATAAATACCAGCACATTTTACACATTCAGGCATCACACAGGAGAACTCAGAGGAGCTGACAAGAGCCACCAAACGATCTGAAGAAATCGACTAGATCTGACAACTGAAACCAGTCCGACCGAGATGAAGACATTCCGTGTTGCTGTTGCAGTGGCCATCGTGCTCACCTTTATTTGTATTCAGCAGAGCTCTGCTGTCCCAGTCGCTCAGGTAAGAACTTGACTTGCACTCATTTGATTCACTTATCGTCTATAAATGTTTTGTCCAGATCCTAAAATGTGGCTCCTTGTTGTCAATGTGCACGACTCATCAACAGGTGCAGGAGCTGGAGGAGCCGATGAGCGTTGACAACCCAGTTGCTGACCATGAGGAGATGTCACTGGACTCATGGAAGGTACGTGTTCAGTTCACTGAATGAATGTGGCCGAAGACAATGAGCTCATTTAAGTGTTAGCCTGATGCTCTCTGAAGGAGGGAGAATAAACAGAGTGAAGGACGATGCCGGAGATGAACACATCGCTCATTTGTCTTTCGTCCCTCACACAGATGCCGTATAACAACAGAGAGAAGCGCGGCATTAAGTGCAAATGGTGCTGCGGCTGCTGCAACCCTGGGGTCTGTGAATTGTGCTGCAGATTCTGAGGATTCCTGCTCCAGCATCCACTAACTTTGTCTTCAAGAAAATGTAACACTTTGATTTGTATTCATGCTATATGAAAGTGTTCAGGCTGTTTCTGGATGTAGACAATTCTTGATCTGTCTGTATCATCCTTGTGTTTTAATAAATATATATATATATATTTAAAGTGAATGAGCAATACCTTTTCATTGTCACAAAACATCCTTTTTCCGTTAATACTTGTTCTATTATCTGTCCTATACTGTTCCTCATTTGGCACACACAGTCAACTCAACATCTCTTTTGCATCACTTAGATCAGGGGTGTCAAACGCATTTTAGTTAAGGGGCCACATGCTGCCCATTTTGATCTCAAGTGGGCCGGACCAGTAAAATCATAGCATAATAACGCATGCATAATGACAATATTTCTCTATGTTTAAATCATTGGTGAAGGTTTTTGGATGATAACCCCTATTTTAAGGTATTTCTACAACAAACTAGAAACATAAAGGCCAAAAATGCAGACATCAGCCCACTGTTTACCTGCTGGGCTCTCCTCTGCAGATTCCCTTGCAGTTGAACAATATGTGTAGTATCTGCGGGCCGTATGTTTGACACCCCTGACTTAGATAGATCAGTGTCAGAAAATACGACACAAACTAGTACTCTTAATTAAGATGAAGCAGAAACCAGCTGACCAGTTGGGGTGAAGACTAAAACATTGACTTTTCCTTAGCAGCGCTTCATCCAACCACTCCAGTCAAAACACAGTGTTTTATTTGGCAGCAGTAACATGAGGTTGATTATGAATAAATACCACACGTGAAGAACAAATATGATTCAGTATCGATTAAGAGATGTTCATAAAACTAAATGACACTTTTTTCATCATGAATAGCTTGAACAGTACTTTTAGGAATTGCAGATGATAAAACTCTCCTATCAAAATAAAAAAAATGCTCGTCCACTGTATAGTCCAAACGATGTGGAGCCATTCACGGTTCTGTTTGTCCGTGACGTAGTCACCATGACGTCACCCATTGGTTTGTGGACTGACGCTTTGAAGCCTTGAGTTCGTCATTTTGCTCGTCGCCATCTTAGTTTTTGCAACCAAATATAACAAGAGAAAGCGGAAAAGAACATTTGTCGGCGATGACAAAACGTTGACAATAAACTTTCATGAACTAATAACACACCGTGAAAGGGTTAAAGTTGTCAGACAAAAACACGGACAGCTCTCAGACCGGACACCCCTGTGGTAGCAAACTATCAATCACAAGGTAGCCACGCCCTCAATCCCTGCATTATAGTCTTATTTACTCTCAATGGGACCAAAATGTATGTTTATGAATTACTAATTTTGATGAAATGGCTACAAATAAACACCACTGCTAAAATACTGATTTAATCTGAAGACTAAATACATAAAAATAGGCATATTTTAGGCATTCTAATGATTACATATTGTTAAAATACTGCATTAAAACAATTATAAATGCGTGTTTTTGAAGGCAAAATAAAGAAATGTATTAAAAAAAGACACTGAGATGTGTGTGAGTGTGTGTGTGGTGGTGGGGGGATATTTTAGGGATACATATTGGTAAAACACTGCATAAAAACATTTATAAATGCGTGTCTTTCAGACTGGAAATAAAAAACTTATATTTTATTATTGATGTGTTTTTATGCAGCAAATTCAACAAATCAGGGAATGGAGAAACTGAGAGTCAAACATTTGAAGATGGACCTCTCTAACATATCAGGATGAGATCAGGGTCCTGTCCAGAGACTGGGAGGCCGTTCAGCTGGAGAAACAGGAACTCAAACAAAACCACAAAGCTCAGATCTCCGCTGAGAGGAAGGACCAAGATGCCTTGCTCTTGGAGATGGAGGAAAATCATTTTTCAATTCAATTCAGTTTATTTTATATAGCCCAACATCACAAATACAAGTTTGCCTCGAAGGGCTTTCCAATCTGTACACATGACATCCCAGTCCCGGGACCTCACATCGGATCAGGAAAAACTCCCCCAAAAAGAAGATGAAAGGAGCTCAAGAATGAGCTTCAGAAAGCTGACTTTTGCTGCAACTGCTGCAGATTCTGAGGAGTCCTGTTTCAACATCCATATTTGTAAAATTCAGATTTTTGCTCATGCTGTATAGTTAATGTGCGTGCACGTCAGTGATGAGACTGCCTCGACCACTTTTTCATTTTTTATATCTGATACTACAGTGTATTATCACAATACACTTTAGTATCTCTATATGTAGAAATGTTTTACAAATACAAACAGAAGACACTTTGGAATGTGACAGCTGGAGAAACATAGGCGGAGACAAATGTTTGTTTTTATTTTGAACCCCGTCGCCCCAAAATATGGAGAAATCATAAAAAGTCATTATTTTTGTACTTTTACGTTGACACAATGTTGCGGCTGTGTTCAGAATCTGACTGAACGTAGGTATGCCATAAGTTGTACATATATCATTTAATGACCTCAAACCATTCTCATTAAATATATCTGCTAGTTTGTGTATATTTTTGCTTGCCTATGTTGATGAAGAAAATGGGACACCACCGAACCAACTGTTTGTTATTTAAGTTTTTTTTTAATTATTTCATGTCCACCATTATTGATTTATGTATCAATCAATCAATCAAACTTTTATTACAGACTCAAGGTCCAGATAATACAAAATGCATTAAATAGAATAAAATACATACAGAAGCACAATTAAAATACAGAGACCCATCAATTCATGACCTGGCTGTTTTTTTCAAGTAAGCCTAATGATGAGAACATTTACATCAAACGTGATAGCTTATTTGAGGTTAAATTGAGATAGATAGACTTAAATATTTAAACAGGCTTTTAATTATTAAAGCTGATGTGAGGACATTGGGAAACTAACTTAAATACAGAAACAATTGTATATGTCAAATTAATGTATTACAAAAGTAAAAACAATTCCACACTCCACAGGTTACATTTTAAGAAAATGAAATATAAGCGTCGACATTATCTTGTGGCACATCATGTAGACTTACACTTCTTTATCTTCAAGTGGAAGCAAACTTTTCTTTACATCAGTTTCTTTGACTGGTTTGAGAAAAGCTTTCTTGAAACAAGTGAGCGACCAGACCAACAACTCCAGGCAGGTAGTTTCTAATATTGTATTATTAAAAGACAAGGTGATGCTTCCTCCTTGTTGACGCTGATGTTTTAGTCATGTGACACGAGCAAGCACACAGCAGGGTTTTCAGTAAATGAAAGTGAGTGAAGTCAGGGATTTTGCTTTTTGCACAAGACACTGTATTTAGAAAGATTTGAACTTTTCTTAGAATCAAAATGGCCATAGGTTGACAGAAAGTCAGACAACGAAAAGTAATGGTTGATTTAATGTTGGACAACAACTGTGGCAGACAAACAAAAGCAGAGTGTCCCAGTTTTCAGGAATTTCCCATTTGCAGGCTCACGTAGGGATGCTGGGAATAGGGAGTGTGGCAAGTGCTGTCAGTGATGAGGCAACAGTGGTCCACGTGAGTATAAATACCAGCACATTTTACACATTCAGGCATCACACAGGAGAACTCAGAGGAGCTGACAAGAGCCACCAAACGATCTGAAGAAATCTACTTGATCTGACAACTGAAACCAGTCCGACCGAGATGAAGACATTCCGTGTTGCTGTTGCAGTGGCCATCGTGCTCACCTTTATTTGTATTCAGCAGAGCTCTGCTGTCCCAGTCGCTCAGGTAAGAACTTGACTTGCACTCATTTGATTCACTTATCGTCTATAAATGTTTTGTCCAGATCCTAAAATGTGGCTCCTTGTTGTCAATGTGCACGACTCATCAACAGGTGCAGGAGCTGGAGGAGCCGATGAGCGTTGACAACCCAGTTGCTGACCATGAGGAGACGTCACTGGACTCATGGAAGGTACGTGTTCAGTTCACTGAATGAATGTGGCCGAAGACAATGAGCTCATTTAAGTGTTAGCCTGATGCTCTCTGAAGGAGGGAGAATAAACAGAGTGAAGGACGATGCCGGAGATGAACACATCGCTCATTTGTCTTTCGTTCCTCACACAGATGCCGTATAACAACAGAGAGAAGCGCGGCATTAAGTGCAAATGGTGCTGCGGCTGCTGCAACCCTGGGGTCTGTGGATTGTGCTGCAGATTCTGAGGATTCCTGCTCCAGCATCCACTAACTTTGTCTTCAAGAAAATGTAACACTTTGATTTGTATTCATGCTATATGAAAGTGTTCAGGCTGTTTCTCGATGTAGACAATTCTTGATCTGTCTGTATCATCCTTGTGTTTTAATAAATATATATATATATATTTAAAGTGAATGAGCAATACCTTTTCATTGTCACAAAACATCCTTTTTCCGTTAATACTTGTTCTATTATCTGTCCTATACTGTTCCTCATTTGGCACACACAGTCAACTCAACATCTCTTTTGCATCACTTAGATCAGGGGTGTCAAACGCATTTTAGTTAAGGGGCCACATGCTGCCCATTTTGATCTCAAGTGGGCCGGACCAGTAAAATCATAGCATAATAACGCATGCATAATGACAATATTTCTCTATGTTTAAATCATTGGTGAAGGTTTTTGGATGATAACCCCTATTTTAAGGTATTTCTACAACAAACTAGAAACATAAAGGCCAAAAATGCAGACATCAGCCCACTGTTTACCTGCTGGGCTCTCCTCTGCAGATTCCCTTGCAGTTGAACAATATGTGTAGTATCTGCGGGCCGTATGTTTGACACCCCTGACTTAGATAGATCAGTGTCAGAAAATACGACACAAACTAGTACTCTTAATTAAGATGAAGCAGAAACCAGCTGACCAGTTGGGGTGAAGACTAAAACATTGACTTTTCCTTATCAGCGCTTCATCCAACCACTCCAGTCAAAACACATTGTTTTATTTGGCAGCAGTAACATGGGGTTGATTATGAATAAATACCACACGTGAAGAACAAATATGATTCAGTATCGATTAAGAGATGTTCATAAAACTAAATGACACTTTTTTCATCATGAATAGCTTAAACAGTACTTTCAGGAATTGCAGATGATAAAACTCTCCTATCAAAATAAAAAAAATGCTCGTCCACTGTATAGTCCAAACGATGTGGAGCCATTCACGGTTCTGTTTGTCCGTGACGTAGTCACCATGACGTCACCCATTGGTTTGTGGACTGACGCTTTGAAGCCTTGAGTTCGTCATTTTGCTCGTCGCCATCTTAGTTTTTGCAACCAAATATAACAAGAGAAAGCGGAAAAGAACATTTGTCGGCGATGACAAAACGTTGACAATAAACTTTCATGAACTAATAACACACCGTGAAAGGGTTAAAGTTGTCAGACAAAAACACGGACAGCTCTCAGACCGGACACCCCTGTGGTAGCAAACTATCAATCACAAGGTAGCCACGCCCTCAATCCCTGCATTATAGTCTTATTTACTCTCAATGGGACCAAAATGTATGTTTATGAATTACTAATTTTGATGAAATGGCTACAAATAAACACCACTGCTAAAATACTGATTTAATCTGAAGACTAAATACATAAAAACTGGCATATTTTAGGCATTCTAATGATTACATATTGTTAAAATACTGCATTAAAACAATTTTTAAATGCGTGTTTTTGAAGGCAAAATAAAGAAATGTATTAAAAAAAGACACTGAGATGTGTGTGAGTGTGTGTGTGGTGGTGGGGGGATATTTTAGGGATACATATTGGTAAAACACTGCATAAAAACATTTATAAATGCGTGTCTTTCAGACTGGAAATAAAAAACTTATATTTTATTATTGATGTGTTTTTATGCAGCAAATTCAACAAATCAGGGAATGGAGAAACTGAGAGTCAAACATTTGAAGATGGACCTCTCTAACATATCAGGATGAGATCAGGGTCCTGTCCAGAGACTGGGAGGCCGTTCAGCTGGAGAAACAGGAACTCAAACAAAACCACAAAGCTCAGATCTCCGCTGAGAGGAAGGACCAAGATGCCTTGCTCTTGGAGATGGAGGAAAATCATTTTTCAATTCAATTCAGTTTATTTTATATAGCCCAACATCACAAATACAAGTTTGCCTCGGAGGGCTTTACAATCTGTACACATGACATCCCAGTCCCGGGACCTCACATCGGATCAGGAAAAACTCCCCCAAAAAGAAGATGAAAGGAGCTCAAGAATGAGCTTCAGAAAGCTGACTTTTGCTGCAACTGCTGCAGATTCTGAGGAGTCCTGTTTCAACATCCATATTTGTAAAATTCAGATTTTTGCTCATGCTGTATAGTTAATGTGCGTGCACGTCAGTGATGAAACTGCCTCGACCACTTTTTAATTTTTTATATCTGATACTACAGTGTATTATCACAATACACTTTAGTATCTCTATATGTAGAAATGTTTTACAAATACAAACAGAAGACACTTTGGAATGTGACAGCTGGAGAAACATAGGCGGAGACAAATGTTTGTTTTTATTTTGAACCCCCCTCTCCCCCCCAAAATATGGAGAAATCATAAAAAGTCATTATTTTTGTATTTTTACGTTGACACAATGTTGCGGCTGTGTTCAGAATCTGACTGAACGTAGGTATGCCATAAGTTGTACATATATCATTAAATGACCTCAAACCATTCTCATTAAATATATCTGCTAGTTTGTGTATATTTTTGCTTGCCCATGTTGATGAAGAAAATGGGACACCACCGAACCAACTGTTTGTTATTTAGGTTTTTTTTTAATTATTTCATGTCCACCATTATTGATTTATGTATCAATCAATCAATCAAACTTTTATTACAGACTCAAGGTCCAGATAATACAAAATGCATTAAATAGAATAAAATACATACAGAAGCACAATTAAAATACATAGACCCATCAATTCATGACCTGGCTGTTTTTTTCAAGTAAGCCTAGTGATGAGAACATTTACATCAAACGTGATAGCTTATTTGAGGTTAAATTGAGATAGATAGACTTAAATATTTAAACAGGCTTTTAATTATTAAAGCTGATGTGAGGACATTGGGAAACTAACTTAAATACAGAAACAATTGCATATGTCAAATTAATGTATTACAAAAGTAAAAACAATTCCACACTCCACAGGTTACATTTTAAGAAAATGAAATATAAGCGTCGACATTATCTTGTGGCACATCATGTAGACTTACACTTCTTTATCTTCAAGTGGAAGCAAACTTTTCTTTACATCAGTTTCTTTGACTGGTTTGAGAAAAGCTTTCTTGAAACAAGTGAGCGACCAGACCAACAACTCCAGGCAGGTAGTTTCTAATATTGTATTATTAAAAGACAAGGTGATGCTTCCTCCTTGTTGACGCTGATGTTTTAGTCATGTGACACGAGCAAGCACACAGCAGGGTTTTCAGTAAATGAAAGTGAGTGAAGTCAGGGATTTTGCTTTTTGCACAAGACACTGTATTTAGAAAGATTTGAACTTTTCTTAGAATCAAAATGGCCATAGGTTGACAGAAAGTCAGACAACGAAAAGTAATGGTTGATTTAATGTTGGACAACAACTGTGGCAGACAAACAAAAACAGAGTGTCCCAGTCTTCAGGAATTTCCCATTTGCAGGCTCACGTAGGGATGCTGGGAATAGGGAGTGTGGCAAGTGCTGTCAGTGATGAGGCAACAGTGGTCCACGTGAGTATAAATACCAGCACATTTTACACATTCAGGCATCACACAGGAGAACTCAGAGGAGCTGACAAGAGCCACCAAACGATCTGAAGAAATCGACTAGATCTGACAACTGAAACCAGTCCGACCGAGATGAAGACATTCCGTGTTGCTGTTGCAGTGGCCATCGTGCTCACCTTTATTTGTATTCAGCAGAGCTCTGCTGTCCCAGTCGCTCAGGTAAGAACTTGACTTGCACTCATTTGATTCACTTATCGTCTATAAATGTTTTGTCCAGATCCTAAAATGTGGCTCCTTGTTGTCAATGTGCACGACTCATCAACAGGTGCAGGAGCTGGAGGAGCCGATGAGCGTTGACAACCCAGTTGCTGACCATGAGGAGATGTCACTGGACTCATGGAAGGTACGTGTTCAGTTCACTGAATGAATGTGGCCGAAGACAATGAGCTCATTTAAGTGTTAGCCTGATGCTCTCTGAAGGAGGGAGAATAAACAGAGTGAAGGACGATGCCGGAGATGAACACATCGCTCATTTGTCTTTCGTCCCTCACACAGATGCCGTATAACAACAGAGAGAAGCGCGGCATTAAGTGCAAATGGTGCTGCGGCTGCTGCAACCCTGGGGTCTGTGAATTGTGCTGCAGATTCTGAGGATTCCTGCTCCAACATCCACTGACCTTGTCTTCATTCATGCCATATGAAAGTGTTCTGTTTCTGGATGTAGACAATTCTTGCTCACAAATCTGTATAATCCTTGTGTTTTAATAAATATGTATTTAAAGTAAATAAGCAATACCTTTTCACTGTCACAAAACATCCTTTTACCGTTAATACTTTTTCTATTAACTGTCCTAAACTATTCCTCATTTGGCACACACAGTTAACACTCAACATCTCTTTTGCATCAATTAGACAGATTACAGTGTCAGAAAATACAACATTGAACTGTTGACACTAACTAGTCGTTTTAATTAAGATGAAGCAGAAACCAGCTGACCAGTTGGGGTGATTACTAAAACGTTGACCTTTCTTTAGCGCTTCATCCAACCACTCCAGTCAAAACTGAGTGTTTTATTTGGCATTAGTGACATGAGGTTGATGATGAACAAATACCACACGTGAAGAACAAATATGATTCAGTATCGATTAAGAGATGTTCATAAAACTAAATGACACTTTGTTCATCATGAAATAGCTTAAACAGTACTTTTAGGAATTGCTGAATATAAAACTCTCCTCAAAAAAGAAAAATCCTCGTCAGCTGTATACTCCAACCGATTTTTAGCCATACACGGTTCTGGTTGTTGACATAGATGTTATCATTTATGGTCAGAAGGGCTTTTACAGAGAGGCAGGAGGGAAGTGATTTTGGTTATTGGGCAATTTTTTTGGAAAGACTGAAGTCACTCAAGATTCAAAGGGCCCCTAAATTTAAATGCAGAGTGATTATTTTATTTCTTGGTTTTTGTTTCACTAACAAGGACCACGCTACTCGTAACTGGCGTTCTTGAATGATAGATTCGGAACCTGTTAGGTTCTTGAACTGGGGATGAGGGATGAGGGATGAGGGTTGAGAGTGATGGATGAGGGGTAAGGGATGGGAGTGATGGATGGGAGTGATGGATGGGGAGAAAGAGGCGGGTTTGGTTGCGGCGGTTGAAGGCGTGTGGCCGGCGGTAGCGTCGGGGGGGGGGTAGAGACTGTGGGTGGGGGCCGTCTCTAACCCCAAAAGTCCAGGAAAGACAGCCTCATGCAGACAGGTGCCGGTGAGCGTTCCTGATGTCGTTCAGGTTGGAGCGGATTTAGGAGAGGTACGCGGGGGAAGACCAGCGGCCTGAGCAGTTTGATCGGGAGGTTAGGGATTCCCTGGCTTGAGGCGGTGGAGGCAGCGCTGATGCGGAAGGAATGGCCCGAGTAGGATTCGGGGGGTATTCCGGACCTTGATAGGATCAAGCGGTAGTGGTGGTGAAACTTTGGGTTACTTAACGTAACCCCCGTTCTTTGATAACAGAGTGAGGTGTTTCACTATGGGAAGCGCTCGGCGTGACCAACTAAGGAAGCTCCAATGACACCACGTCTGTCAGTGACAGACAGGTCGAACTGTGCTGGGGCTCCGCCCCCTCATATTATCACAGTCGACCGCCCCTCGCAAATCATTCTAGACCAGATTTCTTTCTGTGTCAATGCAAAGAGGGGTGTGTTGGTGAAACACCTCACTCTGTTATCAAAGAACGGGGGTTACGTTAAGTAACCCAAAGTTCTTCTTCTAACTTTGTTCGGTGCTTCACTATGGGAGATATAGACCGCTCCCGGATTGCATGAAATTCCCGAAGCCAAAATTGTTTAGCCCGGTAATGACCATCACAGGGACTCTGGCGCGTTGGCCTCTAGCACAGCATGTGCTAAGGACGGCCCTGAGACATCGAGCCTGTAAAACCTTACAAAAGTGTGAGGCGTAGCCCAGCTCGCAGCAGCACAAATATCTTGCACTGGAACACCCTTGAACACCCTTCCTACAGAGGAACCAGGGGCCTTGAAACTGGGAGTTTACGGCGAGCACCTTTCATGAAACGACATACAAAAAGATGCTGCCCCACCGGCTTCTCTCCAAACCCTAAATGACAGGCTGAGATAGCCGCTAAATACACTTTAATAGTAGAAAAGGCCTTACCCTTGTCTACTAAATCTTGCAAGAAACACAATAGGTCCACTACTGAACACTGGAAAGGAATGGTGTGCCTCAAACGGCACCATTCCTCAAAAACTCGCTATTTACAACTGTAAAGAGAGCGAGTGGAGGCGGCCCTTGCACTCTGAATGGTGTCGATGACTCGTTCAGGCAGGCCTGCTGCGTTCAAGTTCCACCTCTCACAGGCCAAGCCCAGAGCGCTATTCGGTCTGGGTGAGGGTGGTAGATCTCCCCGCCTGCCTGGGAAAGAAGGTCCCTGCGTATGGTCCCTGCTTCCGCCAGGAGCTGTATTATTTCTGCCACCCAATGCTTGGCCGGCCATCGTGGCGCTATCAGGCGACAAGCCCTGTTCTCTCACCCAGTCTAGAGTTAGGGAGATCTGGCTGAGCGGGGGGAATGCATAGAGCAGCACGTTTGGCCACGAGTGGGTTAGCGCATCTATCCCCAGTGGTGCATTCTTGTCCGATAGGGAGAAAACAGTGGACAGTGAGTGTTTTCTAGCGAGGCGAAGAGATCTACGTCTGCTTGGCCGTATTTCTGCCAGACTTGCTTCACCACCTGCGGGTGAAGAGTCCACTCTCCGTACAGAGGGTTTCCTTGGGACAGAAGATCTGCACCCCTGTTCAACACGCCTGGGACGTGTGTTGCCCGAAGGGACAGGGCTCCACATGATCAACTTTCGAGCCAACCTGTGTAACTGTAGTGAGCGAGTGCCTCCTTGGCAGTTGATGTACGCCACCACAGTGGTGTTATCTGTTTTCACCAGGATGTGGCGTCCCTGGAGAAATGCCAGAAAATGCTTTAGTGCATAAAACACTGCCCAGAGTTCCAATATGTTTATGTGACTCTGAGCCAGCCTCGGGTCCCAGGTGCCGTTCACTGTTCTGCCCAACATGGCTGCCCCCCACCCTGATAGGGAGGCATCCATTGTCAAGGTTACCCTGGATGACACCGCCCCCAGCGGGACACCTGACGCGAGAGCCATGACATGGTTTTACTTTTGTTTTGTTTTGGGGATTGTATCTTGCCCTCAGCCCATGGCTTGGTTACAAAGATACTAACTTTATTTCTTTCAATGAACTGGGTAAAAGTGCTTGGTGACACTGCATTCTCTGCTGTCCCCGATTCTCTCCCCTTGAACGTGAGGGGGGAGAAACTGCAAAAGTACCCCCGGAGCACTGGAAACCACCGGGGACTTTGAAACATGAACTTGGGGGTTCAGTCCTACCTCCACCACCCTTCTTTTCTTTGAAGGTGGAGGGGAGGGAGAAGCAAGGGGGGTTAGGTTGTGCGCTTCTTCTTCCCTTCCCCGGGGTGGGACGGGCGGTTCTTTGCTGCCGTGGCTGCAAAGGAGTGTTTTCCCGAGGTCGAAGGGTTACACAGTCACCGACGACACCGGGTAGTCGGGAGAACAGCTCGCCTTGATGCGGACACTGCCTAAATACTATGTAGTGTCTAAATATACTTCTCACGAAGTACTTAATCAGCAAATCCAGACTAGAGCCAGGAACTGCGTTCGGCGACGTGTCCTTAACGGTTCGTCTGTGAACTGTTAAGCAGAAAATCCAAGCTAGCCAAGATAAGCTGAGGGAGCTATAATAGTTTCTTCACGGGAAGAAAGCGAGAAAGATTTGCGAGGGGCGGTCGACTGTGATAATATGAGGGGGCGGGGCCCCAGCACAGTTCGACCTGTCTGTCACTGACAGGCGTGGTGTCATTGGAGCTTCCTTAGTTGGTCACGCCGAGCGCTTCCCATAGTGAAACACCGAACGAAGTTAGAAGAAGAACCAGGCTTGTGTGGCCCCCTTCCCGTTCTCCGTTATGAAGAGGGGGTGGAGGGTGCTAACGGAGGCAGAGCGCTACCAGAGGGACAGAGAGCGCATGTCGAGAAACGGGACGCTGATTGGCCAAGAAGACTCGACAAGTCACATCAAAGATCGTATTATTGCGGAGCTGGCTCACTCCTATCTCAGAAACACTGCCGCAAAAAATATTTTCAACCCCTGAAAAAAAATCGTTTGTGCGGTCAGAAAAATGTGCGCGGTCTGAAAAATCTATTGCGTGTGTGCCCTTCGACTGGCCTGCGCGGCCGCACACGCGCGCAGCTTAGAGGGAACACTGGTCCATGGTTGATTTCATATTGGAACAGACACTGGGCCCTAACCAAGACTTTAATACTATAACCTGAGAATATTGAAATTTATACTGGAGAGCATCCCATTCCTCTGGAGTTTCTAATAACCATTCCCAGCATCACCCAGGGAGTGATGCAATCCCATCACTGCATGGAAGTGAGTTTCGCCAGTGGTGAAGCAACAGAGGCTTCAATGTAACAACTTCAATAAGTCAACCTTCCTAACATGAAGACATCCGTGCTCGCCTTCAGTTGTATTTAGCAGAGCTCTGCTGTCCCAGCCACTGATGTGGGAACATGCCCCATTTAATTTGCTTGTTATCTATGAGTAATTCACCAGGATGTGTTAAGCTGGAGGAGGCAATGAGCAATGACATACCAGTTTGCACATAGAGACATTGGTGGAAACATGGATGGTGATTGAGTAAATTAAGTTGTTTAACTCCAGCTAATTCAAATGGAAATGGTGCGTGTTTTTCCTTTAGCCCTCATCCTACCAACGTATTCTGTCACAACCGGGTGTGGTGGGGCAAAAACTTAAGTGCAGAGGAACCGACAGGAGTTCAGGTGAGGCGAATGCAAAGTCCTTTACTTCAGGCAAAGTTACAAAACGATACCAGAAACAAGCTCGAAGGTTAGAAAGAAGGCAATCCCACAACTGACAAGGGAAAGACACAGACGAAATACACAGGGGAAGGCAGGGCAACGAGGCACAGGTGGAAACAATGAGGACGGGGCTTTACAATCACACAGAATGAAGGCACACAAGGAGGGAGGAGTCTGAAACGAGAACAGGTGTTACATGTTGTACGGTTTTGTCTCAAACGTTATTAGTTAATGTGATTAATGTCATCTGGAAGAAGCACATTCATATTATTTTAGGGAAGTTACAGTTAAAAGGAAAATTCCCCCCATGCTGGCTCAAACACTGGCGTATTAAGGAAGTAACATCCTCCACTGGCCTCGGATGAACAAAACACTTCCAGAGGCAACTTCATTTGTCCAAGGGTGGTCTGCTGTCCAAGTGCTAACCAGTCCCAGCTCAGCTCGGCTCTGCTTTGCTTGTTCCAGAGAGGGGAGGTATGGCATCGGGCCACGGTGGTACGCATGCTATTGTGTTACTTTTGGCATGGCTGGATCGCAATTATAACGACCACAACGGTCAAATAAATGGCCCCTGCGTCAGCTCAGTGCAGAAACTATTAGGGAACACACAGACTCTGTGATAGAGTTGTGACTAGAGAAGCAACATCCAGACGGTCAACACATTACAAGTGACAAGCAGAACAATGGAGAACCTCCGGTTAATATTTAAACCTATGCGATTACGATTGAATTACACACACATAGACACACACGCACACACACACACACACACACACAGACACACACACACACACACAGAAGTGCCCATACACAGACTACCAGTCTGGAGCCTGGCGGACTCCTGCTCTGATCCCACCCTTATGCAGCCTTGCGGGGGACTAAGCGCCGTGCCAGGCCTGCCTCGCGCCCAGACGGATGCCCGTTGCACGCCCCCGTGCCAACAGAGCTGCTGCCAAACCACACAAGGAGATAGTAAATGTTCAGCTTCCTCACACACACACACACACACACACACACACACACACACACACGCACCATGTGGTTTATTTTATCTGACTCATACACACACACGCACACAAAATACAATGAAGGCAGGCAGGCAGCAATTAGGGGCCTGTTCATCGGTGAACTACAGTGTACTAGCTCTATAAATCCTCGAGCTAAAGTGTACTAAGTGCTCTGCTGGTAAGCTAAAGAATTCACAGGATGTTACCATTGTTGAGACACACAAGTGCAAGTCCAGGCGTGAACGAAGCGTTACAAATGCAATGTTTTTTTGTGAAAATGCATGCGTTTGGGGCATGCTGCGTGTTTGTAAACGGCTGGTTTCATATAGTTTTTAAAACTGGCGTCCATTTACTTAAATTCACTTACTTTGCTGTTTTCGGATTCTTCGTTCGCCCTTGAGGCTTGTGAGAAAGCATTCACGGTAAAAGACACACCTTCAAGTTGATGCCCGAACAGCTAAATTAGTATTGGGCTGAAGGTAACTTCTGTAGGTCAACCATACAGTCTATAGTCCGGAAATGTTGCAATTCCACCTAAGGGGAGCATGAGTGTATGTACCCAATTTCACGTCAAGACATTTCACTCCAAACCACAATGATGATTACACACAAGGCAAGAGAGGAATAGTTGTGAGATCACCAATGTCACACACCACCTGGGAACCATGAATGTCTGCATATAATTTCATGGAAATCCATCAGTTTGTTGTAGTTTGGACCAAAGCAGCGGACCGATATTACCGGCTTGCATGGCCAAAAACGAATGATGGAATTCTTATTTGTTGAACAAAATTAATCAAGTGTATTTCCTTGCAAAACATCTTGATTAGCTCTACTCTACGGTTGGCAAAATACGTAAAATTTAACAAACTAATTTCTCTACAGTGAACAGTGCATTGTGAATAAGACTTTGAGCGATTAATATCTTCACTCTGTGGAATAAAACTCTGGAATTGCTTTCTATTAATATCCCCCTTGATTTGATCCAGACGCCACATTACAATTACATTACAGTGCCGCCTGTAATATCTCATTTGACTACAATTGTTTCAGGATCTCAACCGACAGATTAGTCATCACTTGCTACAGTTAATCACTTAAACCAGAGAGAGCGGAGTGCGAACTATAGAGGCTCCACCGCAGGTCACACTCCACAGCAAAGCCTGGGAGCCATTCACACACACACACACACACACACACACACACACACACACACACACACACACACACACACACACACACACACACACACACACACACACACACACACCTTGGAACCACTGACATGAGGTCAAGACCTCCCCTACAGCTGAGTTGATTAAACAGGTTTCTGCAGCCTACACACTGCCCAATAAAATGTGTTATGCTGAAGATGATGACGAGTGCGTTGCACTGGGAGCATCACTGGCTCCAGAGAGACCAGCCCGGCGAGTAAGACCGAGGTGCAACACCCTGCTGCAACAGGCTCCACTTCCACCTACTCGCTGTGCCTTGAGGGAGCAATCAACCTTTATGGCTTCTCACAGGGCGGATAATGCCTGTTTGTACGTGCGTCTATGTATGAATGAATATTTCCTCTGCAGACCCTCCAAGTGGAGGCAAAGGTTGCTTCGGAACCATGGCGCTGCATAATCCGGCCTTGAATGAAGGTGGGGGGGGGAGATAAACATTCCTGAACAATGAGACCCTCCTTTACCCCCCGCTGCGCTCATACCCACTTAAAAACCTGCTTACCCACAATGCACCGCTTGGCTCAAGTGAATAGCCCCCCTGGAACCAGTGCAGTGCCACTGCAGCCCCGCTCCTAAAAGCCACAAGTGTCAGCAATGGCTCAGATACAACCCTTCTGGGCCCATACTGAGCGCATTATATCCAATTCAACTGGTCTTAATATACTTTAATAAGACCTGTTTTCGCTTAATTCTCCCTTGAAACCGGTTGTAACACGGCTACTAGGCACATAAAAAATGGAATGAATGGCGTGAGGCTGCCAGAGAGTCAAAAGGGGGAAAATAGGAATCCTTGTGGATTTGTCCTCACCAGCTGGCTCTTGAGACAAATATAATGGTTGTGCCCATGGCTCCCAGAGCACCGGTAAGAGGAAATATTTGCCCGGTCTGTAATGTGTTTAAGGTGCCCCATGTGATTCAGTTCGGGTCATAAAGCCCCTGCATGTCACATGCTGAGAGGAAGGACAGCGCTGCTCTGCTCTGCCTACAGTCCCCCTTTAGGTGAACGGGCACAATGTCTTTGTGTTGTGTTTGCATCTCAATGTAAAATAAAAAGCCGGGCATTAAAGAGGAACATGGGGTTAAATAAGTCCCGAGAATACTTACAGCACCCACGGGAGACACCATACCGGGTCGTTATAGTCGTTATGGTCGTTATATATGTCCATGTAATAGATGGTGATTAAAAATCCTGTGTCCCCCACCCCACTGCACCTGCTGCTATGAGGCCGAACTGCAGAAACTCTACCACGGCAAGTGACTCATAAATATTCCCCCATTTATCAAATCAAGAGCGGCGTGGTGACATGAACGTGCAAGGTGAGCATTAAGAACCTGAATGATTTTCACTTCCTGTCCAGCAGGTGAGGCAGACGCGGAGGACTGAAGCGACCGTCATGTCAAATCACATCACGGCTCTAGGTTTTTTGTTTTTTATTCTTTACAGTTTCAAACGTCACTGAAGAAAAAGCAAATAACTGTCACGGACAATTAGCTTTTATTGAAGAGCATATTTATTTTTGGGATTAACTTGTTTCCTAGCAACTCTAAATGAAGCCAGAATCGGCACTGAGAGTTGACTTTGGATTGCATTTTTGCAATTAGGAGCGAGTTTAGTAATAAAAGTCACCCATTAATGCCACCATTTAGTGGGCTCGTACACACCATGATGGCTTGCATATGGCAGACTCGCTCAAACTATTAAGATCTGCTTGTCCTTTGACACCACTATGTTCCCGCTCGTTGCCGTTTCGGCCGCTGCCAAACACCATGGCTAACCCACATGAAGATTAATGAGTCCAGAATTTCCCTCAACTCTAAGGGCAAGCGATGGCTCATTATATAGTTATTAAAAACTGCAAATTATTACAACATTTATTATCCCGGGCAATCTCATTTGCCTCACAAATGTCATAACTTTCATTCCCGCCATCTGCGTTGGAACCAATGTGTCACATGTGCCACAACTGCAGAGGTCCCCGGAGAACCTCCCTGCTACTGCGACTGTCTTCTGAGGTACTTGCATGGTACAATAGATGCATGGACGCGCCATATCAACCTGCTCGACGCTGATCTATACAGTGTCGAGCCCACTGGGTCATTTCCTGTCAGTGGTTTCACTTGTCATGTCTTTGAAGCAGGCTTTAATAATAGGTCCCAACAGAACTAATGAAAATGCTCTGTGTCAGATTAAAAGGGAGCTTCAGACTCAGCCACCTAACCACATTCAGCACAAACAGTAAAACACGCGCGCACGCAGAGGCACACATGCACACATACAGTTTACAGAAGTGGTTTGCACAGGGAGGACCAGTCCTTGTGATGTGCGGATGACTGCTTACCCTCCTAACAACACAGAGAATACCATCAGTGTCCCGTTTCTCACAGCAGTAGGAAGAAGAAAAGAAACAAGTGTTGATGTCGGAGGGGAAAGGTGAGGAAAAATAAAGAGGGTCATTCCTTCAATAAGTGCGATGTGATTCTCTTTGTATCTCTTCTTCTTCTTCTTCTTCTTCTTCTTCTTCTTCTTCTTCTTCTTCTTCTTCTTCTTCTTTTTCCATTGCAGACGCTGCAATGTGTGCTGTAGTTGGTGGTCTTGTGCTTAATGAATCCACTTCAGTGCAGTTCCTCTCCGTAAGCCTTAAGGTTTAATCCCTCAGTCTGGAGCAGTGATAGTCTGGCCCAGAGGATGACATCTGTGAATCGTTCATTAACTTGTAACCAGCAGCAGATGTCTTCAAAAACAACTCACAACATCTAGGCCGTATTCCTCTCCCTGCAAATGTCATTTTTACTTTGCTTCATTCGCCGGTGGGCCCGAGGAGCCTTTTGACCAAACGTTTAAAAAAGATCATGCAAGTTTATGACAATAATGTTGGGCAATAAAGAGCCCAGAAACTGACAAAATATGATAAAAGTCAAATATATATGTGAATACAATCCAAACGTTTTTGCCCTTATTAAATTGTCTCGCTGTCATCAATCAGCATCCACATACTGCACTGCATATTGCTGTAGGTTGAGTACTTGAATGTACATATTCCGGGGAAATTACTGCAAGTGGAACATCATCGACAAGTCTCCTGAAGTCCAAACCGACAGAGGAGCACTCTGCCATAAATTATAAATATGCAAGTGCCTTAATCCGTGTCGCCTCACAGGAATTAACCAGAAAAGAAACAAAACTCAATTGAAGAGAAATGAGACAATAAATAAAACGAGTATGGAAGAATACAACATCACCAAAAGCAGAAAACGAGGACATGTCAAAACAGTATAAGTCCACAGTGGCTGCAGCCACTAACGCATGACATGCAGCAGAGGGGAGCCAGGACAGTTGTGGAACAATATTTCTGAGGTTTTTACACAACAAAAAAAGGCCCAGGTGAGCCTAATCAAGCTGACGACCCTCCCTTGCCTTCTGATGTTGGCCAGGACTGCCTTCAAGACAGTGGGAGGGGCTTCACACACAATTTATCACAACTTTTTCATTTAACTTTTGCTTTTATACTGTATCAAATGAAACTTGAAATGAAGCAAAGTACACTACACTAGTGATAAATAAAAGTAACAGTAAAATAACTGAATTTTTAAGGACACAAAAAGTGACTCGACTAAACTCTTTATTGTCTTTATTTACTAATACTTCAAAAAGACGTGTTCAACTAATATTATTTAGCAGTTCTCAGACACAACGGGATCTCATGGGAAAGACTTCTTCGCATCATGCATTTTAAGCATTTGCGTGTCATTTTCCACTGTTTCATTTCCAACTTCTCACACATGGTCACAGCTTCAACCACGTGGTTAACATTGTGAGTTTAAACAAAACTACTTGGTTATATCTAAGCAACAACTACTTCGTTAGGTAAGGGAGGATATCCTGGTTTGGGATTAAGAATGTTTGTTTAGGTAAATTAGGTCTCTGGTCTCCTGGCTGAAAGTAGTGCAAAAATTGCGCAGTCAAAGCAACATGACGTGTAATTCATAACCATTTGGTGAGACCAGCCTGTCAGACACCATGCTTCTATCTTCATTGAATACCAGTCTTGGACTTCATTAAGTCGTACTTGACATTTTGTGGATGTGTGATGTACATTTCCATAATAAACTTCTTCCCGTTGGCAGCCGGGCTCATCAACAGAGCCCGGGTCCCCCACCGACTGACCCTGTCACCCCCAGGACTATTTCTTACTGGTCACTCCGCTGCACATCCCTTCACACCTCATATTTAAATACACATGTCACTTTAACATTACACTTTAACATACACTTACATAATACTTGTTTACATTACTGTTATGTTTGTCTGAGCACTTTTTTTTAAACTTAATTTAGTATCTATTGCACTGTTGTTGATTGTCTCATCTAATGTCTAATGTTCCGCCAAGAAAAAATCCTTGTTTGTGTAAACATACCTGGCGAATAAATGGTTCTGATTCTGATTCTGATGTCTTGCTTGCTTAATGATGCTACATCAGCATGTGGTATGTGGGCGAATAGAAACAAAAGTTAGCTTCAGCTATGCAGCTTTATTATTCTTTATTTACAATGTGGTCCGTTAGATGTTCCTTTACTTTGCTCACCTTGTACTGTGTTTTGTCAGTTTCGGGCCTCCACAGCACAAATGTCACTCTATGGAAGTGTTAAGCCGTGAAAATGAATGGCCTCTTGTGTAAAATATGCCGTGCCACTTTAAACACCTGTGAAAGATGTTCGGGCTCTTAAAACTGCTCTGTGTTATAGACATGGAGCGTAAAGAGTGGGGTATTTCACCACTGACAGCCTCCCTATGGAAATATCATGTGTGACTTCAGGGGGGTTAACCCGAGCAGGAAGACCGTGGTCTGTGTTTCCTAGGATGATAAATATGTGACACAGCGTGATGATTCATCTGCTACTGTGCATCCATAAGCTGTCCGGCAGATTCAGCTTTTTTTTTTCCTCTTTTGGGACTGTGATTACACAGTGTGGATCTTGGACTAAATTGGCCGTGACTTGCCTTCAAACATTTTCTCTTTGCACATGCAGCAGGCAGATTCAGCCTGGAGAAAGCTTTTTTTATGTGTTTATTTGATGTTTTGAGGACCACAAGAGTGAATAAGTGCGACACGCATCACTTAAAGAGGTGATCGAATGTATGTGCGTGATAAAAAGGCAAGTGGCCTAGCCAAATACATGTTGTGAGGGCATTACGGTATGATGTTGGGAACGAATGAGCCACCAATGACATGCGCTGGTTTTGTACCATTCATGAGGGTGCGTCATAGTGAATTACAAACCCTTAACAGTACCGTCATGCTGTTAAGGCCCAATCGACCATATCCAATCCTTTGGCTGGAGGTAGCACTCCACATGATGGATTTCACAAATGTTTTGGAAATCACATAATTGTACGCTGAAGTGAGACAAGGAAACGGCAGCTTCGGAGTTTTGCCCCCATATAATATAGCCGGAGAGAATAATGAAAGGCGTCGTGTTACAGTCACATGAAATGTATTTTAATAAAACACAATGTACACATATGCAGTCCTCTGACCATACATTTGCTGGATCCTAATCATTAAACCTAGAATATGTCAAAGCATAGTTTTATCTTTTTTTCTTCTTACTTTAAAACATTAAAATCAGTAGATGAGGTCAAATGAATGCAATACAACACTTTGCGTGACATCAGACAAAAACCTTTTCCACGTGTTAAAGATATGCACTGTTATAAGGAACTCAAAGAATATTTCAGCATATAAGAGTAACAGCATGAGGCAAAATTTCTCACTGAACAAAAAAAGTACAAAATAGAATTAATAAATAAATCAAATATATACCATATAAATGAAATAGCTATTTGGCGGCTATGTTTATTATTTGTTTTTAATCATTTTAAATCTGTAGCTTGGTATTACAACCTTTTTTTATCTCTAAAACATTTAGAACGGTGAACAAGTCAATACTGAAAATACAGTAATAAGCTTTCATAATTAGATAAACTATGTACACATGATCCTGTTGCCATGCTAGTCGAACAACTACATTTATTCTTCTTTTTTTATCCACACTATACAGTTAGAGCATAAAGCGGTCTGAACGTAAACAGTAAACAGTGTGCTGAGAATAAAATACTTTGCAACTATGCATGGTAATTTCTTTAATATTACTCTCAAAAATGTACATAACATAAAGGCCACACATGGGAATGCTCCGTCTCCGTTTCGAGGGAAAGGTGAGGGTAGTTTTGACATAAATATATAGGAACAAAAAAACAGTCTCTCTCAGTTCAAGATGCCATTTTCTTGTCCATCAGCATCATTTGCTTCAGCCGAATCTTCTTTTGTCTCTTCATCCTCATTCTTTCTATCTTCCTCTCTGATCCAAACCCCCACCACCTCCCACCCCTTCTGAAAGCTGTGTAGCTTGCCAACTACCTCCCTACCTCTCCTATCCACCTCCCTCTATACGGCTCTCCCGCCTCCACAGTCTCTGGTTGCCCCTCCGTCTTCCATCACCCTGCACGGTTAATGACATTGTTAATGACAGGAAATTAGTTCAGTAATGTCAACTGTAAAGGTCCACAAGGCAAGGCGAGGGGTGGGGCTGAGAGAACAGAGTCACCTGGCTGGTCACTGCAGCAGGGGGAGAAGCAGCAGGGAGGCATGAAGCGTGTGTTTAGTGTGTTGATGCCATTAGCGTACATCAGACGTATTTTTGTTGCAACGGACTTGTGAGTCATGGTTGTGCCCTGGTGGGCAGGGTGGGTGTGGGTGGGGGAGTGTGGGAACGGGACGGGACGGGACGGGGGAGGGGGGGGGGGGGTTGTGATAGTCGTCGGTCAGAATATGGGTGCAGCAGCAGCGGCTAGCAGCTTTGCGTTGCTTCTTTGTTCAATGGGAAGTCCGTGGTTTCCGTCTTCACTGGCTGGAGCGCGCAGAGGCCAAGTGGTCGCTGTGCTGGTTCTGGGCCCGAAACCGCAGCCTTTGCTTGTTCTTCTTCTTTGGTTCTTTGGATCGTTGCTTCCCTGAGCCACCTGGGAGTAAAGAGAGAACAAGAGAGAAATGGTTATCCCTTTATAATTAGTACCACCCACACTTTTTTGATTCTCCAAGTAACGGCCGTCCTGTGTTTCAAACAACCTCGTGTCAAAGTACGTCCACTCAATGTCACATGATCCGTTTCTTTGGCAAATGTTACATGACGAGTACGGGTGGATTACCAGCAGAGAACAGTGGCCAACTGCCCTGGGGCCCCAGACCCTCAGGGGGCCAAAAGGTTGTCTGTGTGGCAATTACTTTGTGGTAACTTGATTAGTTTTAAATCAGTTTGAAACACAGTAAAGTAAACGTTGAATGCCACAAGGTGACCATGGTTTAGAGAGTGTGTCAACATTCTGTTTATAAGCTCTGTACTAGTTTTTTTGTTATAAATTGTGTTGGATCTAATTATTGCATCAAACCTTTGGCACGGTAATATTCCAGATTAGGAATATTGGTTGGTTTATGAGCCAAATGGGTCCCTTGGCCCTGAATGTAATCCACCAAGCCTGTATTCCAATAAATTCTCTGCTCTCTTTACACAAAAATGTGTACTACTGTTAGCTAAGTCCTTATAGGGAGAACGACGAGAAGCTTTGGGGCCTCCTTTAGGAAAGAACAAAAAATCCCCAAATGTCAGCATTTATCAGGTATTTTGTTTGTGAAAAGAGCCATGCAGTCCCACACAGAGAAGCAGTTCCATCACATAACCTCATTGACCTGGCCTCACTATAAAGAGTGTTGGCAGCTGTGTGGTGCTGCACTAAGCATATTTGCTTTAAGTGCACCAGGAGCAGGGCTGTAGTACTAGTGACAGCACTCACTTTTCAGACTGACTTTTTCAATGTTAAATTTATACCTGATCATCTGGTCAGAATGTGTTTTGCCAAATGACCACTGCTTGGATGATGCGACATATTGAAGGGGGGGAAATATTGCTTTTCAAGCAAGCAACAGATTAATGACCTGTGAGCTCCACTTCTATTGATATGACTGTAAAACGGTCATGAAACAGACTGCTGTGAAATGGATTATGTGAACTCAACCTGCTTATTTTGGGCTGGAGTAGTCCAAATTTGGGGCTTGGATTTGATTACAATGTCTGAAAGTTGGGAACATTTGAAAAAAGGTGATGGAATAGAAAGATAACCACTTCGGGGAAAAAACATGTTTTTAACTACAAGTTGCTTAAAAAAAAGGATTGATGTCTCCTAAAGATTCATAAAAAACCCTTGCTCTTCAACTGCCAATAAAAAAGGCTACATTACATAAAGAAGTGAACCTTATATGAGGGAACATCACATATAAGGTCTTGGTTTGCTTCAACCCTCAGGACTCAACCTCAGCTTTAAACAAATGTCTGTTCAGACCAACACTTTTCCCTGTCACTGCAATAGAGAGGGGAGATAAGTATGGGAAGTTGCATAACTCTCTTTCCAAGTTGGAAAGGTCCCCCAGCCCAAGGTTAATCCATCCCAGGTTTCACTTGGGCACGCAAGGCATGCTGGGAGCAGACTTCCTGCTCTCATGGAAGCTTGTGTGGTGGAGGCTCGGCACCCACGGCTCTCTGTGACAGAGAAAACTCTGGCTACCGAACCGCAAAGCAACAATCTGGCTGCCAAGGCCACAAATAAGATAACGAGGTGTGTGTGCGAGATGTATGTGGGCGAGGGGGAGTGAGTGTGAGGGAATTTAAGGGAAAAGTAAAACTAATGGGGGGAAAAGTGGAGTAAGGCTTGGATGATGAGACGCTATCTGGATCCTAATCTAGAACACAAAGAAACTAGCCACGCTACGGTTCGCTGAGGGGGGAAAGCACAGGAAAGCGCAAAAGAAAAAAGAAAGCCCCGTCTTTCGGTTGCCTGATCCTGGGTCTTATAGCTGGACTTGATCGAGCCGCTTCTCTCACAGAAAAATAGGTAACAGCGTGTAAAATGCAGCATTATCTCCAATTGCCGTCTCATATGTGCTGGCGTTAAGCAACCCTAAAAAAGACCTATTTCCCCATGTTCAGAGCCACACTGAGGTAGATTTGAAAATATTCACTTCAAGCCGACACGCATGAGAAAGCAAGATATTGCTCTGCTAATAGGGTCTCCCAATGAATAATACAGATGCATGCAAACATCAAAACCATCTCAGAGCTATTTCCTGCAATTAATCTAATCTTGTTATTTTGAATCACGTTGCCAATCTGAGCCATAAAGTTTCTCGCACACAGCTCTAAATTAAAGTCACCCTTTGAAAACAACATCTCCTCCAGCAAAATTGTGATGAATGGCCTTCAATTGAAAAATATTGCCAGAGGACTTTGTACACTTGTTTAGCTGATGCCTCTTCAGATTTTTTTTGCACGATTTATGGTACAATAATGTTTGTTAAAGTAAATCTGGAGCTGAAAGGCATTTGGCCTATAGGTGTGTTTTCCTAATTGCTCTTTAAAGAGGTAATTTTCATTGAAAACAGTGTTGCTAGGGGCCTGATAAACACGGCTTTCAGTGCAATCAACTCAAGACGAATTACATTTGACGGCAATAAAGTGCATGGTGCGGCATAAAACTCCCTCTGCAACGGGCCTTTTCTTGGACGCAGGGCTGGATTTAAACTGAAAAGGCCTGCATTTACAGCAATAGCTTGAAACACAAATTTATATATATGTGTGTGAGGGATTACTAAAACAGTACTTTTCCTGGCTAGTTCGGGACTGGGCAGGAGATCTGTGATACAAAGAGTTTGACACTCCCTATACCACACACACACACACACACACACACACACACACACACACACACACACACACACACACACACACACACACACACACTAAAAACTGCAGGACAGAAACAAATTCAGCAACTGCACATGTAGACTAAGTTCTCTCTTGCATGGAGAGGACAACTCTTCAAAACTTTGATCAAAACCGAGCAAAGGAATCTAGAAACAGCTCAAACTAAATTATTTTTTCCCTCGTTATTGAAAATGATAAATAACCATTTTAATGAACCAATGTCTTTCTGTTCTACATCACAAAATAAGGCAGTAGCTAAATCGTGTCGCGATTGGCTAGCTAAATGTAACTAGCTTAACGTTAGCAGTAGCTGCTACCTTTTAAATCACATATTCAAACGTATTAAATTAAACATTAATCTATGACATTTCAATACAAGTACTACAAATACTACTTTTTCTTATGAGCTACGGACTATATATTTGAACGCGTTAACATGGACAAAAAAGCAGAAAGAACATTTTGTTGGTCGTTTTCAGGAATAATAAAGATTAACGAAAGAGGGCAGTATCTGTATTTTTCAGGTATTATTTCGCTTCCTTAGCAATTATGTTTTTGTATATATAATAATTAGCCTAAAAAGGTGTACAATGAAGGCATTGCGATATTGTTATCTGCCTCCGTAGTTACTGCTCTCTTGTCTTGCTAGGTCAGTCGTTTCCAAGCCTTGTTGCTTTGTTCCTATGATGGTGTGTTGCAGCACGTTGATAACATCAACTCCTCCTGAAATAAATAATAAGAACAAGTTTTGGAGGTCTTTACAGCAGGAGCCAAATACTTCCAGCTGATGCCTGATGCTTACCAGTACCGCTTATAAACTGTAGCCTTATAAATCACCAGATTCTGGATATTGTGTGCGCATTCTTACTAAATCCAGTGTGCTAATACGATCCACTCCATATTCCTGAATACTTCCAGTATCGGTACCAGCATGATCAGTGTGTTTTCAAGCTTCGGCTCCCCAAACTAACTGATGCCACTTCATAAACTCATCTATACAACAATCTTAGATCATATTTCATAGCCCAATTTCAATGTTGACAGCTAGAGGGCAACCAATCCCCACACAAGCCCCTTCCCCCAGCATCTGATGCTAGAGAGATGGTCTATCATATTTACCCAAGAACTCCCATTTAGCCTTTCCTGCGGGCAATACGCACGCTGATCACTGGGCTTTCATCATCTCATATTTACGGCCGATGTAATCACTTAAGCTGATTATCAGGGTTCACAGAGGAAACAGTTTCATTTGCCTGAAAAGAAATGATTAAGTCATCTCAATCGCTTTCAAAACCCAAGAACAAATTCATAAATCTTAGGGCATGTAAAGATAATTTTGTCTTGGAAGGCGCAGCAGGTTTCAAATCATTTACTGTCGCTGTGTTCTGCCGTTACTGGCACAGTGAGGATCAAATCAAAAGAGCATGGCTTTTATCTGGGAATTATAATCCTTCTTTATATTTCTCTCTCCGCTCTGGCTGCATTTACTATCACTACAGAAAGCCATGAGTTCACCAATGTTTAGTTTTCCCTCATTGATACAATCTTCCCCTGCCAACTTGACATTTGTGTTTAAGTTTGAAAAGACAATTAAATCAAACAAACAAACAGAAATCTCGAGAGCAAATCAAAATGTTTTGTGTTGCTGAATCAGAATCAGAGCCTGCGGTGGGAGGGCTGTTTACCGCTGTCAAAAATGACCTTTGTGGAATTCTTTTATGCGTCTGCGGACGCGCTTGTGTGTGTGAGCACGCTCCTGTGAATGACATACGTGCCCTTTATGCCAGTGCGTCACTGATTGCGAGCGTCTATATCACCTAGGCTGTGCTTGAGAAACACTTAGCGTCATTTCCAATCTTCCTGGCTGCCAAACCAGCGAGCAGAGAGCTCTCGCACGCACTGTGGCGGACGTTCCTCGCTAACCTCCCAAAGCCGGCCGGGATCCACCGCTTTTACTTTTTCCTCCTCATCATTCTTCTTCTCCCTTTTCCCCTCTCCGTGTCCCTGCGATTGCTATTTGAGGCTCCCAGCAATAATCAAGACGACAGCATGGTGAAGGTCCAACTAAGAGTTAAGCGCTATTAGACGTATCATATTATTAGGATCGCACTCCAGAATAATATCTCCTTGCGGAACGGCAATATGACTACTTGTCCAACTGATGCACTGAAAGATAATCAGTCAAATCCATATCCAGGGGGAATAAAGCCAAAGCTCCCTTCAGCTGTGTCAAAGCTAATATCTTTATTTTGGAAAAGGGGACTAAACTGAAGAATATGCAGAAGTGTACATGAGGGAATGTCTGCATAATGCAACTGTGACGTATTCTCTGAAATAAGGCTGTTATGGAGGATTTCTCCGCTTAAGCAAAGAGACTTTTTCTATCTTTGCTGGCCCCGAGGCCCAGAGGAAAATGGAGCAATGCAGCGACTGTCGGCACAGGCCAAGTGATTTCATCCACTAACGTCTCCGGCGGCAGTGCAGGAATCGACGGCCTAATCTTATCTCCATCGCTTGCGGTTTGAGAAAAAAAAAAAAAAAAAAATCAATGGCTGACCTCGAGAAGGCATTAAGACATACGGTAAATGAGATCCCACACTGCTGAAAACTCTCCCCCTGCTCTCCCGTTACCCCATCGCTCCACTCGACGCAGACGGTTAATTGATAACTTTCGTTTAGGACATTGGGGAGGGGGGAGAAAAATCCAAACAATTCTGAAGAAGATTCGGATGGATTTGGGGAAGGTAAAGCCGGCTTTTTTGGCGGCTCGTCTTTTTCATAAGCAGGCCAAAGCGGAGGCCATTATTTATTTGTGAGGGAAGGAGAGAACTACTGGCGCCAGGAAGATTTGATTTCAGTGGCAGAAATTGGATTAGCAGCCATTAAGGGCCTCCTCACACATACATTTATAATGCTGTGGAGGGGAAAGGATCTGTGGCAAGCCAGCGCTCTCTTTACTCACACACGCCGACAGCTCCTTCTGTCTGGGAAAAGGTTACGGACGCTGACATTGCCCTCTGAACTTCAGCTGATTTTATAGGCGGGACACATGACTTCAAGTGACCAATAGTTTATTAAGGCGTAGGCCAGAGCCGGGCCAACACTTTTAATGAAGCAGTAGGTAAATGGTGCTGTCGGAGGCTGCTTTAACATTTGGAACATGAAGAACACATGATGCAGATGTGTAGAAAGTGTACAAAAAAAAATAATAATAATAATAATAATAATAATAATAATAATAATACAGACAAAGAGAAAAGAAACTAGTAGGAAATACTGCGGCAGAGACAGACGTCAGATGTAGGAAAAAAGAAATCAGCCTTTTTGACAGGGAGGACAATCATTTACAAGAAGCTCATCTTGCCAACCGGCTGACAGGAGGCTCTCTGCACAGCGTCACTTAGCCCTAACAAGGTTACTTTGGATCACACTCTTTCATTCACTCTTTCGTTCCCTCATTCCCTGTCCCCCCACGCTCTGCTTACTATCACCGCGCTGCGAGGCGAGAATGATTTAAAACATACGCATTCCGATTTAAAAAGCTAATGTTGGGATTAGGTCGGTCATTATTTTCTCATCTATGGCCCGGCGGAGGATCCGCACGGAGATTAAAAATGCAGGTTAGCTCACCGCCCGGCTCTTTGATGCTCCGTTTCACTGACAATAAGTTAAAGCGAAAACCCGACTCGGGAGATTAAGGTCTCAGAGCGAAAAAGACCCGGCAAAACATGCCTGACTGACGCGGTGATTAATACGCCTGATGGCCAGTGCGGACAGCGTGTTTTTTTTCCCTTCTGGAGAAGGTCGATCCCACCAGCAACAAGCGGACGCAACCTGCCAAGGAGGGTCCACAGAACAGACTAAAGTTCTTCTCCATCCGTCTCCTCAGGGTTCAGAGTCGTGCTCTGTTGCGTTTCACAACACGGGAACGGCTCCACCTCTGGCTTCGGCCTTCAAAAAGGTATAGCTTATCAAGTAGAAAACCTTCCGTGACAATTGTTCAATTAGGCCAACTTCCAAAAAAAGCTCAAAAAGCAAGTATGGGCTTTCCAGAGCTATTTTCTCTCCACTACACCTTCACTTAAACACTAGTGCTGTGTTTCAGAAATGTTGGAAAGTTAGTACAGTAGGAAGAAGTAATTCCTACTATACTCGGAAAAATTAAACGGCATAATCCCCTTAGGTCAGGATTCCAAGTTGGAAACTTGGAGGCAGGATTTCTCAGGTTTCCAAGGCCCACTTTGATGCTGGCATGTCAACATGGCACTGTAAGCCTTAAATACCTACTCCTTTAGTTGATGCTCAGCGTTGCACTCGAGGAATCTCTTTAAACATCTGTGTGGCAAAGTAAATTGAAAAATGTCAATCAATTAGTCGTCGCTCGTTGAAATCGCTTTACGTTACTCAGCCCGGCTCTGTCAGTGGTGCCGTGAAACAACTCCAAAGCCTTCTAAACCACGCATCACATCTCCTGAGGTATTTACTGACTATCAAGAGCGAGCTTGGCTCCCGTCCACTCAGTGAGGCTGCAGGGCTCGTACACCCTCCAACTGTCAACAAAACCAAGGTTAACCCCAATGTGGGCAAGTGCTGCGTTCACACAATTTTGGGCAGAATGCTAATTTGGGAGTGTGCATGCATTATTCTAGGGTGGTTAGCCCAACTGCTAACCTAGATAAATAGCCTAAATGACCTTCTTTTGTGGCCTTGTGTATTTGTAGTAGTCCCTTACCAAGTGAAACCAGACACAGACAGTGTATGGCCCCGACAAAATTAGCTGCATAATGTAAATATTGGATTTGTATTTAAGACTGTGAGCAGCGGCGTATTTGCAGCCATTCTGCCAACAGTTTCATGGCATATTTTCTGTGTCAGAAATTCACAATATCTCAGATACAGAACTACATGCCGGAGGCTTGAAGCTTGGTTCAGATTGTGTTTTTTCCCCACCTGGCTCTTCGGAACTACGATTATACGACAGGGTGTGAATGCAGCAAAGGCCAATGCTGACTCAAATAGCTGGACCAATTTATTGCTGCATTAAAAACATTTACAATTGAATAGTAATTTCTGTTTTTTTTTTAAATAAATAACTATAGATTTGAATATATGCACTTATTGGTTACATTTTCTTTAGTTCGAAAAACAACGTTTAAATCAAGCCTGATGCTGCCTTGCACATAGAAGGATGATCCTAGTCACTTCCTCACAGTAGATTATTTCAAAAACACCGGTATCAGCTCTGCACCGATACCTAAAGCCCAGCATTGGTTTCAGGACTTAAAAAGGTGGACCAGTGCATATGTTATATAATATATGTTTGTAATATATGTTGTTATGAGTGAACACATCTGGCTTTTTAGCAACAACGATGTCCATCGTTGTTGTACTGCTTTTGCTGAAGTAGTTTTTTAAATTTTTTATAACAGCTTCATATCCTCTACATAAAGTGTTTCATTTAAACTTCACATGAAAATACAAAAGGCCGTCTCTCCTAAACTGCAACAACTGGTCTCAGCAACAAGAGCTAGATTTCCTCATCCCGGCAGTAAAAGCGGTTCAGCCATTATTTTTAAATGTCTGGTGGGGGTACCAGACACAGAAGAAGAAAATAGGTCTGAAGGGTTCAATCACATGACGCTATATGGTTTCTGGGCACATCCTGTCAACTGCTATGGTTTCCCCACTTCCGCTTGAAGCTGCCAAGATGTGACGACTTAAAAGCAGAAATCTGTACGCGCACTGCCGTCACCCTCCAGCAATGAGAGGTCATTTGAATGCAGGCCTGCCGTTGCTGTGACTCAGCCACTGCAAAACTTGGGACGTGCCAGCGAGTGAGGTTTCATCCTCTCTCCTCATTATTCAGGCGCGTAACTGATCATTATCGACTTTCGTTTCCACTAAATGGAACCTTGTTGTATTGCAGCGGCTTCGCACAGCCGATGGTGTCATGAGGTTAACGTCAGCAGCCAGGCAACAGGCATCGCGACCGGCCCGCGGAGTCTGATGCACCCTTGAAACCGCAGGACTCAGAGAAGCGGAGCGGCCCCCTCTGCGGTCTGCTATCTCCCCCGACTGACTCATCGACACATCTGGGCCTAAGTATATGGGGCTCTCCTGCCCCACGGGCACTTGGGTAAGTGAGGGATAATTAGCTTTAGTTGACTTTAATGAATGGCTTAATGTTGTGTTTCATTTCGGATGAGAAAAAAAAATACAAAGCTCAGCACTTATCAAAGGGAGGCCCTGCGCCGAGGTTGAGGGCCCGCTGCTGGTGTGGGTCTGTTTGTTTTTGTATTTGTTGTGTGGACGGGGGTGAGGCGGTCTGAGCTGAAGATAGCTGCAGCGTGAGGGGGAGCGGTTTCCAAATGTGGCCGCGGATCTAGAGATCAGGAGACCTGCTGGGATATACAGTAGCAAATGTATCATTCTAGCAGGGAAGCTATACCACAGATGTGGACTCTGTTTGTCTTGACTGAACGTTATAGGAAAAGGGCCACTTTGATTTCCATGTCCTCTATATCAATATGAGGCCTATGCGAAGGCTTTGATAATTCCCACATGCTTTGATATAAAGCAGGAAGTGTCTCACAGAGTTATGAGCTATTCATCTTAGTTTCCAATAAGTGTATTGCATCGGGCTGATGAAATGAATCATTTTCAACAGACACAAGATCCTGTGTGGAGTTATTTGCTCTATTCAAGCTTCGATAACAAGCTGCTTCCAAGCAACTCTGATATAACTGTCATCTGTGTTTCCACGTCTTTACACTGACGCACTATGCTCGCTGCTGCAGCTTAATGTGGTTCAATATCTTTGCAGTGCCATTAAGAAGTAAAAGCTATTACAAACTGGACTTGGCAGATCAGTTCAGTGTCCTTTTATACACTCTACCTTTTCCATTCGACAGCAAATCAGGCTTGGCATCCTTTGACTAATACAATGAAACACACTCACTCTGGAGGTCCTCAACAAATCTTCTCTCTGTGTAAACCAGCACCCCACCAGGATTTAACTGTACACTTTTAAAAGCACCCTCATACTGACAATGGATCAGGGCAGGGAAAGCACATCCTGCAAGGGAGGCGACCTCTTCTCACCGTGCCATTAAACTAATATTTGGAACACTGATTGTTTTTCTGAGGAGGTGAATCTGCATCTCCGGGGGATCTCTTGAGTATAATGTAAGCCTGGGCCTCGGGTGGCGGTGGAGGGGGTGTGGGAGTCAACCCCCAATGGAGGGCCCTGGCTTGTGGATTTACCTGGCTCAACCCCCTCTCGCGAGCCGCTGGGTCTTCAATCCTTCTGCGTTACAGCAGCCCACCCCACTTTATGGAGAGGAATAAAGTGGTTGTTAACAGAGCCAGGAGGGGGGCACACAAGAAGTAGGGGTCTTAGAGCAGGAGGCTTTCTGCACAAGGTGGATGAGGGTTTCAACAAACAACTTGTCGGATCATTGTCAACAACAATGGTCCGATCGCAGGTTAGGAATTCAAACCAGGCATGGCAAGCCGGTCAACCTTTCTGTGTGAGCTCGAAAGAGCATTCAAAGAGTTTGGAGAGTGGTGTCTTCTTCTTTTTGGCCCTTCCAAAACCAGAAAGAAAATGTTAAGAATGGATTAAACAGTGCGTTTGCCTGCTCTAATGAAATGCAACCAATAGCATGACCAGCTTACTAGCTTATTATCTAGTAACCGAGCATTAGGCCAAGGCCGAGAAGCATATCATCACCAAACTACATCAGTGTGTGGGGTTCCCGATTACTTGAAAAAGAAGGAAAAAAACGACGCTCTGATCATGACCAGAACATCCACTGTGTCACGTGGAGTCCTGGATGCTGTCAGAGTTTAGGGTAACGTCAGCAATACGGTCAATGTTAGCTCTTATATTTGTACTTATTGTCAGTGTAATACTAGGATTATTACCTCCACATTGCAGCATGGGACCAATGCTGTTTCTAATGCTCATTTTCTTCACAGGAATTGGGCTACATATGTCAGCTGACATTAGCTCAATTAGTCAGTGAAAAGTTGTTTTGATGGTAAACCACTGTAAAGCTCATATGTGCCCAGTAAAGCGGAGAGATTGCAGCTGTATTGAGACAGAACAAGGTGACTGGTGACCCGGACAGTCGCCATCGCCACCGTGCATGCATACAACAACAGCGCTTGTTCGTGCGGCTTGTTCGTGCTCCTCGTTCCCGAACGCCACCTGGTCTGCATCCTCATGGTCTCTGTGGGTCTGCGAGGGAATGGGGGAGGATATAGGAGGAAATTGTCCGGCATGATTCCCTCTTTATATCTCATTTCTGCCCAAGTCTCTTTATCCGCCCTCCTCTCTGCTGGGAAATCCCAGGAGGAAATCCCTCACATGTTTGGACACGGAGCACAACTGTCCCAAAACAGGACCAGACCCTAACAAGCGGGGAGCCAAGCTAAGTCAGACAGGCTTAGACACTAAAACAGAGACGGGGGCCATCAGGATCATGCCGCAATCCCCGTGCAATGGCCAGCGATGAGGGAATCAAGTCTGCCCGCCGCTTTTTGTTTTCTTTGATTGTTCGACTAACTCTCGAAAGTCGCCCCTTGTTTCTGTCTCCTCTGATGATCCAACAGACTGCACATATTTTTTGATAAAAATAGTTTGCTAGTTCACAGCGGAAGAAAGGGGGGGTGGTGTGTGTTTGATGTGTTTGCGCAGCTCCTGTTGCACAGGGGATGGGGCCTTGAGAGAGAGAGGGAGAGGTAAAGCCAATTCAGGAAGGGCTTGATCCTCTATAAGGCCTGTGCTGCATCCAACACTTTGTCAAACACCAGGCAGACGGACAGCTGAGTGGCTCTGACAGATCTGATCACAGACACGGGCAATAAGAGTCAGCACCGCTCAGCTCCTCTGTCGAGGCACCGCTCTCCCACTCTTGTCAGTAATCTCCCTTCAACTCACTAAAACACAAACAGAGGGCTTTGAGGCATATGGCAGACATTTTCTTGTTGTTTTTCGCCGCGTATGATTACAGTGTAATTTCAACGGTCATTTCAGGGTCTCACCTCGACGAGGAGAGGTTGGTGTACTCCAGAAGGCAGCGGCATCTGTCAGATATGCAGCAGGGGCAAGGAATCAAATCAAAGGGATGCTTAAGCTCCCACTAATCCGAAAGAAATGTCTCAAGGCCCAACGGGATCACGGTCCTGAACCCTGCCACCCAGCGGGAAGGAGCACTTATGTTTGAAAGGGATTCGATACGGTACCTGGGAATGGGTTGGGTTTCATGACACAGACCACTCAATCATGTCCTGAGGTTTTTCCTCCATGAGCCATCATGTTACATTCACTCAAAGGCAAAGTCGCGGGTATTTCCCACAAAGCAGATCACTCAAAGTACAGACTTCGGGAAGCTACTCACCAAATGTGAGCGTCCCAAATTGGGAAGGAGTCAGCTAACCCAGAAAAGTGTCACGATTCAGACGCATAGTTCTTTTATAGTTAATAACTCTAAACGGCAAAAACAGTAATGTTATTGTTTACTTTATGATAAATATGTTGACATATTGTACCAAGAGTTGGTGGATACCATTTCTCCATTTCAGGGACAGTTCACTCCAAAATCAAAAATGCATATTTTTCCTCTAACCTGTCGTGCAATTCGTCAATCTAGATTGTTCGGGATGCGAGTTGCCGAGTGTTGGAGATCTCCGACACGGCGAAATCTGCTTTCTCTCAAATTTAATTGAACTAGACTCGGCTTGTGGTGCTCAAAGCGGCAAAAGGAGAAGAAAAAAACAACATCTCTTTCCAGAAATCATGAGCGAAGGTAATTTCATTAATCTGAGATAGACTTGTTGTGAGCAGTTTCATGCAGGAACTACGGTTGAAAGAAAACAATTCCTGGTCATGATTTCTGGAAAAGAGGCTGTTGAGCTCCACAGAGCCGGGTGTTCCATGATACTGGTGAGAAGGCCGACATCTCTAGGGCCGATATCCAGCACTCACAAAACAGTCTATATTGATGAATAGCATTCCAGGTAAGAGGAGAAACACGCTTTAATTTTGGGTGAGCTCCCTTTAAGCTGACATATCTAACTTGTGACATCACCCCTTCTTCCTACTGTGTTTTGCATTTTTTGTGTTGATTGGAGTGTGGTGCTACCTTAGTAAGTTGGCCCTGGCCTCTACTTACCACTATAATGGCTCTGCGATTAGTGTACCCCCTCCCTACCCATGTATTTGTCTCTGTTAATTCACGCACACACAAAAAGGCGTACACACAGCCAAAGGCCGGCAGGTCTATACTTGCTGCTTTGCGTTGTGTCTGCATGTCTGCGTGTTCCGGGTCCACGCTCGTGGACATGAGCGGGTGAGAAGCCACAGCCTCCCTCTGAATCAGCAGCTGTAATTAAAAGCTGCGATGTCTCTGTGAAGAATCCCGCCAGAGATGGAGAATGAGAGGGAAGGAGGGCGGAGAGAGGAGCAGAGAGGAGAGGGGCTTCTGGTGGCTGGGGCCAGTGCAACTCTGCGGCAGATGTTTTTCCCCGTTCGGCTCCTTCGCCTCGCTTCTCTCCTCCTCCAGCCGGCGAGCCAGACCACTGGAGAGCGAGGGCTCCAGCGCACGACGTGTTCGTGGCGAACATCGTGCGCCACGCAAACACGTCCTCCTCTGTTGCGTGCACAGGGATCCTCAGACGGCCCCGCGCCGTGTTATGCGATACGTGAGCGAGAAGGGTGTCATCGGAGTACGAGACAGGAAAAGGGGATGGAAAGAGGGACGGGGAAAAGAGTCGATAATGTGGTGACTTGCTCTGCCTGTGAGGTCTGTTTTATTGTTTGGCGGTGTCTATTACGCATGTCTCATACTCCACATATGCCTGTCTGTCTGTCTGTCTGTCTGTCTGTCTGTCTGTGTACGTGTCTGTGTGCATCTTCATCGCCCGGTTGGGTGGAGATGAAAGTGTTTGCGGCCCACGGGAGAGCTGGCAGCGGTGCCGGACTGGAGGTCTGGCAGACAGCGATGCATCAGACAGATCCCACTGTGACCAGCTTGTGTTATCTAAATACGAGGTGAGAAACCTCCACACAGGGGCCCTCTCCAATATCAGGTCGTAACGATGTGGACACTGGACTGAAGCAGAAAACAGATGAGCCTGTGTGTGTGTGTGTGTGTGTGTGTGTGTGTGTGTGTGTGTGTGTGTGTGTGTGTGTGTGTGTGTTTGATATCGTAAAATTTCTCCATTCCAAACAATTCCAATAAAGTTCAAAAGTCAGTGTTTCCGAATGTTATGCCTGTCAGAGTGGAGGAGCCTCTACGGCTACATTTGGATCACCTTAGCACACTCTGAATCCATACTAATGAAATTTTTTAAAGCAGGGGAGGCGAGTTTCATTGCAGGTTTTACAGATTGCCACCCCTGAAGCTGCTCTGTAAAATCCTTTAAGACATCTCTGCATTGATTTCACTGCTCAGCTTTCTGATATGAAATGGGGAAATAATCACCAACTGTGCTCAGGGGGGCAAACCTCCGTCATGTCACAAGTGAACGTCTCTGGCTGGCAAGAGACATAAATGTCATAAAAGACCAAAAAAAGATCCATGTGCGAGTCCAACCCTACTTCAAAGATCTCATCACAACCTGTTGCCATCCATCCGTGTGAAGACACAGAGCGTGTCTCATCTGCTGTTAAAGAAAAAAAGATGATCACAGGGTGTAACTGCACAAACTGCCAGTCAAGGGAACGCTCACCGAGGGCGCGCTTTACGGCCCCGACCGGGTCACGGGCAACATCGGCTCATATTCCTCTCAGCGGGGGGAAATAGCTCCCGTTTGCGGGGCGAGAGAACATGAAAACATTCCACTTCTGTACAGTATCTTCCCCTCCTCCTCTTTCTTCTTCTCCAGTTTGCTGCCACTTTGTTTGTTTGCGTGCGTCTGTTTTTAATGGGGCTGTTGATGTTGGAGCCATATGCCTCATTTCCTCTGCCAGAGCAACGGCAACGGAAGCCTCGCAAGCGTTGCGGCGGTCCTCCTCTTTGACAAAAGTCCCGCTGAACAATGAGTGCGTGCCGGTTCTTCGAGCTCAGAAATAACCTATTCAGGATCGCGATTGTGTGCAACCGTGCGGCTCGTCATCCCGGGGGAGTTTAATTAAACACCAACTTCTGGAGATGTTTTGGCCGTCAAGCGGACCTCTGCTCGACATCAAAGTGTACTCTGGATATCTACATCCGCTGGCCTGGGTTCATTGGATAGCATAACTACTGATGCACACTTCACAAGCAAGCGAGTCGAACGAATAAGAGAACTGCTGCATCGAATGTTTGAACGCGGGTCTACAAAAGGCAGTTCAGCAAAACCACAACTCAACTGGGCCAAAGAGTGTGAAAAACAAACCTTCACTCACACCCCCCTCTTTCTTCCTGCTCGGAAAAGACCAGATGACAATAATGTGGAGTATGGAGCCCCAGCAAGCACTGCTGACCCCTCCTCTTACTTCCATCTCTCCACCCCCCGTTCTTTGAAAGGCCTCCACATGTTTATGGCTCATGCCTGTGGTATGACGATGGATTCTCCATATAAAGCCAGCAGGATCATGGGGTGTTTCAAATATTGCTCTCTGAAGACAGTTGCTGACAAAATGACAGCAGCCATATTTATTTTGGTCAGAAAGCAGGGGCACTTAGTGGGAAGTTAATCAGAGACCCCCCTCCCTCCCTCCCTCCTACCCACACCTCCCAATAAGGAATGCACCCAGGGCAGAGAAGTCTCGGAGACTACTGGTAATGACTTTCTCCTCCAACGGACGATTTAACACGACTCAACTGCACGAGAGGCAGAAAAATAAACCCAGAATGTTTGGTTTGAGGACATAAAGCAAGTGTTGATTGCCTGTCCGGGCGAGAGCAGATAGACATTTGTGTTATCTGTCAAGGAAGAGATTTGAAACACAAGCGCAGAGACAGGGGGTCGGGGGGGAATAATCTATGGCAGAGACTTTCAAATATGTTATAGCCGAAACAGAACTTGTGTTAATTTGTGACTGTGACCGCAGCGGGGACCATAACTGCCATTGGCATCGGGACGCTGGAGACCTGGCCAAGTCAATGACAGGTTGATGTGTCTTTCTTCTTCACCCGGAGTCTGATTCACTACAGCCCGATGCAAAGCTACCAAAAGACTCTGTCATCTCAGCTTTATGGTTGTGTGTGTGTGTGTGTGTGTGTGTGTGTGTGTGTGTACACAACGTGAGGAACTCATTGTTGTGTTTCTTCCCAACTTGATTTCTGGAGCATTCGATTAGGTTAATGTACAGTGCAAGATGCGAACCCAGGCAGACCAAAGGATGGCAGGGCACTTCTGAGGGCCTTCTCACCAGCTACTGTGTCAGCCCCTATGGAGCGGCCTTATTAAATGAAGATTAAGCTGTGGCTCCCCCAGTCACAACAGGCTGCGGTGTGAGGCACACATAATCACGATGACAGGTCGGCTGCCAATTAGTGCTCTCCTTCTGCCCTGGGAAAAACGCTCCTCGCTGCTCTCCCGCTGGCGGGAAGAACTGATCCGGATTGTCCGTGATATTACCCGGGCCAGAGATCGTCGTTAATCACCAGCCCTCATTCCGCTGTGGCAGAAACGAGAGCCGGACTTGTCATCTGGGCACCAGCTCTCCCTCTCTTCCAACAGTCCTGACTTCACAGAGAGCCCACCCGAGGAAGATTAATTGGAATAATGAGATAAGTACATTGGAGGAACAGAAAAGCAAACCTCTGTTCTCAAGTGCTCTGGATAGACTTCAGAGTGGTGGCTCGAGCAGGGCTCCATCGGTGTTTGGCTTGGACAAACACCGTGAGCTCTTCTGCTGAGATGGGAAGAGCACGCTCCATCAATTAGCCTCAAGTTGAAAGTGTGCATCTGTTTCAGAAAAAGAAAAGCTGGCCTGATAGAAGGCTAACAGGCTGACAAAAACACATCCGGAAATGTGTTTGGTTGTCGGGTTTCCAAGGCTAACACGGGCCAGACTCAGATGTGATCAAACTGGCTGCGTAACTAAAATGCTCAGAAGTGAACGGCATCTTACGCCAGAGCTGAAACCCTTTGGCACAGCGAGTATAAACACCAAAACTGTGTGTCACACGCTCGCACAGGGGCGCGCTAACCGCCGGCTCGTACGCAAAGTCTGCCAGAAACCGGATTTGTTTGGTGTCTCGGGCAGCGTGCGCAACAGACAAGGCGGTTGAGCTTCCTCCACAGTGGATTTGAGCCAATCACCGTTGCTCTGTGCATCGTTTTACGGGAGCAGAGGCTTTGGAGCAGATGGTTCGCAGACGGTGAGGACCAGGAGGTCCACAGCACTGCGGATTCGCCGCAGAACCACACTGGCTTCAGACAGAACCTGGCGTAAATCCCACCAGTCAACCAAATCCTCCTGGGATCTGTTCGATGCCGGGGCGGATCTGGGTTCACTTTGGTCGCCCTGTTCCAGACTGTAGGTGATTGTGGTGTAAAATCACAACTGCCTGCCTTTATGTCATGTCCAAGTCCTTAAATACTGAGACCCCGTGGAGGAGGGATGAGGTGGTAAACAGGCGGGTTTATCTTCCTCTCCACATCGGTCCCGCGGAACATGTAAGAAAACTTGTCCAGGGTTTCGAATTGATGGCGGAGGGAATCCACTGGGCATCCCGGCTACACAAGAGGCAGTTATCACAGTTACAGTACAAACACAAACTGCACACAGAAGTTATGACAGACCGTATTAGTGGTGGCTGGATCCGAGCACGCAGATGACTGATGGGATGGAGGGCTTGGCCTCGATTGAGCCCTACAGCAGAAATGGTTTCTCTGGTTACACACACGGGAGATCAATACTCCCACGAAGGTCGCTAGCTCTCCAAGTACAGGTACATGATCTAGTGGCCAAAGATAATTATATGCTCCTACTTTCTTATTATTCCTCTCTCTGCTCTCCTTTTCTGCACACTGCACTGCATTGTTCTGGGAAACCGAGGTCTTAAATAGGTTTCTGTTGCCAGCTCCAACATTCGCTTTGCTATAAATGTTTACTGTTCCATAACTTCATATTGTAAAACTTCTGTTCTTGTTTTGGGTTGACTTTGGACTTGGCCGCCTCCTGGATCTACTTGCACCTACAAATCAAGCAAGCGGAGCGGCACACATGCAACTCCGGCCTGCAAACACAGAGACGTTTTGCGCCGTCTGAGAATTTGAAAGCCGATTTGTAAAAAAAAAACGGTTGGAAATTAGCCCGAGTTGCAGTGGTGCGTTTGTGTTGGACTTTAGTCCCTCTTAAATCCCAAATCAGGGATTACGTTAAGAGTGGGAGTTTGAAGGGATTTCGCATTTTAAAGTTGTTTACACAAGATCTAATGTCACTGACATGGCAGAAGCAGCTGTTGTGCAAAGATTATGGTAGGGTGGGTGGGCAGGAGACCGGGAAAGGAAAATAACTCGATGGATTGATTGGCGCAGAGAAAGAGCAACCAAACTCGTCACACCCACACACACGACCAGTGTCTCAGGACAGGGGTTTCTGGGAAATTTCTGCACGGAGATCCTTAATGGCATCAATGTGGAACAGCCGAGCGCTGCGTTATCACTCTCCTCACCTTTCCTCTCCCCTCCTCCCATCAGGAGTGGGGGGGCAGTCTGTCAATGGTGATAGCGCCGGAGCAGCTATTAATAAAGTCTCTTTATTGTTTATAGGCTGTTCATAGCACCACTCCGGGGATCCGGAGGATGGGAGAGTGTTTTACCGCCTCAAGGGTACAACGCACACGCCAGCCAAGCAGCCACGAGACGAGACCTCCTTACTCCTCTGGAGATTGGATCGTGCATCCTCCATTGAAGTATTGTGTGCAAACAAAAATTAAACAGCTGGCCTAGTTTTCCATCAACACTGCTCCGCCGTTTTTCATAATCACTTGATGTTTTAAATGGGATTAATAGCCAAGGGAGCACCTTCTTTTCTTTCTCCAAATAAATAATGCTGCAGTTATTTATTCTCACTGCCAAAAACAACAAACAAGCAGGTCAAACGATACACAGATTGTGAACAGTGATGGCGTACACGCGAGTGAGCACGCACAGTTTGGCAATGGAAGTGCGGCATTGCGCAATAGCTTGTCAAGCTATGCAAGGGCATTATCCACCAAAGATCGCAAAATGCAACCGAAACAAATGGACTTTCCATATAGAAATTCCCTTTTTCTATATTTGCCAAACTTCTGAAGTTTGCTCAAAATCAGCTCAACAGCGGAGATGGAAATAGCGCTTGTGATACTGCAGCGCCACATTTAGTGTCTGTCAGCGTGCTCCACGCAGTCTCTCCCCGCTGTTTTGGGTACAGCGTGTGTTATCAGGACAATGGTGTTCTGCCAAACGTCGAACGAGAACAGAAAATGAATCCCAGCAGTGCGAATGATATCCGGTGTTTACACTGATCAGCAACTTGGACGGAACGCATCAGACACGGTTTCCACAACTCGCCATGTTTGCTGTGAATGCCTCACCTCGTGACATTATCTGGGCTTTACTTTCTCTGCGTGTGTGTGTCTTACATATAGGGATTAGGTCTCTGTCGACACAGTGGGAAAAGAAGAAGATCATTCGCTTATTTTCCTAAACTGGGAGACAGGGATCTGTCAATGACGTAGATATGTAGAAATGCTAGCCCGGGTGATCAGATAATCATTGCTATAAATAGTGTATACCTACATGCTGCATCCTCTTATTTCCTGTCTCCACTTAATCCACAGCATCTTTACGGTCTGCAGTTATATAATCCCATGCTTATCCTAAACATTGGTGTCTGGTGTCCGGTGAGAAGAGCTGATCAAAATGTCTTAAATTCCGAGTGATCATTATAGGCACGTCTTATATTTATATTTCCTCCTGGGTATAAAAATCCATACAATGAGGTTACAGTTTCCTAAATTCTATTTAAAGACTCACTGCAGTATAAATCCTGTTATATCAAGAAGTGCTAGGGGTCTATCATTCATTTCAAAAGGTCACATAACAAGGTACTTCATGATGACCTCAGCCATATTGCAGCCCTTTCTTGAACCTCCACATCCTGATCACCTGCATTTCAGAGGGTGGCCTCTCCTCCCACAGGACCATTCTTTATTATCACAAACGGGAAGTGATTATTTTACAATGTCAGTCGTTCGAGCTTCTATGCGACGGCACTGGATCTCCTCCTGTTCGACTTCAGCAGCTTGCTTTTTTTTTTTTACATTGTATTTATTTGAACTGAAGAGTGTTGCATTTCACTGGCTTTTGCCAAGTGGGGATTTTTCACTAACGGTCAAGCGGTGGGGAATTAACAACACATGCCCAGGCCTGAAATTTACCTTTATTAAACGGGCCACCGCAGCACTTCACGAGCCCGTGGAGTCCTAAGACGCACACACTGCGACACGTTTACACGTGGCTTTTAACCACACCGCCGAGGCCGCTGATCTTCCACAGGGACGCAAGTCAGTCACTGAATAAGGAACTGCACTGAATGGAGTGGTTTGCCATGAACAGTAGCTTTAAGTAAGAAGAACACGGGGAGTCGGTTTATAAAGGACTAAAGAAGAATGGTTCTGCTATGCACTTTACACCTCACAAGAACTTCCCATCAGTGACTTCTTGAGATAATTACCGGCAGTAACCATGCGCAACAATGCCACATTTTAATTAAATAAGGTCATAAAGTTTCTTGGAAAAGGTCAAGCAGGCACGGGAAAGTCGCAAAGCGGCGCTCGGGGGTTGGGGGGGATTTCCCCTGACAAACGGGACGGGGCTTTAGGAACTAACTGCGCCATGGAATCACAGTTTCCAACCCAGAGAGCGACGACTGCCGTGGTAGTGTTGTAATACGAGAAAACATCAGGGTTTGTTTCAAGTTTATTTACACTTTCACCACTTCACTTTATGAGCCTCCCATCCAACACTCCACGCCAAAAATGGAGAAAAATCCTCGAGGTTAGAATATTTTCCTCTTTCTGTTAAACAATGTTTTTTTTTTGAAAGCCTGAATGATATCTGCCACTGTAATTGCTTCCTTATTTGGTAAATTAAATATTTACGCTTGGCCTTTCCTAATCCAAAGTTTATGAGAGAAGTTAAAGTGCATTAAGGAAAAATATATTTATTTTAAAAGCACTGCTAACTGAGCCCCCCCCGGTGTGTTTGGACCGTCTAAAAGAAATGGTTTACTTTTTGAAAAAAAAAATCTTTCCCTCGGTATTCACACCGAGAGAAATTCCAGAATTGACTTCTCATTTAATGGCCTGACATACATGCTGTGTGCACCGCAAATATCTCCCTCTGACGGGAGGAAACAGAGACGGCCATTGAGGAAACCTGCAGTTTGTACTTTGAAGAATTCCACTGGGGAGGGGAAGGGAGATGGGAGAGTGGGGGGAAAATATACCTCAGAGGAGGAGCTGGCTCGAACAAGGACGGCATGGAAAAATACTGATATTTCACACGCTGAAACACTACTGTGCACCTCAAAAAAAAAAAAAAACACGCACACAGACGGTGAAAAAACAAAGCTGAGTTGAAGGTACAAGGGTTACATGAAACAGGTGGAACTCTGAAAGGGGAAAGAGCTCTCCTGTGGGATACAGGGGCTGTTTTCTTTAATATCCACCAGAGTAGTGTAAACTCTGAAATGGACGGTATCTCTCTCACACACATCGACATATGGCTGTATAACATCCTTACCTCTCCTGCAGTGCCTCATGGCCATTTTGCACATCCTGGACTCGGCGATGGTGGGACAGGGTATTGTGTCCTTGGGCGGTTTCTTTACAATGTGCCGCGTCCGGGTCTCGAGACCCCACTTGTAGCCACAGGTTTTGTTTCTCCTGGTGCAGGCTCCCCATTCGCTCCACTGGCCTACCTCGCAGCCCTCTGCGGGGACACACAGAAACAGTGAAACCACAGCAGAGTGCAATGCGGAGGAGACTCAAAGGTCCCCGGGTCAAGCTTTAATACGGAGGCGACGGAGCTTTACTGGGATGCGAGAACCTTTTTGTGTGTGGTCCCAGTTCAACTGCTTTTTTTTGTCAAAATAAGCAGGACAAACTGAGAAGTTATAGAATACAGTGTACAGGTAACGTAAGGTGTACAAGTTGTTTGTGTACATATTTGTGTTGTTTCACGTACCTCCACACTCCATGGTGTCCTCCAGCGGGGCAAAGCCCTCGGGGCACTTCTCAAAGCAGCGCCCTTTGTGGAGGTAAAAGCCTGACTTGCACTTGGTGCAGAAGTCTTTGCTGAAGCAGGACTCACAGTTCTCTATCCTGCACCCTGGAGAAAGGAGGAGAGACAGAGGGGAGAGTCATCAGGGTCTGAGCAAGCCTCTCATCTGGAGTTGATCGGAAGCTAAGGGGTTTGGGGAATGGGGTTCTTGAAAGGATTATGTTGTCTCTCCAGAAAAAGAAAAAGCTGTCGGTGCCCTCGGTATCATTGCTCTCTGGGTTTTAATCTGCGTTTCAGAGAAAGTGTTTCGCCTGACATACATTTTATTTTTCATCTTCTTGTTCTTGAGCGAACAAAGTGTGAAACAGAGCAACAACAATGAGACAGTGAGGAATTGTGTCACGCTGACCTCTTTCAACAAAATATCCACAACATCCTACAGTCTCGATGTTTTCAACTAATGGCCACGCTGCGATAAGAAGAATACATCCTGGTAGGGCCCTGAATAGTTGCTCCAATATGTGTCTGTGTGCATAACTGAGAATACTGAGGATTACTGGGGAGTCCTGTTTTCATTAGAGGGTGAATGATGGCTCGTGATCACAATGCCGGCCAGCTGTGCGGAGGTTCTGGCCACAATATGAAAGGGGGAAGGTGGGTCGGAGGAGGGGAGGGCGAGGAGGGGACAGCAAAACGTTGAGGCGGCCTCGCCAAACAGATGCTGATGCATTTAGTCAGCGAACACGGCGGCGCACTTATCCTCCCACGCCACGCCCTGCTGCCGCGCATGACACACAGCGGCGCGCGTTTGCAAAGGAAAGGCACGACAATGTGTCACGGAGCTCTGACTCTGCAAATAGCAAATTACAACAACCACACCAACAGGACGACGCACAGGCCCACATGATTAGAAGGAGCCTCCCAAGGCTGGCTAATTTATGGTGTTCCTCAGAGGCTCTATGCGGGCCATTGTCAGGGAGCCGCGATCTATGACCTGCCGCCATCGTCACCCACCAGGTACGGTGTAATCCGCCCCACCGATCGCGTCGCACACGAGGGGGAGGGACACGAGGTCGGGGGGGGGGCGAGACATACATTAGCGCATGCGTGATTTTCCCCACATGTGAGTGTGATGGAGGCTGAGGGCTGCTCTTTTATCTGTGACCCTTGCAGGGCTCGGGGAAGGGAAGGTTCTCACAATCACACCCCTTAATTACACCATCTCCAGCTAACCATCAGCCTCCTCCTCGACATTCCTCCAAAACGAGGGGGTCCCTCCCCACTTTACTTTGAACCCTAAAGTATGGCCTCTACCCACTCACTCTGGTCTCACGCTTTCCCGACCAGTCTAAACAAACCATGGACACACACACACACACACACACACACACATACCAATCAGATATGACTTGAGATACAGACCCACTCGGGCCCTGAAGCTGTACTCCACATTCTGAAAAATGTAGATAAACTGACTGAAAATCACTGATCTCGTTGGTAATTTCCTGTGTTCTCGCATCATGCTATTAATTCAATCATCTGATATTAGTTATCTTATCTCGGTTTTTCTTTTGCTCTATTTTATCTCTCGACAATATGTATTGGATCTCTGGAGTTACGCACTGCTGTGGAGACTTTGGTGTGGAATGTTTGAGTCTAAGAGAGGCATAAATGCATTTGGCTTTTTTTTAAGCTCTCTCCCCTCATCCATTTCGTTCTGGGTGAAATCCAATCGGTCAGGCTCGGGTTTGATACAAACTAAACCCAATATAAGTAGCAGGCTAATAAATCACCAGGCTAATTGGAGAGCAGAACTCTGTTTTCCCCTTCACACTTCCCAGGCCTGACGTTAAGCTCCTAAACAAAACAGAAAAAATATATAAAAGACAAAGAGGAAACAAGAAACATCTGGCAGTACTTTCAAGCCAGAGTTGTTGTGCAATCCTTAGTTATTGACAGTAAATAGGAGCAACACAGCTGTGTGCAATACTGTATTCTTGCGGCGGCAGTAGCACTTGGCAAGGTTTTCTGATTAAAACAGAACTGTCGGTTTCAGAAATGGCGCAAATGCCCCGGAAACGTTGTTTTCTGAATAGAAGATAAGTAACAATGTCACTCTGTGAGATGGATGAGGTGGATGACACATCAATGCGGCTCCACGGGAGTGAGAATGCAGGGAGGCAAAGTCGGAGGGTCAAAGGTCATCGAGGAGCGAGGTGGGTAGGAAGGGATCACTGTGACAGACATTCATCCCTCTGTCGGGTTATCTGGCAAAAGGCTATCTGGGACAGCATGAGCTATCTGTGACACTGGAGAAGCTCCCACACTGACCAGTGGGCCAAGTGAGGCAGCTCGACCGGCAGCTCCACAAACCGATACAGGGGAGCGGGTTCATTCTCCCAGCAGGATTAACCTCTGGACCACCTTTAAAATCTCCGTCTAGGTGCCTCGGGGAGACTAATGAGAAATAATGAGGTCATAAGATCTCATTGAAGGCCCGGTGTTCCTGGGACTTAAACGCATTATCATCATTATCTCCCGGCCTGGTTCTGGCCCCCCGAATTACATCATGAACGCAGGAGGAAAAGCCTTGTGTTCCAGCTCTGAAGGAAATTTCATAAAAAGCTGTGGGTAAACTGGCACAGGGTGCGCGATTTATAGAGATGTCATCAGCGCTGCGGCAGTTCCACCATTACCCGTATCACTGTCACGACTTTTATTTTAATTTTTTGGTTGTTAGTTTGACTTTACACTTGAATTTTATGTGGTTTGCATGTCAAGTGCATTTGAAGTTGCGAGATGAGTCACAGAGCGTCACTTGCGCTCTAATGGTGCATGCTTGGCAAAAGATGTCCCTTAGCTGTGGTCTGGATAGCGAACCCACCGAGTTTATCACAGACACGCAAAGCCTCAAGTCAGCTTCAGTCAACTTCTGTTCCTCCGCAGCCTGACAGCACCATGTGAAATCACTCACTTTACATGGATATTCACCGTGTAAAGAAGAGATGCTAAAAAAAATAATCGCTTTGTGAAGACGAATCTCTCGTGTGGGGTTTTGTCGTGTCATCTGAGCCGGAGGGCGGGTTGTGAGACCGCTCATCAGCCTCATCGAGAGAGAGCTAACCAGAACCAATGTTTCGCAGCAGGAGTGTCCATGTTGTAAAGGGCCTGGCAGTGCGAGGGGGAAAACAAGCCCCATTTTTCCATCCCTCGCCTCCAAGCTGAGTCAAATAGCTCTGACCTAGTCTCTAGGCCCCGGGTTTGGCTGACATGGAGGCTTTGGCTTGCTCGCTGCCACCCAGCCATGTCGTGTGGAGCTGCAGATGGCAGGAGTTCATGGCAAAGGCCAGACCTGCCATGTTCTTCCCAACTCCCTCCGTGCTGGCTTTTCTTTTCCACCTGGGTGCTCCTCCGCATGACAGCGTAGAGAGCCAGGTGAAGCGGGGGTGGTGTTCCTGTCAATCAGCATCCCCCAGAGAGAGAACGGCGATGACAGATGTGTCAGCGGTCCTCCAAGCTTCTCCACTTCAAGGAACGCAGTGTGTGATATGCCCTGACCTGCCCCTGTATCTGCTCGTCCAGCTCCAGTGTACACACAGACAGCTCAAGCTTTTCAGACAGCGGTCAAGCACAGACAGTCAGTCCGTCCACTCACACGTTACACCGTTTGCTATGAAATGCAGAGTGGTGAAAAATAACCCGATTCAACACGGGAGCCAGGCTCGGTTTGGTGGGCACATTGTGTTGTCTGGCAAATCTGAAAGTTAGTAAAGCTGTGATGATTGAACGTCTCTTGGTGAGGTGCATGGGCCAAAAGCAACTGGTCTTTTTGTTGGTTAGTCTGTGCAATGGAAACACCCACAAGCTCAGAACCAGAGCGAGAAGTTGAACGAGAGACATGGAGAGGCTGCCAGCGCTGCCGGCTAAAGGTTGCAAAGCCCATTTCAGGTCCTTTTTAGAGCCTGGGTACCATTTTGGCCGGGACCCATGGTGCACGGCTCTCATCCACCTCCAACCCAACCAATTCCTAGGATGTACTTGAAAACTGAAACGATCTTGGAGAAGTCGCATCCAATCGCTTTCTTCCTTCCCCAAATTGATGTGACAAAGCAGAAAGGCATAAAACAATTGGATTTGGTAACTACTTTCCTGCTGCATGAGAACTGCAGTAAAAAAATTACCGCTGACAGAGGAGTCTCCAGTGGCACATTAGACTGGCACTGACGGAGCTGTGATATTTAAACCACGCTTCCAGGATATTGGCTATCCCTGTGTGTGTGCGTGCGTGCGTGTGTGTGTGTCAGTGGGGGGCCATAATACACCCCGAGGGAGGAAAGTTTAAATGCAGCCTTGCTCCTATTCTGACCCTCTCAACGCATTCTCTCTTCTAAAAGATGGCTCTGATAGTCACTTTTCAGCCCATAATTCTTTCAGCAAGAGAGCCTGCCTGTGATACAAAATGACAGAATATGCTTTGGCTTGGGAACGTATGTTAAAACCGAGGTATTATGAAATGTGACTGAGGCGAGAGCATGACTACGCCGCATTCACACGGATTTGGCTGTACATAAAGCGCCACACTGTGTGACCATTGCTACAAATCTTCTGCGCGGAGCGGCGGGTTGACACTCACAGACACTGGTGCAGGGCCTCTTCTGGGCAGCTGATAAGAACCCCTGTGGATAACGCTGGAGTTACTGCATAAGGTTTATGGCTCATATCAGCCCGTCCATTTGCTGTTGAAAGGAGTTCTTGCAAAGCAGAGACCCAATGTAACATAATAATAAACCAAAAAGGTACTGCTAACGAACCGGCTACATCTGAGTAGTTCATATTGTGGCTCCCATGTATCGGGCCTCTTTAGAGGCCAGCTGAAGTGTGTCTGTGAATGGGCTTCCAGTTATATTATGTTGCGATTTCTTTACTATGACTTTTTTTTTCTTCTTCTATGTTAGAAAGTACACTATTAGATAATGTTCTGTGATTGAATAGAGACAGCCTAGAGTTGACCTTTTTGTATACATTTTGCCTTTTTACATGTGAATATTGTAACGTATTGCGCTGACCTGTTATCGATCAAACGCGTCATATTTCCTGCTCACAGAGTAAGAAGTGTATTTATCCCTTCTCTCCAAGCATGCCTCTCTCTGTCACATGCCTCGGGAGGCCTTTCAGGAAAAATAGAAAGTGAGGTTTAAGCGAGTGGCTGAGCGTACAAGCCTCTTGCTTGCTCTGGTTTTCCTTTACCCAGGCAGTCCACGCAAAAAATAATTCTTGAATGAGATAAGATCACACAGACAAACGCTGGTGTAATAATAAGCAGCTGCTCCCTAAGTGATTTCAGAGCCTGTGTTTAGAAAGATCATGATAACAGAGACATAATGCCACGTTCCAGGGCCCTCTTTTGGAAACCAGCAGCACACGGCAGCTCTGACCGCGTCGGCGGAGAACCCCTCACCATCATTTGTCTACTTTGAGCCCTCGCGTCAACTCACAAATAATATTTACTGACCCATCAATTAGCTTCCAACCCAGTGAAATATCCGCTCACGTGTACGGGTTAGTGAAAATGACATGCGGAGCACAGCTGAGAATGAGGGTCAAATAGGGAACTGGATTAGAGAGCCATGATCGAGGCAGCGATCACTTCAAAGTAGGTCTCGCTCTGAGATCTGATGCTACGTGACAATACAAGATGTTTCTCTCTGAGCAGTTGGTACGGAGAGGGATTCAAATTAACTTGCCGCACACATCAGGATCAGTTAAGTTTAAAATCCACATGCATGCGGATACTGCGGTTAGGCTAGCAGGGTTTACATAAAAAAATAAAAATAAAAAAGACTCTTTACCAGAGAACAAGATGTCTTTCTCTTGCAATTCTCTGAGTCATACAAATTGGGTGACGTGACTGGCACTGATTATACGAGCAACTGAGAAGGGATCCCTCTCCCAAATTTGCAAGAGATGAGTGTAGAGCAACATAATAATATTTTTATAATATTTTTTCTCCACGGTTAAGGGGTTTGTTTTCCTTATCCTGAGCGAGGGTAGAACAGGACAGCGGATGTCATATGCTGTACCGATTTGAAAGCCCCCAGAGGCAAATGTGTGGGTTTTTATATTGGGCAATAAGTTAAATTTACTTGACCAACACAGCATTTAAATAAGAAAACTTTAGAGTTAGCGGGAGGCTCATTGCTTGGTAACCCCAACTTAACACTTAAAGGAAGATATACACCCTCGTTAGATACATCTTCCAGCGCTACCTGTACCTGCACAACTAAATGTGAACACGCCCTGATGTCAAATTGCTAGATTTCTGAGTACTGAAGTTTCAATTTTCTAAACCATCCACCACAAACTCCCAACATGCAGCTTTGAAATGCTTTTCATTTTCATAATCAAATGGAGCCAGCGGACGATTGGGTGAGCATAATGTAGCAGTTTTTTTTTTCTTCCTGCGGTTGCTACATGCTCCCATTATTGGGCCTAAAGGTCCAGACGCTTTCCTCTGGGGCTTGCGTCTGTCAGGAGTTTGGCTCAGGGAAGCAAATGAGTTCAAGTTTCTCTCTGTTTTTTCATATGAAACACTCAGCCAACACCTCGGGCTCCGTGTAAAGCTACAAAGGCTCCCCCTTTCTCTTCGAGCATATTCCATGTTAAAATAAGGTTATGAGAACGGGGGCTACATGAGGAGGAGAGGGAGACATTTCACTAATTGAATTCTTTAATTTTTTTTCACCCTTTCACGAGAATCATGAGAACATGTTAACGTTTCGCTGTTATTGTTTGGAGTTAAAAAATAATATTTTAAACAGTAAAACATCATTCAGAGCGTGTGAGACCGAAGGTGTGGTCCGTCTCAAGTTATTAAAACCAAAGAGTATTTTAACCGAAAAACGTATGGTGAAAAATAACATTTACTTCTTTTCCTGCGAGCCACAAGAGTAACACGTGTAACAATGAGACTATTATAAGACTATTAGCCATATATCTAACATTGTTTTTATAGCTGAAACCATAATTAAAAGCAAGCCAAGTTTGGAATTAGACCATGTTTGCCTTTCCTCGCAGTTACACTACTAATCCTCAGGATTAATGCTTTGCCGCTCTTAATGCTTTGTTTTTTTCTTATCAAATTTCAATGAACGCACAGTTGGAGGATCTGGACTCTTCAATTGTGACTGGCTTTCTGTTCAAAGTCAAAAAACTACTCTGGCTGCCAAAAAAAAAAAATTCACACTGGCTGGTGAAAGTCTCGATCCACAAGCCAAAATAAGTTAGTTTCATGCCCAAATGCAAATATATAATCATCTTTGTAGTTCAGATGCTATTGAATGACATGGCCAAAAGGGACGGTTTTTACATGTTGCTTTCAATGTGGTGATACAAGTCTCTGGAGTAGGTTTGGCCGACTCTTCGGTGCTTCCTAACCTTGCATTTGCATCTGGATTTCCAGCCTTCAAACATCCTTGTGATCGTGTAGGATGTTCGGTATTGTAGGGATTGTTAAAGAGACATGAGAAACATCCTAGCTGGAGTTTGCGGTTCAATCCCGAGAGAGACGCTGCTTAAACGATGCTCCACTGCTCCCATCCACCTGTGTGAACAGATGAGCTGTCCAAATTTTGAAGTATGTGTGTCTCCTCTGGATAATTGACAATATATCATGTGTTGTTGGGAAAAAGAGGGAGGTTGAGTGGGTGGGGCGCTGGGAGAAGCGTGGGGGAGGCAGGGTGGGTTAAAGTTGAGGGTACTTACTGGAGCACATGTTGAGGTCGGGGCTGCGCATGCCGTAGTATCCGGCCGGGCAGTCGTGAAGACACTCCCCGTACTGCCTCATCCTCTCCCTCCGCAAAAACAGGAAGAGCTTCGGCTGGCAGTTTACACAGCCATTGTCCCTGGAGCACACCGAGCAGCCTTTACAGATGGGGTACGCTCCATGGCTAGCTGCAGGACAAACACAGGGGAGTAAGCAGTGAAAGGGGATTAACAAGACAGAAGTAAACACGTGAAAGATGTCGGCATGCTTTGACATAAGAGCGTGTTGAAGAGTCAAGCAGTAGTCGAAACCCCCAACACACTTTTTATGTAGCTTTCTGAAATGGCAATCCACTAAGGCTCGCGATTAGCCGAGTGTACGGACGAGAGAGCGGGGTTCCTCTTTTTTATTTCCGGCCCCCTTTTTCACTTTTCTCACGACTACTTAATTTTGATTGTTCAAACTGAATGCACTTATCTGACTTTGAATTGCCATCATCATTATCCCCCTTTCTATGACAGCAGGATCCCCCCCTTTAAATGTGGTTGATTCAGACACACACTTGTTCAGTTGAAGCACGCTCCAGCCTTTAGCTTGAGCAGTAACGCCTCTGAACAGCCTCACAGGTTGATGTATCGGGTCATGCATCTACCAATGAGAAGGATAACGGTGGGATTTGTCCCTCCTTAACAGGTGCAACCGAGCTAACAGGAGACTCAGGAAGATGTCGCTTAATTAGTCCTGAGAAGAGGTCTAATCAGCCACATTAACTGAAAACACCTGTGTGGGTGTTTGTTTAGAGGCTTTAACACAAAAAGAAAAAAGTTGCACGACAACTACATTTTACAAGCTGCCCAATTGACAATGACCAAAACAATGAGCGTACTTGTCCTTTATCTTGACCTTTCAATGAGCAACCAGTGCGATGACCGTCGTCAGTGATCACCGAGAACATTAAAATCAAAATACATAACAGGCTTTGCTAGGCTCATGAGTTTTTTCACATTCCCCGGCAGTTTCCTTCTTTCTAGCTGTGCGTGATGGTGACATGAACCCGGTTACAGTTAAGAGTTAGGGTCCTACGAGGATGTAGCGATGTTTAAATATTGTGTCAGCGCCATGGTTAGTTTGTTCTACAGCCGCATTGGAATGATGATAACATGGTGGTTGAGCAGGCCGTTTATTCTGCACTAGAACAGAAAAGCAGAATTCTTTCAGACCGGCGTATCATCCCTCATGTGGGGATGACCCGGACTTCACCCGATGACAAGGACGGGGTGAACTGGAGGCAACAGACTCGACTGTGGGAGGGCTGACCAGCAGAAGACAAGCCGAGTACAAGGCTAAAACCAAAACGACCATAATAGATATATCAGCAGGGTATTCTCTAATTCATAGTAAAAAAAGTCCAATTCAACAATTTGTCATTCATGCAAACACTGGCTCCCCTCTCGACGTTCGAATGCTGATTGGTTATGAATGTGAATATTGCATTAATTCTGGTCAGAGCTGGCCTCCTGAACGATTGTGTTGAGACAGCCGATGAAAGCCCCAAAAACCGCAGTGGCTCTGGCCTCGGCTTGAGTTGCATGCGGAAGACAAAGGAGCCAGTAACAAGACAGTCCATTCCACAATAAGTGACTATCAGTGTAGACTCCTTAGTGTCCCGTTTGCAGGAAAATGTCCTTGGGCGAAACCAATTTCTCCAAACAAGAGACACTTCAGTTGATCTAAGCCGAGTCTTGAATATCACAAGCAGGGACCGGGTAGCGGCGGCGCTCATTCCGAGCGACCTACCACAATGCTTAATAAAACACTTTGCCGCAAACTGGACCAACCCTGAGAGACGGAGTAGAGCATGCCGGCGTTACTGGCTGTGGACGCATATTAGATTCCTCCACCCGCCCCAAACAGATCCACCCAGACAAAAGGGAGTGCTAAGTGGGCCCAGAGCAAGCATCAGTTTGTAATCATGTGAAAAAAACAGTCAGCAACTGTCAGATTTATCTTGTTTTTTTCATTTCTTTTGTTGGTGTGCTGGGAGACGCTGACTGTGCCAAACTACACTACTTCTCCTGAAGCCGGGGTGGATGGAAGTAAGATTAAGTGCTAATAAGAATATGTCTTAGGGATGAGGTTTACAGCGACACTCCATCGATCACAGAGCCTGTGCATCGCACAGACTGGGGATTGTTCATCTCCAGTCGGCATTCGCTGCGTATGACACATGAAGGAGAAACCCTGAAATTGGCTGCTCTGAATCTCAGATGGAAAATATTGTGTCTTAGGTTCAACTGTCAATCCCGTGTCTAAAAAATGGATTCTTATTTCAGTGGCACCGATGTAGGTTGTTTCTCAGTTCAGGCTCTACTTGGTGGACAACTGAGCAGCTGCATTATTTAAATGTTGTTACTTTCTGATATAGTTTTTAAATCAAATGCCTTGCAGGAATTGATGAAATAATGTGCAAGCAATTATAATTTTATATGCATTCATGAAGGTTTTCACACATAAATTCAAATATATTAAAACACGCTCAATGTCACTTTTGATTAAAAGAAGAAATAAAAGCTGTTGCAGCTGTATTATAAATGTTTCTCTTGACACCACCAACATAATGTATCAAATATGTCTAGTATTTCATTGCCAATTCTTCCATTCAGTAAAAGTAGACTGCAACATTAGACCAAACCTCATACTTAACCATGTATTTCTCTAGGATATACAGTCTGGATGTGTTTACAGGAAACTGACATACACATTAACTTGGTCACATTTACTCCCTCGGCCCTCGCCAAACTCGAACACAACACTGACAGGAAGGGAAAGCCAACTTGGCAAAAGTAAAGAACTGTGAAGCTGGAAAGCTTATTTATCCCGCTAGTTAAGAGCGGGCTCGACTCTTCAACTATTGACAGAGCGCTAACAATACAATCCTTACAATAATAGAAATGTAAAATCAAGGTATGTGGTCATCTTAGATCACTGGCTTGTCAGTCAGCAGACAAGCTATAGTCCTTGAAAAGGTTCCTCATGACACGGCTCAAAAATCTTCCGCACTCTTTGTTGTCAAACATTTGTTTTGCTGGTTGCTAATCTCTCAGCGCACGCTGATTGAGGACAACATGAGCACATGGCGTTTGAATGCAGCAGATCCCACATCCTGGAATTAGCATAAGATTGGGGGGGGGAAAGGCTGTATACGGTGCAGAGAAACTCTTTTGGTGCTGATCTGGGTAGATTAGCTTCTGTGTGTGTGTGTGTGTGTGTGTGTGTGTGTGTGTGTGTGTGTGTGTGTGTGTGTGTGTGTGTGTGTGTGTGTGTGCATGGAAAGGTTTGGAGGTTCAGGCCACAGGTATGTCAGGAAGGAGGCCACAATTCACAGTGTCTGGAGCAGCGCCGTCCAACTCTTGTCCTACACTACTGGCATAATGTCTAGTGCACTTTACATCAATCTGTCGACTGCCACAGGTTTCATCCATTCTTAAAGAAAACACTCATTCATATTAATCAGATTTTTGAGACGGGAAGAAATATGAGCGTGGCTCCTTCTCCGGCAGAATTGTTTAAAAAAAAAAAAAAGTAGAGCGTTGTGGGTAAAAACTTTTACCCCAGGGTGCTTCATTGGCATGACAACTGAAAAGTGGTCGCCATGTTTTTAAGTGGCACTAAAAGAAGAGAAAATCAAAGGGAAATGGGTTATGTGTTAGTTCTGAAGTCTCGATAGATCATTGCAGCTTAACCTAATTTGGCACTGGTAATGTTTCGTGTGCTGGGGATGTGTTCTGAGTTATGGGTGTGGTTTTTGTTTTTGCACATCGTGTCGTTCTCTTGCTCTCAAAGAGCAGACACATTCAAACCCAGTCCATCCGAATGATAACCGGGTTTTGACACATGCTCGACTGCCTCCCATGGCTTATTCTTTTCCCACAAATAATGTAATGCCTCGACTCGTCTCGCGTTTCTTCTGTCAGTCACGTCGAACCCGAAGCGACCCAGCCACACAGAAAGTGATCATTGTGAAATTATGGATACCATACATATTGGGGTTTTTTTTAACAGGAGAGGAGCGTACACGCCATTGTGCCACTCCCTGTGCACAACAAACCCGATACCGTCTACGGTTTCAACCACAGAATACATATTACGTGTAGCAAAACAAATCCGCAGTTCCCACTTCTGACATCTAACTGAAGATCATTCTAAGCCTCAAGTATTGTATTTACAAAAGCCAAGGTCCAAATGAACATTACTGAAGAAGCCCTTGCACGAATTGGATACGACAAAGAAATGTCTACAAGGCCGAGGGATGCTACAAAGCTGAACCACATGAAGGATATACATTCATCAACAATATATTGTGACATTTAGATGAAGGAATTGTGTGTGACACAATTACCTTGCATCCTCAAGTTGAACTAATGTGTTTGTTTTCAAAAGGCAATTTTGACGTTTTGTAACATCAGCTAATTCGCTTTCTTGCTGAGAGTTAGATGAGAAGATGTACCACTCTTAAAGAGACACAGCATGTTTGAGTCCCGTCCACACTTGAGGGTAAAACAATTCATCATGCCCTATTGGCTTTGTATCAACTTAAGATGCCTGTCATGTTCCTCTGCTAGAAGGGGCATCCCAACATACTGGGATGCAGTATGACAGGTTAGAGAACCCACAACTGATGCATCAGCAGGAACAATGGGAAAGCTGTTGCATCCTGATACTCAATATGCCTAACGTTATGTGCGGTAAGCATTTTTAACCAAATGTCTGTTTAAGGCTAACGAAAGTTCTGTTAGTAAAGCTAAAACATTTTGACAATACGCAACTAGTGTTTTGGTGGAATGTGGATAAATCAGAAAGTTATGTGTTATGTTTGCAAATGCCTTAGCTAACTCAGTAGCTTGCTAACACATAGCTAACATTAGCTTGCTAACTTATGCCATCACAGGGCTCTCAAGTGTCACGCATTGAGCGTGACTGTCACGCATTTCGGTCTTAAGTCACGCCCTCCCGCCACACATCGTATTTCTCACGCTGAAAAAAAACTCTAGGCTATTTAATGTGCCGCAGCAATCTGAAACAGCTCAAGAGCAGTTAGGGCCGCAGTGAGATCCAGCAGAAACCCAAACTCTGTCTCAGGTACGTTTTTATGAGTCCAAAACAAGCGTAACAGACTGCGCTCGAGGCTGCCAAAAACCTCCACATATACAGGGGGTTCCGCCCACGGCCGGCTCACTTCCTGCCTTCCACTCACCTACCGTTACCCATGAAATCATTAACATTGACCCATTCCAACTTTCTGCAACCCGAAACCTTAACACGGCAAATTGCACATCATTTTTGTGTTTCTTTTAGAGTCCCGGACTTGACATTGAGAGCAAGAAGACATTCTTACATAGAATTTCACTGATGCTGTTTTTGGTAAAAAAAAAATAATTAAAAAAACATTTTAAAGCTGGCGCTGCTGATATTTTGCAACCATTTTCAACTCTTTATGTTTGACATTTGTATTATTTTAAATAATACCTAGAAGAAAATGCATTATGGTGTCAGAAATATATTAAAATATAAACATACTTTATGTAGCCATACATAAAGTTTTTTTAATAAAAGTTTAGTACTATGTCTTTATGCATGTTTTATGGACAAAATGGGATGAAATGATGTCAAAAGATGTTACTATCAGAAGTAAGATTTTTTTTTTGTGGTCTGTCAGATCAGAATATATATATATATATATATATATTTTTTTTTAAGAAGTGATTACATGCCTCTTTCTTACCTCTCAGCTGTTCACTTCAATCACATGCTGGTCGACCAAACAGCTCCAGCGAGCATAGAGGATATTTCTTTAACCTGCTACCAATACTTTCATAAGGATTATTTCTTTCCACTGTAAAAATCCAAAGAGAATGCAGTTGGTCGACTACAGTATTTTTAAGTAGTTGATGATATTGGGCACAGAGGTAGAACAGAGGCTTGTGAGACGGCTGTTCTGATTGGACCTTAGCTGATCTTCTTCACGTATCATTTCAACACTAAACACTGAATGGAAAATGTTTCATACAAACTGGATACAAAAAAGTCTGTCTTGAAGTTGATCTGGAAATGCAGCAGACATGAGGAAATATCATAACACAGCAATGAATTCCAAACTCAGCAAAGGAGGGGGCAAGAGTTTATATTAAAACACAACTGTTTCTATTCTCACAGTTCTCCTCCATTTCTCCAAGGGCCTCTGGTATGTAAATCTAATAATACAGGCACTGAATGCAACTAACCAGCAGCCACACTGGCCATTGTTTTGGAAAAGGCACTTACAGTACAGTCTATACGAGAAAGTTTGTCAAGTAACATGACAACATGTTTATCCAATACATCTATACTAACTATAAATGTCATATGGTGGTGAGGCAGCGATTGCAAACCTCAAGTTTTGGAGTCGTATAGCAGCAGCAGGTCAAGAAGATTTGTGCTCTCATGTGGAAAGCATCACATTCACCAACAGAATTATACGCTTTTCTCGTGGCACTGAGACAATTATTGTTTATTGTCCACCTCCCTTGTTCCCTCCTAAATGATGGTATAAGCTTACTGCTGCTCCACTTTAGAGGCAAAGGAGAAAGCTTGGGAGAGAGAAGGGGCAGATACAGGACAGAGCGGCACTGCAGCCACCGGCCGAGGGGCGGCGGATGGAAACCGTGAGAGGCAACAGGCGCTTTCTGGATCTCTGTTCCAACCAACTAACCATATAGGCTCACGCTGTGTAGCAGTAAAAGGCCGGAGAGCCAACAGTGTCAACCCCTCGCACTTGAGAGTTCACCAGGCGTTATAACGTCTCAACATTGTTCAAGCTCGTTAAAAGCTGGTACATGGAAAAATGACATCAAACCGCCCGCTTTTCAGGCCCGTGACTTCATTTGTCATGGAACTGAAAGTTGCACTTAGCTAAAAAATGGTGGAGAAAAAACAGAAGGGGTAGGGGGGGGGGGGGGGATACATTCTGTTCCAATTTAGCAGAAAATATGTTGGACTTGCCTCCGACTCCTTTCCAGCTGGAAATAGTCAGGTTTTAGGATCCACATTTTTCCCCCCGGTTTACTTTAACAGATCGTACTGTAAGCACATGTTTAGAATTTAGGACAGTCCTGCTGCTTATAATGATTTTGCAGCATGAGATTGAGCAAGCACATTTGCTGTCAGACATATTAGCTTGGCCAAAATGTTCCTGTGACACAGATCCACCGGGCGAGGCGGGCAGCACAGAGATTTGAACCCTCACTTGAAAGGGTGGCGGTTTATATGAATGGGTAAAACAGGCAGCTGCGGTTCAAACAGGCAACTGGAAAATGGGGGCCAATTTAAAAGCTGCACTTTTTACTGCACAATAAAACAGAAGCTCAAGGTAATTTACTTTGGTGTGATTCAACAGGTTGAGACACATTCAGGTGAGAAAACTACATTTGACTCAGCGGATGACCACATTGCCACCATACAAAGTGACTGTTGTTACTTTGACATTTTGGTAAATACGCAAATTTTCTTTCATGCTCAATTGGAATTCAATGGAGAAGATCAAGACCATTTTCAGGAGCCGCAACTTCCTGGAGCTGTCGTTTTTAAAAAAAAAATTTTTTGTATGCTATCTGTATCCCGTTTCCCAGTCTTTATGCTTAGGTAAGCTAATGCTACATATTTTCCATACAGATGTGAGAGTATCTAACTCCCAGCAAGAAATTGAATAAGTATATCTCCAAAAAGGTCGAACTATCTTTGAAATGTGACTGCTGAACAGCTGCCACTGCAACTACAAGTGACAATCATGAGATAATGCTAAATCGTAAATACTCTTAAGTACTGCCGTCACTTGCTGAAATGGAAAACTATTAGAACAGTATTTCTTCTCTCAGACTGTACATCGTCTCGCTTTAAGTGGATGATTTTGCTGGTTCGGGGTCAAAGGTGCCCCCAATTCTGTCTTAGTTTAGCCCACACTAAATCAATGTATCTGCCATCTTATTAGAACAAGTGGCTGAATCTACATCAACTATCCAGAAAATGTTACCTGTGTGTGTATTGATACTCTCTGTCCTGCATCTTCTGGACCTGCAGCCAGTCGGACTGAGACACCGCGTTTCTGAGTCAATCTGGAAACACTCTGCACCTTTCGCCCATCTGTCCAGCTGAACTCATCGTGGCTCCTCACCCCTGCACTCTCTCCAACTCTTTATGAAGACCCTCGCTTAGTTCACTTCCTTATTAACATCTTTATGACGGATTAAGACTTAAATCCCATGTCCTCGGTCAAAACCCACATCTGGATCGCCTGATGTGAGAGAGACCTCATAATTCTTGTTTGAGGAAAATTATAAATAAAAGGTGACTTAGCTGACCTAATCACACGGTATGCGCTGCAGCCTTTCTGCCACAATGATGCACACTTGACACATGCCCTTGACCATGGCAGACATGTGACCGCCACGGAAAGCTCAACGGTCACACGGGAGGGAAAAACATGAGAGAATGACCTTGATGTGGTGGTCAAGTAACAGCATCGCCTCTTCACTGTGAGTCGCGGTCCCATAAAATGGTTTTACAGTTCAGTCGGGCGTTGAAAACAACGGAATATCCGTTCGCAGTTGATGTCAACATAGCCTAAACAATGCGCTGTAACAATGCAAACCTCCAGTCAGCTTAAATGTTTCTTACAGTGAAGGAAAAATCCTTTGTAAAAGACAGGTTTTTTTTAGTATTTTTAAAAATAACCAATGGTGATGCTGCATTTATAGGTCCGCTTTATTTTTGTTGGTGGATTTGATATAATAATAGGACAGCTATGAAGTGGTTACACCCCAAAATCACAGTATAATGCATGGTACATCACACATGCCGTGGGATCTTCCACACGCTAAAAGAATAAAACCAGAACCGTGTCTCGCTTATCACCGCTTTTGTGTTCTTCCTTTTCTTTTAAACGGGCCCGGCACTTCCTGCTGAGTGACACAGTTCATCACTCGCCGTCTGCTTTTTATTCTCTTGACGGTGATGCTCGCTTCATACGCCACGGTTGGTCAGCGCAGGTGCAAAAGGACTTTACGACACTCGGGAATGGAGGCGCTGTGGGAGTTCATCGATGACTCACGGGGATAGACTTTATCCCTCTTTCTCTCTCTCTCTCCCTCTCTCTCTCTCCCTCTCTCTGGGAAGGCACTGGAAGACGAGCATGTGGTTTACGTTTCTTGCCAGCTCTTCCTCTCTCGTCGCCCTCTTTATTCATTCTTTCAAAGTTCTCGTGAAAGTAATTTTTCACTTCATCTCCACCGTTTCTCAGCAACTTACACCGTGCCTAAGTGTTGTTCCATGAATGCAACATGATCTGAGATCTGTATTTTAGCATTTAAATACAGCTGCAAATGGAAATTGGTGGGTTCCAAGCACCATGGCAACTATGGATAAACTAAGCACTTAGACTTTGAAGATTTTGTCAACTTGAAACTTGAAAGTTTTGTCTAAAGAAGTAACGTGATGAAATGATGACAAGATTGGACCTGATATATCATGGCCTCTTTGTCAATGTATTTGGTCAAAAACCCATTGGCCTTTAGCTGCAAAATTAAAAAAACTAAAAACGAGTATCACAAATACTTGTTTTTAGTCATGAGAGTCCAGTGAGGATGCATGCCACATTTGGAAAAGATTATCTCAACTGTCCGGGGAGCAGTTTGCTAAATACAGTAGGCTTTATAACTACTTGCAAGTGAAGGATTTGCACTGACGAGGCATCACAATTAAAGGACCTCAAGAAATATTATAGCAGGGCAGCATATAAATTATAAAAAGTTGGATTTGAAAACAAAGTATGGAGGCAGTGCAAATGATGATCTGAGAAATTTAGTTGAAACATATTACTTTCTTGTGGAATTACTGAATATTTCAAAGTCTTTCATCCCAATAAATCTTTAAATTGTGTAGGTGAAGTATGCCTCCCTTTAGAAGACGGAGAAAAGATAACACAGGTGGATGAAAAGAATGTGATTAGTCTTTGTTATATCTCGTATAAATCTGCTCCGTTCCAAGAAACTGCCTACTTTTCCCTTCAAGTTTTTGACAGACACCAATAAAATACAAACTAAGTAAGTACAAGCGGTGCAAAGTAAGAAATGAGCCCGAAAAGAAAGAACATTTTGGTATTTCAATATTTTCACTCACTCAAATCCACTCAAGCTGTGGGAGAAATGTGTTTTCCCCCCCTGACAGTGAGAAGAAAAGGGAAAAGAGAAAGAAGTGGTTGGAGGAAAAAGGTGGAGTGGCTCCAATTAGCCCACATGTTGGTAATTTATCACACATAAACCTCACACCTAATTTTCACACCTGTAGCTCAACGTGCTAGAAGTCTAGTAATTCACTCACACACACACACAGACACCCACCTACTCACTCACACACACACACACACACACACACACACACACACACACACACACACACACACACACACACACACAGCTGAGTGGGACCCGGTCGTGGGCTTCTCCTCGGTGCAGGAGGAGATCGAGGATCAGTGGAAGTTAGCGGGCATGCTTGGCATATTTGCACCCCATGTAGCATCGCTCTGTCTCTCCCACCCAAACCCCAGTTCCCTCCCTCTTCCCCATTTGTCATCACCTTGACTAAACTCATCCCGACTTCCAGCTCACACATCTGAGAAACAGAAGAGTTGGATGTGGATTGTTTGTACTTGCCAAAAGGCACCAGATACTGTAGCTTCAAAGCCAGATGGGCGAGTCTGAAGTGTCACACTAAAACAGATCGTAAACAAAAAGACTATCAAATATTGATGTATAAAAATCAAAAAATAGTGTATTATTACTTCCTGTCACTGATGAAAAAAATAAACCAAATCATTCATTCAAGGGAAATTAGGAAAAAGCTGCATGGATCATTAAGAGGTAAAACACCGATGGTGCGGAGTGGGATCATAAAGACCAGCAGGAGGTGACTTCCTGCTTGCACAAGCAGCTGTAGGATTGTACAGCTGTTCACCTTGTGCTCTGGGATGCTATCATGGGCTATGAGGCTACATCCACACAAATTTTTCGAAATGATCTCAGTTCACACGGCAACCTTTGAAAACGCATATCACATGACCCTTCACTCACGTGCGCCGGGCGGTGTAAACAGGAAGCAGATTTTTCTACACACTGCAGTTGGCTTAGTTACAGAAACCATTGCGGAGGAAGAACGACAATGGACAAAAAGACAGACTTGCTTGATCGACGAGGTCAAACCGTCGCTCAGACTCATGTGATAAGCGCCGCGAGCGAGTTCCTTTAACCGAATAACAGTTGACAGTTGTGATCAATGCGAAGTGCAATCTCTTCGGGAAGGGAAATTAAAAACAAATTGCTCTCAAAAAACGCCTATAGCTGACTAACTGCCTCAGCCTCCCTTCATACCGATCTCAAGCGGGACGTCTGCTGCAAAGTTCTACCTCGTTAACCATTTAACAAGACACAACCTCACACCCCCTCTGTGCCCACCGAGCACAAAAGGGAGATGTGAGGTGAGCGCCAGGGTCAAAAGTGGAGTGCACCACAGGGGACAGACATGGTCTCACTTTCACACATGGTGCCTGCCACAAGAAAACAACAAAACCCTAAACATCAAAGCATTATTTTTCTGCCCCCCAACCCCAAAAATGGGCTGGATCCAATATCTACTTTAGGTCTCTCATAGGAAAAGAAGACAACGTTGCTTGTTTTCTCGCCTAACTGAAGCCGGTTTCCTACCAAATTAAAGGCCACACTTTTACTTGTGATCCTTGTGGTGGTTAGAGGGTTAACTATTCGACTAATGCTGATATTCAAGCTGCCACCAGCCAATATGTTGTTTCACTTGTCTTTAATTGTGACCATGTCTAGAACAACATATAAGTACAGGCACACAAAGACTTTAGAGAGAGGTTCATCTGAGGTGTTTCACATGCCTGTAATATACAGCTTGTTGGATCCAGACGAGAGTCGCCACCTTCTACTCCGGCAGGTGTCTGGATCACATCTGGCCTCATGTACTCACACCACCACAAAACTGCACCCGAAGAGGGCTGGCACCGCCTGGCATTCTTAACAGAAACCGGCTTGTGTTGGCTCTGAAAGGCCACACTCAGCCCTCAGGAGCCCACATTTCTTTTCTACGGTGCCCTTTGAGGGAGACTTGGAATAAATGCTTTCATAAAGTATGAGTGGCCTCCACGGGCCAAAATGGAGCACATAAAGCGAAATGAAAACGACGACTGTGGTGCAAAGATAATTTCCTCTCAGTAAAAGTACAGTGTGTGCTGCTGGGTGTGGAAATGTCTTCTGTTGCCACATACAAAACAAAAAAAAGAAGGAAAAAAAAAAGTGTGCTTTGGTATTCAGGTGAGCTAGAATCTAACGGAGGTGTTAGACGTTGCGATAAAGGGATTTTTTTTTGGGATAAAGAAACAGACCTGCATCCAAAATCTCTGGGTGGTGTAGTGTTTTTTAAGCTCAGTTTGTCACATTTGGACTTACACATCTATGTAAAATGAGTTGTGTGTGTGTACATTACAATGCATGAAATATGATAATTAATAAGGGATATTATTATGAGGGATTTGTAATTGTATGCATATGAAGGTCACTTTTATTACTCTAAAATGATTGATGTGTGAATGAATGTTAGACAAATACTGCATGCTGCATGATATATTGACTAGTGCTTTAAGGAGTTGTAGTTATCTTGTTCGCCTGAGGGGGCGGAGCCGAATACTGACTTTTGAGATTATGGACACTACCCTATCTGGAGAAGAAGAAGAAGAAGAAGAAGAAGAAGAAGAAGAAGACGGAAGAAGGAATTTATATCCGCCCCCAACGGCAGGGCCAGTAATATGTTTAGAAAAGTAATAAAACATTAAACCAATAGGAAGGACCTTAAGTCCCACGAATGAGTTGAAAACTAACTGGTGCGCGAACGCTCGGTCTCTTTTAACCCGCCCAGCGAACTGTTCGGACCTGTGTCCGAAGTGCGCCGTGGATTTAAAGGGCCCGCGCGGGAGCATAAGCTGTCTATCATTTTTTTTATTAAATATACTTATACTTTAATTCTTTTGGATCCCGGACCTCATTTCCCACCACCTCCCAGGATCTGAACAGATTTCCCACAGTGGCATGAGGTCACTAAGTGTATCATTACATGCGAGCAACGGATGCATGGAGCTGTATTTGTCTTGTGCCTACACGCCACAGTGTTTACCTAAAGAAAATGAGCAGCAAATTTGGTTGCCATGTATTGGCGATTGTCACAACAATGTTCTGAGGTGCCGGATGTGCCCGAGATCTATCTGCAATAAGTCAACCACAGTTGTCGCCTCTTCTCTAAGCAGTCAGGGTAAGAAGAACATCTTAGATGCAATCTCTTATTCTGCGAAAATAACCATCCGACATTTAAAGTTATGTAAACTCTTTTTAACACTGCTCTGGCCGCTCATGTGCACCGGTGATGATAACCAGCCCCACATTGTCCATTACACTTCACGACTGCCCATTACTGCACCAAGGCAGTACCATCTCTGAAGCCATTAGCTGGTAAACATGTAAACTACATGTGACCCCTGTCTACAGATACCTATTAGTTATGACTCCTGCTGGTGACAGCTGTTTACACAGCTAAGGCCGCTGCTCCTGAGACCTGGCCCCAGTCCAAATAAAATAATATCCAGTTAAGGAGAAGTCAGCCAAGATGTAATACAAGTGCATAACTAGAAGGGGGGAGTGAAGGAATCTGGGAAATGTTAATGGACTTCTTATTCTCTCAAAGCTGTATACATTTTGTTCAAGCATTCGTCTCTACCGCAGCCTTGTTTCATTGTCTGGACCCTAAAACAAGATTAGTGAGAAACCCTGGTGGAGAAAGTCCAAAGCAGCACACCACAATTGATGTCCGTTTTGACAGGGTGCAACATAAAAATGTGCCCCGTTAAAGTCATAACAAATAGACTGCTGCCCTCTCGTCTTACACTATGTGCGTGGCATGCGGCCGGAGCCGGCACAAAAACATACATAGGCTTAAGTCAACACAGGCAACAACACGACAAACAACGACCACAATCAGATATGCACCGCCTTACAGCGAACGGGACCGGGGGCCATTCTGTTGGTGGAGCCCAGTGGTGGAGAAACATCTTGGCTTCAGAGAGCAGGTTACAACCCGAAAAACCTTCATTGTCATGGTGTCCTACTTCTCCGTCAAACCCTTCACCCTGAGTCGGCATTTATCTTCCTTTTTTTCCTTTTTAATTTGTCACAAAGCTGTATTTCCCTCATGCAACTCAACTGAGCAAAACTGCAAGTTGTAAATGGACGTGATGTTGGATCCACCCACTGAAAGGCTGATTGCCAGCAAGGTCGCCGTTCAGTCTGGCTGGACAGTAGAAATCCAACTTCTTATCATATCTTATTATCCTCACCGTAAGGATGATCTAATACATATTTTGAGATGAACAATGGATCCAATGACAATGTGTAATATGCTACTCTAGTTCGCTTGTTAGCATTTTTCAGCTCATTGTTTTGGTTTTACGACCAGAAAATGTACTGTTTTAGTTCAGTCTCAACAGCTAAAGTGCCACATATTTCCTTCAAGAGTTTGTGGAGACCAGACCACAGCTAATATATCAAATATTGGACTTACATTTGCCTCTCGGCCAGAAACACAACTCCACATGAACGCTAGCGTTGCTCTGTGTCTGCTGAAATTGAAAACAAAAAGGAAACTGCTTGCTAGCAAATCAACCATATCAACTTCATGAGATGATTATATGTCAATGTTGTGTTTCGCTTGTTTCTGCCACCCCCAAGTGGCCAAGAAATATGTTGACGCAGGTTTAACCGTCTGCTGTATAACATAAAGCACCGTCACATGGGGCTTGACATCTAGGATGCTCGCGTAGTTAGCTAGAAGTTGTGTGAAGTCGGACACAGGCGCTCGGTTATCAAAGACACAGCTCATCAAGACGAGCGACGGTTATTGTGGTGTGAGCTTGAACAATTCCGGTGGAAAAAGTGATGCACTCTGCTGGCCTGAGGCAAAATATGACCCATTGTAGCTTCAATTATGTGATTGAATCTACAATCGTATTGCTTTGCTCTGATAACAGATACATGTATGTCAAAACTCTGGTCTGTAAATCCTCTCTTTCCATCACTTTGCTCATTCTAGCCCGACCACATAAATCTTGAGGGGGCGACCCTTTAAGACATCCCTCCCCCCTTCACGCTCAGCCTTCCTCTCTCTCCACAGAGGGAGTCAGAGAGACAATGAGCTCAATGGTGAGGCCCAGTAATGACTCCCAGCCTCGTTCCTGATTAAAAACACACCGGGTGCTTCTGCACTCCGCAGGCAGCCATGAGGCCCTCCCTTTCCTCACACCACAGCGCCGGAGAGCTGGGAGATAGAGGAATAAACCACACCAACACAGCTCCACGCCCAAGACAACAACAAAAAAAAGGGAAGAAAAAAAAAATCCAGGGTAAGCTTTCTCACTGTAGCAGTCAAAGCTCTTGTCCCAACTAGTCCAACTCTAATTCCACGGGCAAGTCATCATTTAGTCTAAGGGGAGCCCAATTACAATCATTAACCCCACACTCCGCCAAAACCAAGACAAAACCCAAACAAAACCTGGCTCAGATTTATCAGGGGCTGGGCTAAACCATCCTGTCACACATTTGCACGTCTTTTAAAGCGTGTTGGGTTTATCTTTCACACAACTTCATCATCCCATTGGCAGAAAAAAACTCAGGTCCTTTAGTTATCAAGGTTCCAGTACTGAAGCATATCAATTTGTGACTCCACAGATGGAAATTCAGTGTGCAACCGTGGGGGCGGCTGCACCTTTACCTTTGTCTCTTCCCGTCCATACTTGGGCCACCAAATTACAGGCGAGCTGCGCAGAGTGACTGTTTATTGCATCTGACCAGCCCACTTCCTCTTCATGTCAAAGGCATTGCATGCTGAGCTTTATTTTGATGTGGAGTGTAAGCATAATTAGAGGTCCCATAAAAGCAGGGAGAGGAGGGGGGAAAGAAAGAAAAATGTTGTGTCCATCTGTCGAGTGTTAAGGGGTGGGCACGGGGGGTAGCGATCGGAGCCCCATGCCTCGCTGTTGACAGAGCGAGCGGCGGCCATTCAAACAGGCATCGATGCTAACAGCCCTTATCGCCAAGCTCGAGTTGGTATGTGTGTGTTTTGTTTCTGCACACGTCGGTATCAAGGGGCCTCCTGGAGTTTCAGATTTCCAGGCCTTGCAGATCGATACAAAATAGGTAACTAGTCGGCAAGCACACACACTGACATGGCAAACAGGAGCAGATACAGAGCGTGGCTTTCTCCAGAAACATTAGACATTAGGCCGTCCCACAAGGGCTCGTGGACCCTATCATCTGACCAGCTCTTCTACACAATTTAGGGCAGGTGGGAAATCAAATGTATTGCTTAGCCGTGGTGCTAAGCCATAATTTATGACTTAGCCGTGGTGCTTAAGTTATCAAATTGCATGCAAAAAAAGTACTAGTTTAAATGAAGTACACAATTTACTTTCTTGTCAACTTAACCCTTGTGTTGTCTTAGGGGTCAAAATGACCCGTGTACGAGTGTATATGTATGTGTGTTGATGGGTCATTTTGACCCCAAGACAACACGAGGGTTAAATGAGAAGATTAACACTTGTCTCGCATCTGTACGGTAACTATAAAGCTATTGCTAGCAGCGAGCTAGCCTAGCGAAGCATAAAGACTTGAAAGCTAGCTTCATGCTGCCAACACCTCTATAGTTCACAAATGGACATGTTAGCATAATCCGTACAAAAACTATTTCTTGTAGTGCATCAGAAACTTGGAAGTTCCCTGGCAACTGCTCCAACCCAATAAATGGAATAGTAAAACAACAAATTGACATACTATTGTGTGTGTCAGTGTGTGTGTGTAAAGTTAACAGGATATAGCGGTTAATCTGCGAGCTTCAGAGGTACAAGTAGCTTGATTTCCTTACTTTGGACAGCACCAGGCTAGCTGTCCCCCTTGCTTTCAGTTTTTATGCTAAGCTAAAAATAAATAAATAAGTCCAAAGCTAAGTTGAAGTTTGACTGAGCTGCTTTACTTTGTAGACAGCAAAGGGGAAATTGGTCAACAATGGTTAAAAATTCCCGTGTTTAAATTCATTGGGGGAAAAACACAATGGATGCCTATTGTGCCCACGTCATTACCTCGGAACAGCTCTTCACTGAATTCTTTCAGAGGTGTGTATTAGTAATGTGAGAGCGAAGTAGTCTGGAAGCTCATTTGAGTGTAAGCCTGAGGCGCTCCATCTCCGGCTCTGGGCAGCTCTCCTACCTGTGAAGCCCTTGCATGAGTCATTTTTTTTCAACAAAAAAAAAAAGCTCCTTATGTGTTGTTGTTTTATGTGTGGCACTTAGAAATGATTCCCACATTAGATTTTTTTCTTTTTTTTTACGGCCCAATAAACTTGAGAGAATCGGACCAAATTGGCTGGTCATATTTAGTAGCTTTATAAGGAAACGTTTCAAGGCATAATTGCTTTGGGGGAGTAAGCGGTTGAGGCAACGCGGGCATAGGTGAGGGCCGCAAAATCACCGTTGCGCTGCGGAGGGACACTGATGTTTTTTTGTTTGTTTGTTTCAGTTTCCGATCGCCGTGGTGCGTATTATACGATTTGATTTAATAAGTTTCTTTTAATTCACATTTCCGAAAAAGAAAAAACACATGAAGGTTTTACAGCGTGGTTAAAATGTAGCCTCAAATAAGCCCATCTGTTTGGCATTTAGGTTTGCCAGCATATAGGTTCCTCTGACGACAACGATTGAGCGTAGGAGAAGACAAGATGCTCTTGTGTCGAATAAATGGAAAGGAAAGAAGGAATCGAATCCGCTCACGATGAAAGTTTCTCCACTGCGACGTTATGGATGTGCAAAAGGGTTTCAGAACAAGCTTCCTCGTCCACGCGAAACACTGAAACATGGAGCGACACCCCAAAACCTCTCACCTCCAACTTCCCTCGTTCCATTCACGTCAAAACATGGGATGAAAGGTTTCGACTCGAATCCAGTCTTTTTGTCTGGAAAGGAAAACAATGACAAAGGAAACTGATCATCCTCTGCTTTGTCACGTGCCCGAAATAATCTCTCTCTCCCTCTCCCTCTCTCTCTCCTTCTCTCTCTCCAGTATAAAGTTCATGCCACTGCATGTTTTTCTCTTTCCCCTCTGCTGGTTTTTTCTTTTTCCCGGCAGTGTAGCATGGCATGAGGCGCACTGAGGAGCCTTTCACCGGCTTCATCTGATACCGCTGTGACTCGGAGCGGGAGCCGCACTACGGGCCAGGATCGACATGCATGGGTTAGTAGGTCAAACAAGGAGCTAGTCTTTCGACAGAGTTCGGAGGCCGGGTCAGACTAATGTGATTTATCAATACGGTGCATAAGTGAATCATTGTCCTTAATGGCCGTGATAATCCCTGAGACAGAGCGTGGACGCGATTGGTCGAGGGGGTTTGAGGCGGTGCACAGGTTGCTCTGGACTTGATGTCTTGATTAGACCATCAGGAACATGCACCTGCGGGGGAGTCTGTGTATCACCCCCCTGCTCTTTTTCCTCTCTCATACACACACACACACACACACACACACACACACACATAGATTTACACTCACGGAGGCATGGCTGATGGGGCCTGGGAGAGCAAAGACAGAGCTCTGTTCCTTGACGCCGGAGCTCAGGCTCAGGTCAAGACTCGGCTCGCTGTAATCCCTCTCAGGTGATGCTGTTCACATTCAGCTGTTTCCAGCTGATCTGTTTAAATATGCCTTCCTCATCCCCCCAAAAGCTGCCAAACTAACTGCCTTCTGTTTTAATGGAACGAGCTCCCATCACCTGGATTAAGAGTGCCATCACGTGAGCGAGCCTTGACAGACGTGTCATCCGCGTGACTTTTTCCGAAGACGAGGCTGGTTTAGAAAAGCCTCCTCCTCCTCCCCGCCAGACACTTAATCAGCGCATTACATTGCGCCGAAGTGGCGCGTTCCAACATTAACACTTACACCACAAACCTGGGACTTTGTGCGAGAGCGTTCAGAACACTGAGGCCGGATTTCCAGGGCTTCAGAAAGGAGAGGCCACTGTGTTTGAATGACTTATCTGCATCCAACGACGCTCTCATTTTTTTTCTTCTCGAATTCACACAGCCCAAAAACGAGGCATTCGACATAAGAATTTCCAAATCATCCGATCCTTTCGCTGTAATATCAACAAACCACAAAGCCTATCAAGTTCCCACACTCTTTTATATACTTAAAACAAGTTTTTTTTATGGGATTCTTTGTTGAAAGACGGATAAATTCAGCATCAAATCACAACAGTTTTCTGTGTGTTTTGGTGTCCCGCGTCTCTCTGACCTCACTCCCTCCACCTCGGCCCGGCTGCATCAGCTTCGTCTCACCACGTCTGTCCTTCAGAAACATCTGGGAACGCTGTTAAAGTGACAGATTACACAGTTGAATATGACCTGAAACACGCTGGGAATTCAAATGTGTGACTTTCGGGACGGATCCGGAAGGGTTAACGGTATCGCATGGCAGCTTTTCACCAATCTCCACTGCCATTACCTATTCATTACCTGTTTAAACGGCTTAGGGCCCCACTGTGTGCGCCTCTGTTCCTCCAGGCAGCCTTGGTAGTTGAGCCTGATTTTATGTAGTCAGCAGGTGGCATCATTAGCCAGAGAATAAAAATGAAAAGTAATACCCTTGTGTCTAGCTATGATATCATAGAAGGGCTCATTGGCACCATTTCCGCTGCTTCTAGTCGGCTGCACGGGGGGTAAGGAGGTGTCAATTTTATATGTTTTGTCATCTGTTGTAAATCGGGGAAACAAAAAAATAAATAAAAAATGTATATGCACTGTTACCGCAACTAAATGGGAGGTTGAGTCATGCCATGCAGTGAGTGAGCGAAGACAAGATCGGCCCAGAAACCACGCGAAGATCCCAATCTTGCCTCTGCTCACACATTTCATGTTCAATGACTGTTTTTCTCCTTGACGTCCCCATAATTGTAACACCATCTCCGGCCTTTGCACCTCACTAGCACCATGCGGCTGCGGCTCAGTATATCAACGGCAAAAAGCTCTTTCATGCTTGTAAAAAAACATACATAATAATAATAATAAAGACATTTGTTAAATTATGCAGGATGTGTTTTGTCACCCATACAAAAAATAAAGCTAAGGGAAGCGGACTGTGGCCAAATTGACTTTTTTCTTTTTTGGGTTGTTTCTTTCTAACGTGCCTGGGTCTCAGCACTCCTGAATGGTTTCGGATAGCTCCCTGTGCATGCCAGACGGGGGGCTGTGTATAAAGCTGTCACAGGAACCTCGGGGGCTAGAAAAATATTCGAGCATTGCTGAGCCTATATTGGACAATGATCTCTTACACATGCTCCTTTCAATATAACCGTGATAAATAAAGGAAGGAAGCAAATACCAAAAACTTGGCCGGCTGCCACCCCTTCCTAGAATGGCACTTCGCCCCCCCCATGCCCACCCCCCCCCCCCCGCCCCACACACACACACACACACAAACACACACACACACACACACACACACACATCTCCAACATCACTGTAAGGCCGAAACCTGTACATATTTGCATGGGATTAGTTTGACAAGTGTTACATCCGCTCTGAGAGCTAGGGGGATAACAATGTGTAGCTTATAGTGCTCAGCCTAAAGCGGTTCTTGAGGTCAAATGTGTAAGTTAACCTCTTGATCTCACACCCATTGGTTAGCCCACCCCTTTCTCTCTCTCTCTCTTTCCTCCTCGCTTTCTCTCTCTCTCTCTCTCTCACACACACACACACACACACACACACACACACACACACACACACACACACACACACACACACACACACACACCACAAGGGGCACCGTAAGACAAATGTTGCTGCTTGACCATCCAAAACACCCTCCAGATTTAGGCAGACCACACCTCCACCCCCCACCAAAGAAAGATTGTTCCTACTTCTGAAAATTCCATTCTATCTCGTATGTACTATCTCAGATCGCACAGTCCTCCTGAGAGAAACACACGGAGGGGCTGAAAAACGTGTGTGTGCCAGTACCCCGCAGTGATTGCCTGATTATTTGCAGATGGGCAGTGGAGGGGCTTGCAGAGTGTGGAGGTTCCCCTGGCATGCAGCGCATATGATTACAACTGTGATTGCCACACAGTTTACGAGACCCCCTCCCCAGTGATTTTAAATGACTGTTTCTACTGTGCTGCCCCCCCCCCCCCCCCCCCCCCCAAATAAAACAAATAAAAAAGTCTGCGACGTGGTCCGCATGTGCGCTATTCTGACCCCTCTCACGGTCACCCCTGCAGTACGTGGCCGTGTGTTATGTCACCGGTGTGTGTGTGTGTGTGTGTGTGTGTGTGTGTGTGTGTGTGTGTGTGTGTGTGTGTGTGTGTGTGTGTGTAGGGCCCGGCGGGGGCCACTTTGCTAATCCGACTGTCTCCCCATTCATTGGGAGCATGGAGTAGTATTTGCAAAGGGGCTGATCCCCTCCTCAACTCCCGCGCCTCCGCTGAGCGATTGTTATGCGGGTTTCCTACCAACTGTTCAAAGTGGTTATGAGATCAATTAAAAGCAGCTTAGGGGATGTGTGCAATTCATAAGTCAGAGGAAGGGGATTCCGTATCTATTCAGTAAATAACTCCAACAATACGACCCCCACCCATACACCACCACCCCCCCACACACCCCACACCCCTCTTCCCCTCCCATAAGCCGCCCGCTCTCAATAGACCGATCCGCACCAGCATCTTTTTGGGCACTTTCACATGTAAATAATATAGGGAGCCCTTTGTTGGGGGCCACAACTTCGGGAAGTGGCGTTAACGTGCACGTGGTTTCAAGTACAATTAGCCGATCCAATGACGCAACGCGTGTTTTCATAACTCACTTTTGGAGAGCCACACGCGTGGCCAATTTTGCGCACATTTTACGCATTAGCTACCGGCTCTGAAATCGTTATACAATGTGGAAAATTGTATCTTAATAGGTTAATAAATCAAATCAGATGCTGCGGAACTAAATTGTGGTTTACAGTATAATAAATAATATATTTGTGAATTTCAATCATCTGTGTCAGTTCGGCCGCTCTCACCTGTGATGTTTTTCTTATGTTTTTTTATTAAATCAAACTGAGATAGTCATCAATATTTTATGTTTTTTTCAGAATTTCCGCCCACTCTGCTCGCTCTGTGCGCACACGGGCGCGTGAGCAACCTTGTTCAGGACTGTTGAGGCTGCCTCCCGTGACCCACGCAAACTCTCTCAAAGCCACCTGGATGGATGCTGCTCTCGGACCTACGGGCTACAACCCCGTCTTACCTCTTTTGTTCCTCCTCCAGCGGTGCGACGGCGCCTGACAGTTGCTGTACTCCATACAGTTCAATACGATCAGGGCAAAGGAGAAGAGTCGAAACTGCATCTGGACGGCGATCTGTTTGTTCGGACTCCAGTTAAAAAAAAGAAGGAAAAAAGGGTGCCGGCGCGGCTTGGGGTGGATTCTCTGACTTTCTAGTGTCCTCCTCCAGTTTCTCTCGTCGATCCGCGAATGTGTCAAACATCAGACGAGATGCGACATGTTATCTGGCCGCCGATCGGGATCATTTTTAAAAAGTGTCCGCTTTGGTGCGCTGCGGGGAGAATGACAAAGGAGGTTACTGTGATAACAGTGTAATGAAATCAACACCTTCCTAAACACTGATGTGTGAACTGATAAGTAGGTGGGGTTAAAAAAAAACAAAAAAACAAGAAGAAGAAGAAGAAAAGGATAGATCTACTGTGTGTTAATGTGTTTGAACAATCACAGATTGCAAAGCGCGCTGCTCAAACGCCCCTTTCCTCCCCAAAAAAAGAAATAAAGAAGCGCAGCCGTGCGTAATAGTCGCCAGGACCCTCCGTGAAATAACGTGTCGGTGTGTACCTTTGCAGATGAAGTGTAAAATCCGCTCCGGTCCACTTTTAGGTCCCCTCTGAGTGCAAGTGCGGCTCGGCAACGCGCAGCATCCCTCTTTTGTGCGTGAAACTTGGTGTCTCCAGGAGAGAACAGAGGTCCGAGGAGGAGGCAAAAAAAAGGTGGTAGCGGTGAAAGGAAGGAAGGAGGGGTGTGTGCGTGTGTGTGTGTGTGTGTGTGTGTGTGTGTGTGTGTGTGTGTGTGTGTGTGTGTGTGTGTGTGTCCTTTCCTCCTCTCTGTAAAAAAAAAAAAAAAGCTTAGATTCCGTTTTACCTGCGTTTCCTCACTCGAGCTCGGTCCGGTCAGTGTCCCGTACGGCGCGGAGGAAAAACAAACTCACACGTGTCGCGTGCTCTTCTTCTTCTTCCTTCTCTTCTTCTTCTTCAGAGCGCAGCGCGCGAGCCGGTGTGAGTCCGCTGAGGCTGAGCGGTGACTTGACTCCCGACTGGTCCTGATGCTTGCTGTCTTTTCTCCTCACCGCGCGTCACGTGTGGAGACCTCTCGTTTGGAGACTGTCTTCGTATTTAAGATGTTGAGGATGACATTTAGTGTAGTCTCCCCCCACCCCCACCCCCCCCCCCCCACACCCCCCCCCCCCCCCCCCCCCCCCCCCCTTCCCCCCTAGCCCCCCTCCATCCCCCCCAGCCCTCCCTCCGCGCGCATTGGCCGGTGAGAGGTCGCCTCTGGGTCCTAGTGTGCGTAAAAAGCTGGCATCATCCAACAAGGAGGGGGGGGGTCGTTATGGATAGCTAATACACATTTCTAATTAAAGTGCAGAATCTCATCTTAATTGTAGATTAAAACAAAATAATACAAAAATATTTAAGTGAGTAATTGCGACACAGTCAATCTAACTAGGTCCAGCTTTCTACCGCTGACAATAGCTCGATTGAATAATTAGAAGGTTCGCCAAAAAGAGACAATTATCTCCATACTGTGCGTAATGATGTGGCCCGCAAGTCAACCATCTCGTCACGCCTCTTTTACCGCGCACCCAGGACTACCCTCCTCCTCCTCCTCCTCCTCCTCCTCCGAAATGAATGATACCCGTAATTGCCGGGACGTGAATACAAAGTAAGTGGGGTCTCTCACACCGACTGACCAAGGAGACTGTCAATGGAGGGAGATACTGTCCTTCAGCCCGAACCAGAAACTCCCCTCGGGGACATTCAAGCGCCGGCTGCTCGTCGAACACAAGAGATGAGCTGCGCCTGCGTTGTTATGGACGTTGGTGGAGAAGTTGCTCAAACTTCAGTAATCTGTGTAAATGTTAGAAACTTACACAAAATAAAAATGGACAACTGTTCCCATCCTGGTTAATAATACAAGTTGTGAATGCTCTACCCGCTTCCACCACTAGGTGTGGCACTTAATCTTTTATTTATTTCAGGAAATGATATGCACGTGCGTTATATTGTCCATGTCAGTTATTCCTCACCAAACTATAGTGCGAAGTAAAGAACAACCCATTTCAGGGTGGAGGAGGAGGATGATGATGATAATAATGTGTCAACCGTTTTTAAACCTGAAGTCTGGTGGCACCTCAGATTCTACACACCTCTACCTTTAAGGTGACAATACGTCATGTTACGCGCTAATTTTACATTTTGAACACCAGAGAAACCAGTAAAAAAAGATGTCTACCCTCAGGCAGTAAAACATACAATCACTCAAACACAAGTTCAAGTTTCCATTTCGTCACTGGAACTGATTGAAAAAAATATGGGTATGGGGAGGACCTCCAACGGTATGTAAAGCAACAAGGAAGGCTCGCGGTCGTTTCCCTGCCAAAACCTAGTGACCTTTGTCCTGACTTTGTTTATTATTTATCCAGCGCAGTGACAGACATCGCGGTCAGCAGGGCTGTTAGCCGCAGGCGGTGCCTTTGGTTTGGACTCGTCTCTAAAACAACACCGGGGAGTACACGGTTAAGGTGAACGTGATAATTTAGGCCTCCGGCACTTTTATTTTATTTTCTTTTATTTGATGCGTCACGGAGAAGGGGGCCGGTAAACCAATCACTTTATTCTCTCTCTCTCTCTCTCTCTCTTTCTCTCTCTCTCCATCCCTCCTCTCCTCTCCTTCCACTCGTTGCAGTCGGACATAAGTGGGGGTGACGTCAGCATTTGGATGGTCTGGCTCGGAGCCCTCGGTGCCATAACGGCAATGAGGGAGAGCTGCTCTGCACCCTGTCCTGTCAGGGATCCGGACCCGGATGGTCTTCAGCGTGGGTTTCCGGTCACAGCTTACAAGGTTAGAAAAAGACAAAAAAAAAGTTCCAGGCCACAGTGGTAGTCTTGAATCTCGAAAATGTCGAGGGGAGGAAGAGAGTGTGGCAAACTGGGGAAAGTTCAAGTTATACTTAGCAGCGTTCCACGTTTGCGGCTCCAAAATGGAAAGAGGCACACACACACTTGCACAAAAAAAGTCAATGTCCAGAAATACTTTAACATGACATTCACAAACAAAGCTGACACATTACAGCTCACGCGTGAAAACACAGTTTTATTGTCTCCAGGGATCTGCTAGTGTCTCGCTCTAAAAAGGTCAGTTTGGTCTCAAAAACATGGACATTTAAACATCTACAATTTAAAAACCTCCTGTTGAAGAAGATCATGTGATATGGTCAGAAAGCTCCAGAATTTATATTTATAAATTTATATTAAATAGATCTTCAGCTGAGATTGTTTTGTCAATTGCTGCATGTGAGATCTAGAATGATCTATGGACCCCAAATCATAGATCTAATAATTAATAACACATCCAAAAGCCATCGTTTGAGGAAGCAGGAGGGTAGAACTCTTTAAAAGGGTTCTCGGGTTGGGGTTTGCAGGGACGGCAGTCACCGATTGGTCAACCAATCACAGCGCATCAAACATCAACAGATGACTAACTGTAGAAAATGCTTTCTTGGTTTCACAATAAAATTCACTGTAGTGATGGTAAATATTACACAGCAGTGAATGTCATCTCAGTGAGACAAAACCACGGTTCCTGTTCGTCGATTAATCTCTCTTAAATTATTAATGTAAGCATTGCACTGCCAACTCCTGGTGTTCTTATTCCAAACTTAAACTTGGAATAATAATTTGCAATAGCCATGAGTAATGTTAAGAGATTTCTTTTTCATAATTAAGAAGTGTTTTATACACGAAACTGACAGTTTTCGTACATGAGTAATGATTACCTTGCAGCCCGCCGGATCGTGGGACCTCTAGAGAAAATGGATTGCAATCCTCAGATTGTCCATTTTCCTCCTCTCTGAACGACAGTGTCATATTTGAGTTAAAAAGTCAGATTCGGCCCTTAATTTAGTGACAAGACACAGACTTTGGAATTCGCCCAAAAAAACAGGTATATTTCTACATAAAAACCTGAAATTATACATCAGAAGAAATACATTAAAAGGCAAGTGAAGGACTGAAAGTCTGTTTGCAAGCAATTGTGACAAAGAGGGAAGCAGAGGGCTGAGTTAAAAAGACTGTCCGTCTGGCTAATGGTCCTTTACGGCTCTCGCTCTTGTCCACCGATGGGTCAGGATGACTGGCAGAGAGAGTGACCGCCGGTTAGCTGACCGCCTGTCATGGTGAAGCAAACCACTAAAAATACTATAAAACCCGACAGACTAAACAGCCATTCATCATCACTGCGTGCATGCGCACACAAGCCGCATCACAGCCTCGGCCGGCCCGCTCGGTGACTCAACATGCCCGTTAAAACTTTTAGTATTACCGATGGAGGAAAGTCGGCCGCTCGAGCTTCGGCCATCCAGAAATAAGGCAATGAAAATGGTTTCGTTGGACACTTTTATTGAACCGGTGATGACAAAGTGCAAAAACGGCACTGTGTTTCCTTTGAGATACAATTGTGGAGAGAGAAAAAAGAAGAAGAAGCTGTAACTCCATGACTGGGATGGATCCGTCTTCGTTGTGTGGCTAAAATCCAGTATCCTGACCGGCCCAGTTCGGTGTCTGCAAAGGCGAAAAGTGTAAAGAAAGATTAGACGATTCGTAGCTCACTGAGGCCGATCAAAACTACATCACGCTGTGGGAAAAGTAACGTACACATGCAAGCAGTTAAGAGCTGACGTTTTTGCTGTGAGGGTTGACAGGGACCGCCGCCCCAGATGGTAGGCAGTAAATGTTCACTATATGTAAGTGATTTGTAGCCTTGAGGACAGCAGGATGTAATGGCGCTCCAAGAGCTGTTTGCAGCCTCTTTTGTCTAATTACAAAATCTACTTAATGAGTGGGGCCTTTACTCTTTTTTTTTTGTTTAAACAGGACAGGGTTATGGCAGCACTCCTGCCACAGATTTGCAAACAATAGAGTGGGGGGGGGTGGTAATTGAGCACATCAAAAGATGGCCACTTGAGAGCTGCACAGTAAAATGAAACCGGTAAGATGTAACATGTCTGTTGCAACTCTGTGGCCTTGGTGCTGCCAGGCCCATCAATCTGATGTGACGGCGGCACGCTGGACTTTAAAGAGGGGAGATGGACGTGACACCTCGCAGCTCCGGGTCGGAGTGTGTGTGCGCGATTTCGACATTGTGTGTAGCTGCAATGCTTGAAAAGTATACATACCACACAAAAAGAAAAAACACACACGGTCAACATCAAAAACACACTTAAATGGGATGACGAGACCCCGAGCCAGACATCTGCAGCAGGTCCTAAGTGCAGGGAACTCACAGGGAAGTGATGTTCACCAAAAGCTAGTGTGAGGGTCCGCCTTATTTACATTGCTGGGCTGAGTCACAGAGCTCAGGCATCATTTTATGGTTGTTTGGAATCTACCTTGTCATTAGGCCTTTGAAGGGCAATGGAGAGATGAAAGCGTTGGCTCTGTTAAACTTGCTCTTACTGGCTTATTTCGTGTAAAGAGAGCTTTTTGTTGATGGTTATTCATCAACATTCCTAAGCCTTGTTCTTTTGAGCTAAACTTTTGAGACACATTGAACCGGGTCTCATGTTTGTTTGACCTTCAAGCGGTCTGATCAGCTGAGGGGACGGGCGGTTTGTGTGCATTTCTGGTGGTGCAGCGTGTGCTTTACTCACCTCGTTCTTGGTGCTCTGCGCTGCCTTTTTCTCAATGTTCATGGCCAACATTTGGCTGCGGAACGAGAGGCTCTTGGTCTTCTCGATCACCTGCTGGTAAGGTGATATTGCGTTGTTTCCCATCACCACATGGCCCTAGGAAGAGGGACAAAAACAACAGAGTCAACAACCAATCGCATTCGGCCTCGCAGACACACCATCCTACAAACGCCAACCAGAGGCTGCTTCGGTCCCATTCACATCTACTGTCGGTCGGGCACATCGAGGTAATTCTATGTCATTCTGGAGGACTGGGCTGTGATTTGCTGATTACAGAGAACTGTTGTAATGTCTATGCCAAAAACATGCAGGTTCAACACAGAGCCTCACAAAGGGGACCCAACAAGGGTGAGATACGATGGTTACAAAGTCTTTACGGGCCACCTTTCAATTACAAAATCAGGAAATAAATAATGTCTCCACATCCCTCAGAAAAAAAAAAGGTCTACCACCAATAAACTCCCACACCCCCATTTGCAAAGGGCTGCTTAAAAGGCTTTGATTAATTAGTTAAGTGCCGAGGCGACTGATTGAGGAAGCAGATGGAAGGCCTCACCAGTTTGGAGTCTATCTTTGCGTCCAGCCTGGCGTTGCGGATAAGATTGACGATCCATCTCTCGGCATCCTCGGGCGTCATGTTCAGTTTGTCTGCCAGCATGCTGTTGAGGAAACAGAGAGACATTAAGCTCTAACCTGGGCATGAGGCAACAGAAAAAGAAGGGAGGACAGTACTCCGGGCAAACTGGCCCGAAAAATGAAGAGAACACCCAAGGACGTGGACCCCGACTCGGGGGTCAGTCGATGCTGGCATGGGACTACTGGGACCATATGAGGACCTCAGAACGAATGAATCATTCCCCGACATCTCTTTTGAAGGATTATGAAATCCACCACCATCACTGCTGCCTCAGATTTGTGATGTACCAATTTAGCAAATAAAAAACCTAAAGTTTGCACTGACTCTTCCTTTACAGATTCCACTGAATCGTCTCATTTCCATGCAGCACAGCTCTACCGACGGCAATGTTGGCACGTTCCTCAACTTTTCCTCTGGAGTCATCATCAGATGTAAAACAGCAGTTGGTATAACGCTTTGGTTTATGACCAAATACTACTCAGCCTCAGCTGTACTTTGTGTTCAGTGGTAATTAGCCAATGTTAGCATGCTAACACACCAAACTAAGACATAAGAATTCTAGCATGCGGATAACAAGCATTCAGCTCAAAGCTCTGCCCGAGCCGCCAGCAATTATTGTTCAAAAGACAAGTCTAAGAAAACATTTTAAAAGCCTTTTCGTAATATAAATAAAACTAACTTAAAGTGTTGATGCATATAGGAAATATGTCATAGCACCAAATAACTCTCAGTAAAGCGCTCCACTGCATCATGATGGATGTGGCACATTATGTGCAAAGTGACTTATTTTTCATCTGACAAGGCTAATAAACGGCCTACATAGTGTTGTGTGGCAAAACAAAAAGTGTAGGACATGAAACCCACCCTGAAAACACTTCTAATGGTCCTCTACTAATGGAAGCTTGATTTACAGACTTGGAAGAATAACTCAATTAGAAGTGCTGGGACTACCCTGTCGCGGCTACTTATCCTTTTATTTTTATTTTTTTTGGTACCTCAGTGCGGGACACACTCTCTCCCCACCTGGCTGCCGACGCTCGTCATGACACACTGGTCACAGTGACCGTCCCTTTAAAATGAGCGGCAGGTTGGAGAGCGGCCCGCTCTTTGATACAGCGATGCATCACGGTGGAGGGAGGGGAGGAGGAATGAGGGTGGCTGGCATTCTTTGATCCAAAGCTTTCCCCAGTGCAGCTGGCTTCCCCTGTGGCTTTTAAAATAACTAGACCCCCGCTCAATACCCCCATCTAGACCCCCTCCACTCGTTTCCTGCCCCCTTCCTCTTGTCTGACCCCCACCACGCCTACCGCATTTCATACAAGTCCCCAATAAATACTACTCCAACCCTCTGTGCACTGCCCAAAATTACAGCAACCATACGTCTCGTCTCATCTCAAAAGCAAGAGATCTCTCCCTCCGCTGATAAAAAACAAAACCCTACTACACACATATACTTAGTGAAATACTGTAGGTACCAAATGTGTCATTGTGAATAGGAGTTATAAGGCCTTTATTAACACAGTTTACTCTACTATCACATCCTGGTCCATTCATCCCATTTTGCAAGACCCCTTTCGGTGAGGGAGCAAGAATCTGCCCAGACCACGCCACTTCTCACGCCATGGCCCCACAAACACCGATCCCACCACCAGCAATACTGGTTTTAACTGTCGCTCTCAGAGTCGGATTTATTTCAGACATTCTTCTGGTGGGAAGTAATCTTCGGGATTTGTGATAATGTCTTTCTTACCTCAAGGGCTCACAAAGGCTGCCACTTTCTAACCCACGACTGTTGGTGAAATGGTGGCAAAGCCGCACACAGAAGGGAAATGAAATGACGTCAGTGTCTGGATGAGGCATTAAAAGCATAAACAACAAATAAAAGCATTCCCTCAGCATAACGAGCCAAGCAGGGGTTGGTCTCCAAAGTGACAGCGGATTTCTCTCAACACTTTCACCACAACTAAGTGATGAGGAGGTGGATGACGGAGACAGAAAAGCACCAGTTGAGTTGATTCATGTGCGTCCCAGTAGCCCATGGGAGGGAAAACGGATACAGAGAGACTGATCAACCTGTCACTCACATCGACATACTACTAACACAGCTCCGCTGGACAACTGATTACACGTCGGGTCATCAGAACCTGGGGAAACCGATGCTTGACAATGAAATTGCTCCTCTGGATCATTACAGGGAGCCTAAGAAGTTTGGAAAAGTGTGGGCTGTCTGATGACGCGGGTTTAGGTCGTGATGGATAACACATGCCTGGGATCAAAGAAGACACACCATTAACACAGATTTTAGACTGCAGGCCTAAATGTTGCTAATGGAGAGTAAACGGCACATCTACCAATGGTTATAGCTCCAATCTATAAAAGATGATGTAATGCAACACAATCCAATCAAAAATCACTATGTACATATAGGCTCGTTATTATGTCCAAACCTGTATCTTGCTCTTCAACGGTGTAAAAACTAGTAAAACAATCGTCAACACTCACTGACATAACAGCCATCACTTATTTACCGAACAATCAAGTAATCCCGAGGCAAATTTGAATTCAATTTGTTATTGGTTCCCATTTTACCCGTGTGATTAAGTGATTGCTGCGCCGGGATACTGGGTGTTTTGTTTGGCAATTCAGTAAAGTGGGGGCGCATGTCAGTCAAGTCCAGGTCAGATATGATGATCAAAACAAACACGATCTGGTTTCCTCGCCGGGGGGCGGGGGGACCTAACTCCCAACCTCTAAACGTGATCCGTGCAGCATAACACAGGATCACAGAGTGCCCCCAAAAGGCCCAGGGCCTCGGCCCGTACCAGCCAAAGCCCTCTAATTTAATTTATAAAGGAAAGTCTGGCAATGTTTTCCGCCCAGGAAGGACATTTGTATATCAGAGGGTCACTTTATCTCATTGTCTCTCTGAGAGGTGTATGCCAGTGACCCCTACTTAAACCTCAGGGTGAAGGGGAGAGAAGAAAGAGAGGAGGATGGAGCCAAGAGAGGGACTGGGGTCAGACTTATGAAACCCACAATATTGACATCCTTTGGCCCTTAAGCCAAGCAGACAGCCTCCACGACTGGTTTTATTTTACACAACCCTGATCCTGTTCCTCGGGGGAGTGGGATCACTTTCATTTCGACCCCTCACTCACTCAGGCTCCTGAGCTTTCGACTTCAGGCTCTGGGACTCCGTCGGGTCTCAACCTCACACTTGGAAGAGAGGGGTCGGGAGTTGGGGGTCTTGCTTTGTTAGGAGGATCCTTCTCAAAAGAAGCCTCCTTCTTAACAGGGCTGGCCTAAAAGTAATGCGTTGTTAAACGCTAACATATGAGGGTGTTTGTTCGGGAGACTGAGCCATTTGGAGAAAACCTTGCCTTCGCCTTGGGGTTAAAATTGATTTTTCGGCGAAACCGAAATAATCGTGTGGTCTTTTTAAATGACTCCATTGTGAGGCGGAAAGATCCTCAGTGTTGCATCCAAATACACAATACACTGCTACTGCCAGTGAGCTGTTGTGTACAAATACAATCTGGTGATGACGGTGGGGGGAGTGAGAAACGGCCAAAATGATCATGCGTCTAAAGCGTTTACTCAAAATGTCAAAGGACAAGTGTGTATTTGAGGTCAAAGCAGGGTCTCGCCACTGAAGTGTTCATGGAATTAAACCCTGTAAATCAAACAAGGACAACAAAGCTACATTGGAAACACACACACACACGGGACACTGAAAAGTCTAGACAAATGTGTGTGTGTGTGTGTGCGCGCGCACACATGCAATTATGAGCGCATCCGGAATCACAGATCTACTGCCTACAGTACATTCTACATACGCCTTTATTGCATAAAATAACTCAATTACGCCAACTTCTGGTCTACTTTTGTGTCCCAAGCCGTGGGCAAAAGGCTAGCTAAATATCTGTGAAACCATCATAGCCAACGGCTATAAAAATGTCCTCATTAAAAACAGCCATCAAATTCATTTGAGTCCACGCTTGGGGCGCAGAGGGCTTCTGGGTAGAGGACTAATGACTTGTAATTTGGGTGCCTTTCAAAAATAGACGACGTTCTGTCCATTGTCATAACACCACCGAAAATAAAAACAGAAGTCCCTGAAACTGCCCCTAAATGTGTGTTCCTGCTTCAGAAACCTCAACAAACAAGAAAAAAAAAAAAAGGCAAAAAGGAGAAAAATCACCGTTCGACTTCCTCTTTCAGTGTTACCACTAACCTTTGTGGTCCTTAACAAGTAAATGGATCCAATTGCAGTAAGTCTGCCAAAAAGAACCCGGACTCCTAATCAATTCCAGACAATCTGCAACTGGAGATTTCGACAGGGCCTGATCATGTTCCACGGTTCAACCTTGACTCCAGACCTCCACGGCTCTATGTAACAGCCAATGCCATCATTTTCGTGTCAACAATAGTAATTCATTCCCTCTTCTCCAAGGAACATTGTGCGTTTGTGGGCCGTATTTGAAACACAGACCTTCCTTCAAATCGTCCATGTTCAGTCAATATAGCCTTTGAGAGCAGCGTTATGCAGTGTAAATAACGTATGCATTACCTAGTATGTACAAATCCACCGTCACAAAGATGGGGATTAATGGCAGAGAGCTTTGTCACTCTCTAAAATGGATGTAAAGAAACATTCAACTCGTATAATATCTCTTAATTGCAGACAATTATTATTTATTTTCTTCTCTCTGTCCCCTTAAGCTCACTATAATTAGCATTGACTAAATTTCTTGGTTTTGGGAAAGCGTCCCAGGTCAATTTATTTTAATGCAACTAAACTGGATTTTGAACTAGGAGTCAATAGAAACCTACCAATCTCACTGACCCCCCCTATTAACCGAAATAAAAGGAGCTGAAGGATTCCTGCCTGTCGCAGCAGCTGGGAACGTCTAAAAGACCCCTAAACCCTGACCTCTTCCTTGGAGAAAGCGGTCCATGAATTGGCCTCGGACAGGTGGTCCTAAAAATTGAGGGCGCAGAGCAACCTGTGGAGACCTGGAAGCAGTTAAACCTCCCAAAAGCTTAATCCTCAAGATGTGTGGGGTCAGCATTGGCTGTGTGAAGAAGGGGGCAATAAACACTTATCACAAAGCTCGTGCTCTTACTTCCCGTTTACATAGTGCTTACGACGTCTAGTGAGAGCACATAAGACTTCCTGTTTGTCTTGAGGGATGAGAGTCTGAATCCTGTGCTGCAACATGGTCAGGGGGGTAAACGGAGAGTGTTGTGTCCCCTTGAACCACAAGTTTAACGTCACTTTATTCGCATTGCCCGGCGGGACTAACCTGATGCTGATGCACTGGTGAATTCTGCAGAAGGTCTCAAAGATGAAGAGGCGGGCATTCTCGATGAAGTCCTCCAGGCAAGCAACCAGGAAGAAGTCGTTCACGAGAACCTAGGAGACAGAGATATTACATAAGAGCAGGGTGAATACTACACAGTTATTTCGGCCCGTTTATGGGTCTGCCTCAAAGTCCGCCTTACAGCAGTTTAAGGTTCGAGTGAGGCCACAGTGAAATAAGTCAGTTTTTCTTAGTGAGTCTACGAAAAGCTCTGGATAATCAAGCTGGGCCCTTCAAATCGACCGGCAACGGAGAGTCATGAGTGTGGCATTAAAAGTTTCAATCAGTCTGTCTCTGTGCAGTCATGTCTTATTCAATTAAGGAAAAAAAAAAATCTATTATCCCAAACCAAATCCAAGACATTTTTGATAAAAAAGTTAGAGTAAACAGTGAAGGGAGAACCATACTGGCTACATTATTAAAAAGTGTTTTATTGAGTTCCCTGTGCAATGGCAGTAATCCCGGGGCCCCGCAGGGTGCTTCAATTCAAAAACAAACTTTCTAAATCATGAGACAGGAAGAACAGAGCCTACCACAGAGAAGACCACATTGTCTGTGACTTATCACCAGTCATCTGGTCTGGTGGTAGTGTCAACTCTGCCAGTTCCTCAGCTAGAGGCGTCCAACGACCGTAGCGCCACCAGTCCAAATAAACTCACAGATGAGAGCAAGTCTTTTCAGCCGTCCGCACGCGGCATCACCTGTGGCTTGTTACAGTGAGATATACGGCCGTGCTTAGACACTTTGACACTGCCGCATATGGCCAATTCATCTACTGTAACTGCTCGTGACCCGGCTATGGCCCCCCCGAGGTACGGCTGTGTGAAATGCTCCCATTTCTCACCGCTTGCCGCATTCCAACTCTCCATTGAGCGCAATTTCACATCGCAGACCTCCATCTTCAAAAGTCCTCCTAAGATTTACCCGTGCTTTGTTTGCTCAAGCTCAGAAAGCGGCTTTCTGCCCAGAGTTCTGCTTGAATAGACCCCAACTACATGGCGCTATCAGGCGACGTGCATTTCAGCCATGACAACGCTTATCTAAGGCTGATAAACTTTGAACAGTTAAGTGCCCTAATTGCTGTCATCTGGGATTCAGACCACAGAGCTTAAACAAATTCTGAGAAGGCTTTTATGCCCAATCTGAGGGCCTGACTATAGGTAGACCTATACTTTTCATTCCTTGACATGCAAGCATCTAACATCTGACAGTGATTCCAGAATCGGGTGGAGTGGGAAAGAAACAAAATTGGAAAAAAAAAAAAAAAAAAAACAGTCCAAACAGGACAACTTAAGCCCAGCTAAACTAATTTTGAGAGCACTTGGCTCAAACCATTACACAGGGTACACTGAACCAAAGCAGAGCTGAAAACAATACCCATATCTTGCTATTACAGCAATCAGTTAATAGACGGTTCACACTCTTCTCAATGCCTCAGAATTGATGCATTACAAATGCTCATCAAAACGGGAGCCCATCCCAACGGAGTATCCGTTTACCTCAATCACTCCACAGCATGTGAAACCGCCCTTTAACTCTGAAATAATGCACTTCATTATATATATATATATATATATATATATTTTTTTTTATTAAAGGCGTGAGTGTGAATTTCAGCAAAAAAGAAAGAAAAGAGAACTGCATTACAGGCTTCAAACAAGACCATTTGGGGGGGGGAAATGTTTGCAGACCATCAAAGGAAATGCATTAAAGGGTGCTGTTTAACTTTTTTGGAACCACCCACCTCGCTAGACCTGCTTGTGAACTGAAGGAGGTCAATAGAGGGCTTTTGTGCCTACTGGACATGCTCTGATAAGACTGACGTGTTAACAGGCACCTGGAATAACGTGGGCTCGGACCTGAGCGCTAGTTTGGTTTTGAGCAACTGTTTAAACCACAGTAGAGTCTCTGTAAACAGAACCCCATGAGGCGAGGTCAGGACCAACCCAGAGAGTTCCTAACAGGTGTTTAACAAGGTCGGTGATTGAGGGCGCGTGCCATGTCTGAGCTGAAATCGGATACAACTCCAAATATTGTCGATAGTAAATGTCGTCATTTGGTGGTGGCCCCCGGAGGCCTTTGCACAGGAAAAGTCTTATTTTTCTCTTGGAACATGCTTTACATTTTTTCTGACCATGAACACACATTTCTTTTTGAGGGTATAGCCAAGAAAAAAAACAATCGTCCCCAGTGAGTTTGATTATAACGTCCTCATTTGTTAAATAGAGATTCAGGAAGTTAAGTTGAAGACTTAAAGGAATAAGTTAAAAAGAAACAGAACGGCCAGTAAACCGCTGACATGATTTATACATATTTACTCCTGGGGAGGAGCCATTTGATCGGACCAGATGTTTCTCATTTTGAAGGTTTATCGTCAAGAGGAGGAAGATGAAAAAGGGGCCAAATAACCCAGAGTTTTGTCTTTCATTCCTCTGCAGGTCCACATGATCAAGTCCGTTGGAGGAAACCAAATTACAGCGTGTACGCAGAGAATGAACCACATGATCAAGCTACAAAAATACACATGAAGCACAACACTAGTTAGGGCACCTGCTCTCTTACTGGTTTACCGGGTGTGTTCCTTAGGATCTGACCAGCCCATCATAAGAGGGTCTGCTGGACGAATGCCATCAATGCTACACATCATTCATCCTTATGTTGCACATTCCTCTTCTTAAGCGTAGCTGCTTGTTTTCTAAAGCAAAGTATGACAAAGTAGGAAGTGGACGCTCCCTCTATGGAGTATATCAGCACTTTAAAAAAAAATTATAAAAAAGGTGCAAGTTTCGAGATTGGGAACATTTCTATTCATAGCTAACGCTGCTAAGAGCGCTAACAGTTCAAACAATGGCTAACGATGTTGACCTGAAGGGGGAGGGTGGGTGCTAGGCTTCCGCAAAGACATTATCAAGATATTAATGCTAGAATGCTGCACTCTAAACACAGCTCCTTTACATTAATTTGCATATTTACTTCCTTATTTGAGGTCACAGTAATGTATCAAATAACATTGATGAGCAAATGTTCAGCTTAATTGTAAACATACAAAGAGGACTTTTACAGTTTACTCATTCTATTCCACATCAAGAACTACTAGTTACATCTAGCCATTACAAACCAAAATTGAAATAAATGCTCTAAATGGGAGGGCTATGACAGATCTCACTCTTAAAACGAGTGTCTGCAACCTCCGCAGAGACCTCCGCTTATAAAGCTTTTACTGTCAACTACTAGGCTGATGGGTCAATTACAGGCCATAGTAAAAATCTGACTGCAGCCTGAGTCATGCAGTGTCAAAGAAGACCTCTATGTCTGATACAAGGCGCAGACTATCACTGTTCGGGCTGAATTGGACCCACGCAGACGTCCAGCAGATAGAAACACAGTGATTGGGGAGAAGGTCAGACGGAGATCACATGATTACTAACGATGTTTACTACCGTACTGTGCGAAAGTTCAGGAGTCTGACCCGGGAAAAAAAACGAAGGTCCTTAAAAGACCTCAGTTAGGGAACAAAAGCTCAAAATGAATTTTTGCCGAGGGTTACTACCGTGGTTACTCACCGACTCGCACTCCCTGAGTTTCTTCTGAGCATTGTCGAAGTCAAAGTTCACGTAGAGGCACTCCACGAACTCTGTGATTGGGTCTTTGTAGGTGTAAGATTCCTGAAAAAAAGAGAAATCAGAATATAATCAAATTAATCAGCGTGCCAAAATACATCAATATGATTATGAATCACAGATGCTTTTTTTTTTATAAAAGGCAACTTTTCTCATATATTACGATGGATAGAATAAAGCGGACATAAACGTCATAAAACATACATGTACATATTTTGCAAAAGAGTAGAATAACATTAGCAAAACAGGGAGAAAAAATAATCAGAAATCCTTGGTTGATTTAAGATGGTCATAATAATGATTATGTAGTCAAAATAACAACCTACAGGGCACAATAGTTAAATAAACATAACACTTTACAAGTGCTTGAGTGAAAGCACATTCTGAACTCTGAGCCGCTCCGAGACGGAGACCCAACCTGACCTAAAGGCCACAGAGCAGAGAGCACTGGGCACATGTTTTAGTGATTACTACCAACAACCCACCGAGACAGTGCTTAGATTCCTGAAGTAGCTACTGTCATTTGGTGGAGAAGGCATCGGTGGTGTACACATTCACCAGAAGTAATGAGTTCAAGGCTTTCCCAGCTTGGATCTAAACCCATACACACTCCCTGAGCTTAAAAGGAAGTGTTAGCAAAGCTATTGGGTTACATGGTCAGTTACTCATCATCTAGAGCCTGTGTGGCCTTTAAGCATTGACCTGATAACTGTGTGTACCAAGGGTTTGAATACAGAAAAGAAAAAAGTGCAGTACCTGCTGAATGACCTTCACCAAATCCTTCAGGACCTGCCGACGCTTGCGGACATCCTTGTTTGTAATGATCGCTGTGGTTAGGTAACGCAAGATGTGTGGGCACATCGTCTGAATGGCATTGAGGTATCTGGAACAAGGAAGGATAAAGATGATCATTTATCAGACTGATGTAAGCAAAGACTTGATCTTTACAAGGACACATATTATAACATTTTGGCTGCCCATCGGGCACCTGGCATTTAGAACAGAGGCAAAGCCTTTGCCGCTAACACAGAGACATGTCCTAACAGGACCCTCACTCCTGGACATGGGTCCCAGCATTAAGCCATCTCTTTCATTAGTGTCCTATGAGAGCGAGGTGGAAAAGGAAACCCTGGCAAGAAGATATAGATCAGTGAGCAGGTACCTGCCCAGTAGCTGAAACCCAATCCATCAGGGACTGATGTTTCAACCACAGGTCAACTGGCTGAGGGCTGAACACAAGAGACGGGGCGCTGTTACGGGCTAATCCCACACCAACTCTGGAGACAGAGTTCTGTAAAAACAACGCACAAGGTCTGCTCACACTAAACACACACACACACACACACACACACACACACACACACACACACACACACACACACACACACACACACACACACACACACACACACACCAAATCAACAAACTGTGTAACCAAAACTCCTTATTGGTTTCTATCTCCTCCACTCAACCCCAACTTTACCAAAATTCTATCTGAAAATAGGAAGTGGAGTGGGCCCCTTCGGCCTGCAAAAGCTAAAGCCAGAGGAACACGTGGTGTTCAGAGGAAGAGCGCCGACAACAGTTTAATTAGCTGAAACAATTGAAGGGATAGGGGACCTGTGGCAATAGTGATGTTGAGTCTAAAAACAGCAGCGGGCTGCTTGGCAAAGCCATCGCCATTCTGGTTTTAGGAGGGCTCTCCCCCACCCTTTGTAGTTGCTTGACTCCCGTGGAAGACCGCAACTCTCCGCACTGTGTTCCTGATTAACTTACACCTACTCACTCTCCAGGGGAGGCTCCAATAGCAAGCAATCTTGCATGAGTCACCGTACCATATCTGAGGGGATGGGGGAGTATTCACCCCACTCCACTCGGGAGACTTCATCTTTTTCTTTTTTTAGTTTGGAGGCAACAAGCATCGCTGCTCTGGTTTGCTGAGGATGCTACTGAGGCATGCAGCCAAGAAATCAAGTATGAGTTCAAATTTCCTCTGTTCAAGGGGGACTGTGGGAGAACACAGATGAGGGACACGCTAATGGGGTCACATTTCACGCTCGTCTGGAAAAGAAAATCGAGTGAAACAATTGAACGGGTGATATAGACAATCAAGTGACTTGTGATATATTACTGCGGTAGCATTTGCCCAGTGTGCACCTGTGTCATACTTGGTTACCGAGCACTGTTTCCCTCGAAGCCAGTGCGGTCTGTCAATAGTACACAAACACAGATTTGGACCAACATCTGCTGACTGCAGGGGTAAGGGAGGTCAAATGTGGAGCTGAAGGCCAGCCACTGGTCACTGACTTCCGCCAAAGGAAGTACTGACCGTCAAAGGATGGAAACAAGAGCCAAGCCTCAGTGGGGAAAACATGAGGTTTCCCGACTGTGAAACTGCAAAGCACACAAAACTACCTCAGTTTGTCCACACAGATGGTTGGGTGAGCTTTTCAGGAGTAATTATTGGGCAGGCCTCCTTAATCATCCACAATAAAATTAAAAACTAAGTAAAATCTGGGGAACCAGACATTTGACTGTGCTGTGTTGTGGTTGCCTGTCATACCGTCTGTGGAGGCCAATCATCTGTACAATTATACAAGCCTGCAATCAGAAGGGGGCGGGAGCAACGACATCAAAATAGGCGGTGTGCAAATTTTAACGCAGCGTATAAAGTTTCCGATCTGCGATACACATGGCCTCGTTCTCAACTTGGAGAGTAAACAGACCACACAAAAACACACTTCTGAAACCACATTATAAATACCAGCAGGGTTCAGGAAGAAGCCCACCACCCAAAAAAATGGGTTATTAAAGCAAATGGTTTTCTCCAAATCAAGTAAATGTTACATAATCACCTTTTCAAATCCTCTTAAGCTCCGGAATTACCTTTAAAAAAGGTACAATACCACTTTCCATAGAATATACTTAAATATGGACCCACGAAATAAAACTAAACTTTGAAATATCAAAACCATTCACATCCTGAAAATATCTAAAAACATACATACAATCTCAAACATGGTCACAATATAACAACTAAACCGACTATTATCAAAACACACAAAGCCTCAAAGTTGCTATAGTCTACCAAATATAATGTCTACAAAATATTAACTCTATGCTCATTTCCAAGTTCAAACTTTGCGACGCACCACTTTCAGCTTCAAACAAAGCTAAACAAGTTAAAAAGGAACTTCACACAAGAAAATTCTACACAACGGACATAATCACATATATTCTTGCTATATTTTAACTTAAGTCATGGTCTGTAAAATAACAGATTTTTCTGTTCAAAATGAGCTGGGATTTGATTCAGCCATATTCTACACACAAGATTGCCGGACGGCAGTTTGACTCGTTTTCGGAACTAGGTACTTTTCTCGATTATGATTTCCACTAGCACCCCTTCAATGTCGACCGGATCGTTAGCTCGTCGTCATAGCGATAGCGCCGTGACAGTGTATCTCTCGCTGAAACGTTTCATCGGCACCCAAACAGAGGAACGTTAAAATGTAGTGTCGGTTTTGTGGGCTGCCAATAAAAAAAAAATCTGGGTTGACTGGATATAGAAAATTGCAGTTGCTATTGATGATAGCTTGGCTATTTAAAACAGCTCACACAAGTGACTCTTCTGTGTATGTAAGAACTGGTTTGCAGCCATGCCTTTCATTGTACCTTAACGGGTTAACAGACACAAGGTTCAACCAAACTACAGAACTTTGGCCTTCCTGTTGCCCTTGTTTTGTGGAAATGGATCTTATCTTTACGACTTCTTCCAGGTATTCTTGTCAATGTTTCGCAACTTCCTGGACGTAAAAGCAGAGGTTAAAGCAAGAAACTAAATAATACTATAAAGGTTACTTACTGTGGCTGGTACAGAAAGAGCTCAATGATATTGTCTCTGCCCTTGGGGTGGTTGAAGAAGACAAAGAGGGACCAGTGAATGAGCCATGTCCTCTGCTGGAGAGACTGGAGAGGGGAGGTGACCGACTGGACCAAGACCGAAATACAGGTAGGAGAGAAGAAATGGAGGAAGGTGGAAAGAGAGATGGGGTAAGGCACAGGAAAGAAAATCCAAGTGCTGTGGCCTAAATGGACAATAATCATCAAACATTCAACCACTTCATACTCAAAATCCAAGTTTTTAAGTAGGTGTGTGTGTGTGTGTGTGTGTGTGTGTGTGTGTCAAGATGCCATGCCGGAGCTCTACTGAAAGCGAAATGTCAATATGAGAGTCCATGTAAGGGAATCTAAATGTGGTATCAAATTCAGAGAAGTGTGGCATTTACGTTGTTATCGATAGTTTCTCTCAGGCGGGTGAGGTCCTCCATGGCAGCCTCCCAGTTCTGCATCAGGATCTCAGAGGCCAGCTTGCCCCACAGAGAGTTCAGGGCATTCCTGTCTGTAGCCGGGACCTGGGGAACAGACATGGTGACCTGTTAAAACCTGACGCACACAACACTACAACATGCAAAACAACAGTTTTTCCACATTTCTTCCTTACACAGGTTGGCAGACATACACAGTGATACTGGGCCATTACTTGCTTGGCTTTAGTGGCCTCTTGTCTTACTTGTCCTGGCTGAATTGATTGAATTATGTCAGCCTCATTGAATGGAACTTGACAGAAAGAGAGACATGGATCACGAAGGACCGTTTAGCTCTAAATAAAAACAAATCTGCTGCACTTTTAGATTGTACAACCACTGCATTGCAGTTGACCATAGAGTTTGATCGCTAGATTACCACATTAAGTAAAGGCATATTTGGAGCATGTGTGTCTTCATGCTGTCTGAATAGCCTGCTCAAACTAAACCACGTTGGTTGCCGTGAAGTTCACTTGATCAGAGGTTATTAGATTGCCTTATTTACAGCATTACGGATCAATAAAGTTGGGGGATACAAAAGAGACACAAAAACAAAATTGAACCAGCAGAGGTCCAGATAACCCAGCTTTTAGTCACTATACCATAAAACACCGATGTAGTGTTTAAAAAAAGACTGTTTATATCACAACTAAAATGATACAACAAATATATGGATTATCCACATTCCACACCTCAACAATCCAGAATTTTGCTAATAACTTCAATTAATTGAGAAATGAGCAACCTAAACCTGAAAGAATAACTACCAATTTGATGGGTGGGGCAGACACACCTAGCATCTCACACAGGGGTGGAAGGAAACTCCCCACTAGACCCAGAACACATTCCTCATGATACGGTTTTAGTTACTGCACAATGCCAGCTGGTGAGACAATAATACAGGCTGTACAAGCTAGGATTCAAATAAAACTACATCATCCCCGACAAAAGGGCGCGATCTGCTGCTTTAGAGTCGACGCCACACATGGAGGGCAGACTCATGTTAAGTTTCTCAGAAAAACCTGCAGAAACCACTTTGAGATCTAGTACTTTGTGATGGCCTTTGGTCAAAATGTTGTTTGTCTCATGAAAGAAAAAATATTTAATAAATCCATTCATGATAAATATAACTAACTGCAGCTTTAGTAGCGAGACTGAAAACCCAAGAAATAAGATTGGTAAAGAAATATTCCGGTCTGGTCGTCAGGCACTTGATATACACACGTTAAATGTGATATTTGTGATATTGGCTTTGTTAACTTTTTTTAACTCCACTTCATTCTTGAGAATGATAATTGCAATAATCCCCACCCATCTCCCTCAGTAACTCTGGACAACTCTGTCGTTATCACAAGGTAATTAGGCTGAAATATGAACTGATGCTAACAAGACACATCTTTGTGAGGATAATCACTCACAAAAATGTCGCAGGCTACTGTTTCTGATTTCAAGAACAGACTAAAAACAAACAAAAAAGAAAAAAAGAATCAGGTAATGAAGCACAGGTTGAGAATGCCGCTGAACCTCAGAGAGGCAATCACTCTGTAGTAGGACACTGGACTACACCCCGGAGCTCATGGGAAACTCTGCGCCACAGTAGTTCACGATAACACCAAACACCAGACGCCGTGACATGAGTCAAGCAGGAAGTCAGGGTGGGTGTCTGCTGAGCGGCCAGAGAAACCTAGATCCTAACCACACACCCTCGTCCGCCGTCAGACAGCCGCTGAAGTGGACTGTGAGACACGACAGACGAACCTAAATAGAGGAAACACGGGAAAAAAAGAGCAGGTTTCCGCAGGAACCCCACAAATTGGTGAAGATTATTCGGATAGGTTTTTTTTTTTTTTTACTTGGCAAATACCAGTTAATCTCTGATAACATGTCAACGAGCTGCTATAATGAGACGGCGGGAGGTCAGGGGAAAACATTTGGAAAAGCTCCTGCAGTATTCCCCCGAAAGGAGAACACAGTGAATGTGCTGTGTCCATCTATCTAGTACAGCAGCAGAGTTACTTTGATCACAGACCACAACTAGAGTCCATTATGAATGAGTTTTTTTTTTTTGTGTGTAAAAGTCCCAAGAAAGATCAGCATTGTAGCAGTGAGAGGGAAAAAAATGCTCCACTGCCAGTATAAAAGGTCAGAGTTTCATCTGTTGAAAGTGTTTGTTATTTTTTTTCTTCCCCAGTCTCTTGGAAGTCCCTGCCTGCTACGTTTGGCTGACCTTCAGGTCATTATGGCAACTTTACACACACACACACACACACACACACACACACACACACACACACACACACACACACACACACACACACACACACACACACACACAGGCCACGCTAGAAAAGTTTCAGTACCTGGGTTTTTCCAACTGTTACCTTAAGTTTCCAATGGTTTGGGAAATGGGCACATTTTCGCTGACTGACCAGCAACAATAAATTGACTGTGCTGGAGATCCGTTGGGATACTTAATCTTTATTCTTAACATCCAATCCCTGCATTAAGTGATGATATGAATAAGTTGCTCTTTTTGGGCTAGGCCACACTGTAACTAGACCTGAGGCATGGATTTTGCAAGGCTGGCTTCCTTAGTTTAATTGACTGGGTTTCCCACGTTAACTGACTTTATGGAGCCTCACCTCTCCCTTACGGGGGAGGGAGAGACAGACAAGGGGCCTGTGAGGAAGGGAGGTCCACAAAACACAGAAAGGCAGAGAGGGGGAGAGCGGTACACAGACTCCCACTAATGAAATCCATTTCTACCTTTTTCACGTCTAAAAAGCCTCTCACATTGTCAAGAGTAAGCAACAGATATCCAGTTACAGAGCTTGATCTGCTTGGAACTCAAAATGAGGGGTGTAACAATTTTAGGGGTAAAAAGAAAATCAGTGCTGGACTTCGAACAACATACCTCAATTAGAGCAATTTTGGTTTATTTAGACTGAGTTGCAAAGCCATAAACAACTGTTGTTGGAACAGTGGGACATATCCGTTTGCAAGCTTTTGAAGACTTCTCTTAATGCTTTCTTTTTGTTGGGGAGTGGAAGTGGAAAGCTCGGGTGAATTACCCGTCATCTTGTCTCAGATGTTACTCTTCCTTCTGCGGATTTGAGCAGATCAGTGAAAGAACCCATCAAATGAAGTGCCCAACTGCTTTGGGTTAAGAGGTTTTTTTTGTAGCAAAAGCGGGTTCATCATCGCTCAGAGGCCACTGCCAAGTCTTCCCAGCACAGTGAACGTGCATGACTAGCCAGAGCCACTGACATCCGAAAGACAGGAGGCGACGCAGTGCAGTATCAAATGCCAATTAGAATGGGAACAAAAGATGGTCTTAATGTCTTTCACTGTAATGAATAGACACAATGTTGATCTTATTCTTGCCCATTCTTTCAGGGCTGGTTTTGGCACGAGTCTCTGCTTTACCGCAAAGCTGAATGCCGAACCAAAGACAAACAAAAGCAGGACGACAAGTGAGTGACACTTGGAAACCCACCGACTACACAGGCTGGTTCCGCTGTTCATTATAGGACGTTCAGTTGGGTTGAACTTACTAACACTTGATGCAAGATAACGCTGAAGGAGTCAAAAGAGAGGCAAAGTTCTGCTGGAAATGTGGTGTTATTACAACTGGAACAATAATCTAAGTCAACAAGGGGGGGATGTCCTACATGTGACCTTGAAGGCAGCCTCAGTGTAGGCAACGAGTGACGCCAGCCAGGCGCTGCTGCTTGCATAGTTAATGATGTAATCACCTTGGATACAGACCTCATAGCTGCTGTATAGTTCACGCCCCTTAGTAGGTTCACAAAATAGGCTCTACGGTTGCGACATGTGTGAAACGTACAGGTGCTTGATTTCTATTACGACAGGCACAACACGCCGTCACGTAACACAAAGTCTCTTGCTGTCAATTTCAGCATTTCTAACCGAACGTTTTTTTTCTTGACATGTCCGTAACTCCTTGCCAACTCACTGAGAATGCAGATTACTGCAAGGATGCAGCTACCAGTATACCTCTTCTTTTGTAATGAAAGAAAAGCCTGGTACAGAAGATAAAGCTTCATGGTTAAACCTTCATTCACATTTCAAATAGAGACCCCTGAAAAGATTGCAACGTTCAAACAATTAAAACGCCAAATTATTTGAATGGGACCGTGGCAAAACTTTTATAACCAATGCCACTGTAAGGTTTTTAAGTCTTCTAGCCTGTCCACTGCTTAGTTCATCTTTCCCTCATTTCTGGGGGCAAAGGGAGAGAAGCCAAAAAGGCCAGAACCCAGGCAACAAGTCTCTTTGTTTATAGAGGTAGGGAGTGTGCATGTGCACTGACAAGAATACTGCCAGTACCCTCTGTGAACTATAATTATATTATTTTGCATAACATACATTGGCATTATTATATTATTTGATTCTTTTAAAAACATTTATCCACCTTTGGATTGGGTAACATTTTTAATACAGGGAAGAAACCGCAGCCTAATGAAAAGACACCGCGCTGTGCGCTGCCTCCCTGAAGCAGCTTGCAAAATGTGTGCAAACCTCTCGATGCTAACTATGAGAGGCCTTGCATAACGTAAGCACACCATAAGCTCAGAAGTCGTGACTAGGGACTCTCTGGCCACAGCACTCAAATCAATAAGCTGTCTACTGAAGCCCGCCCTGTGAGCAGACTACAGACAGATTATGCAGTCCGGTCCACCACTGATCACTTGGCCCAGTAAAAGATCCTACTCAAGTCTTAGAGCAGCATCCCCCCTAATACAAAAGACGTGCGGGGAATTGAACAGGCACTGACGTAAGCTTTTCATATTCAATCACTTCTAAGTGTTCTTTTCCTCTCCTATGCAAGCATTGGCCTTATGTGGAATTAAAGCAATTGGGCAAACATGATGTGATGTTCAGTTTGAATATGTCAGAGAGATGCCTTAAGCCAGTTTATAAATGGGGACAGTAAAATAGTACACCCTGTTAAGTGAAGTAAGGCATGCAGTTATCAGCAAACATCACCATTAAAGGTTAACTGGTGTTGGACGTAGCTGGCGCTGAAAAAAAAAAAAAAAAAAAAAAAAACTTACCAAGACACGGAAGAAGTAAAGGTATTCTGCAGCTCCGGAGTAGTTTCCGCACTCATACTGGAACTTGGCATATCTGTACAGCGTGTCCAAGTACTCCTGACGGAACTTTAAAAAAAAAAAAAAAAAAAAAGGAATACGAGAGTATCAATATCACAAACAGAGAATCGCTGTCGGGCCGAGTCAAAACAATACATATTTTGGAATCAAACATTGTGCTTGCTGTGTAATTTCATGCAGCTGTGGCGCCTAAGGAAATCCCCGTATTGTGTCATATATATTGTTTTATCAGGGCCGGGGTGAGTCATCAAATGGTACTTCTCAAACATCTGGGCTGCATCGAATATATTGTACGACATGGTAACAAAATTGCACAGTTAATTATAATGTTTTCATATTTATTTGTAGCGGAAACATAATTTCCCCGCCACGGTGCTAAATGAACAAAGAGTAAACACTGTTAAAGCATATCGGTAATATTTCACATTTTGTGACAAATCTGCCAAGAAGTGGTCACGTCAACTAAGTCAGAACGATAAATCGGCAATCCTTTCAAGCCTGCTGGTCTTCCTATATTTAACCGGCCCTCCTGCTGTCCAGCATCTCCCAGCAGTCTGCACTGACGTCAGGCCATTCACTAAGATCCAGTAGAACCGTGACGGGCAGTGGGTGCTCCGGGCCAACCCAAGCCTTTCCCACAGCACGCTGAGGGGCCCCGCGCCTGGACAGTGTGGAGGTACACTGAGGACAGCGAGGCAGGTCAGCGGGATACCGGAGTGGGAGGGGACCGACGGAGGGGAGGATGAGGAGCCAAACATCACGGTAAATATAGAACCTCCGGCATTCTTGCGGCTCCATTCACGAGTCCGGAGCGTTTATTCTTACCAAGCCACCACAGAATGTAAATGTCCGCGGAATTTGTGCAAGCCATACAAACCCTGAAAATGAGTTAAGGGTTTTGGGAAGTAACTCTGCATTTCCCTGCTTGGCCGGCCCCTCCCACGTCCCCCTAAAACAACCATGGGTTCACACAAGAGCCATGGGAAATGCAGTGAAGAAGTGAGATGTCAGCAAATCAGGCCAACTTACGTTGTGCTTCTCCGCCAACCAGTCAAAGAGCATTCGTCCATCTCTACGAAAGAAAAAAAAGACAGTTTACTGTAGTTAGAGGCCATTTAACTTGAGTCGCCGTTTGGCTGACATTCTGGGGTTCGGAGTCCCAATTCAGGTATATTTTTCCACTTCTGGTTTAAGTCAACAGCTGTACATTAATCAAGACCACTTTTAAAACTGTGTGATCGGCTGTTTATTACATTTTATTTGACGACTACAAATCTATCCAAGCCATGTCGAACAAATTATGTCTGGAGAGGAAAGTGAAGACACATTTCTCAACACAGCTTTTGAGTCTCCATGGCTTCGTCAACATAAAGGTATGCATTGGCTCTTCTAAACTGTAGTATCGCCTGTAACCCAAAATATTGCCATTCATGGGGACAGCACACCTTTGTGTGTTCCTGGAGTACGTTCACTTGTATCGTTTAGGCCAACGCAGAAGTCTTCACGGCTTCCGCAGAGGCCGTGTTGAAAACATCTTGTATTTTTGCTTTGCACTTGTTATGAGATTTAGATGAGTCAGCTGCTGAGCTGTCCGACAAGTGGCAACTGTTCATGGAAAAGACTGCACAGCATTACCGCCACCTTCTGCACCGGAAAAAAAGTCAAGGGGCCGTCAGCAGCACGTTGACTCAGAAAACCCCCAAAAGTGTTTTTCACTGCTTTAACAAGTTCAAACAAATGAGAACATGCATCGTAGCTCACTCCAATGGTGATCATAATCCATAGAGTGCGTCTTATAGTGACAGACTGTTCATAGACATGGTACTAACATGATTTATTATAATAGCTGGGCTTGATTTCGGGCTTCAGCAGTTGTCCAAATAAAGCCGGGTAAGGCGTGCAGGCCTATTAGCTAACTGTTCAATAAAAGTACTTAGACCATTAGGTTCTATTACCCAGTAAAATGCTTTTTGGATCTGCAACGGACAGGGCATTGGGACTTGAATATTAACCAATTCCTCATTTCCAGCACTGTCAAAAACAAGCAACTGCATTGAGCATAATTTAGGTCATAATGATGGAATACAACTTGTGCATGTCCATTGGCTTGAGTGACAATTCTTCATGGATCCCAGATGAGTTTCACAACATCTTGTGTCTGTTATTTGTTACGTCTGTAGTCGCTGACTTCCCTTGCAAAAACCCAGAGAAGGCTTAATATGTTTTTCATTGAAAATGCAGTCCCACAGAATCCTTCTTCGACGCTGCGGTGCCGTTTCAAATAACAGGTATTACTAATCCCAGATCAGAAATACATTTCATAACCTCACTGGGGCTAATCGTGCCTCTCATAAAACTCTATTTTAGGATAATGATTCAATTGAGAGAAATTATACTACTTTCTATTTAGCAAAGGAAACCGGCTTTACCTGGTGGACTGCATCTGCTTTGTAGTCTCTGGGTCCTCAAACATTTTCACAATGGGCTCCGTCTCGGACTGAAGCTGCTTCAGCTGGGCTACGACCTCTGTCCTCTTCTCTCTGAGAGCTGACACAGGGAGGAATAAAGAAAGTCATTAGCTACAGCAACACCATAAACCAACATGTACAGCTACCCCAAGTACTGAAAACACTATGAAAGTTTACTGCTAAATCAATGCAGAATGGAGTAAGTGGCGTAGTGCAGAGCCCCTTTACGATTTCCATCGAGCAACATTAATATCTTTCTTGGTTTTATATGGTGGTTATTTCTAGAAAAGGCGGGATGAGGGAGTGTGTATCCACCAGGCGTTAGCACTTACTATGGGGAACCTCCTTATCGGAGTAAAGGCTTCTGTACACGTCCATGGCGAAGTCCACCATGTTTGTGTCACTGAGGAGGTCCAGTTTTCCATGAAGCAGCTCCTTTTCATTGTAGATCTAAGATACAGGGACAATGACAGAAAACAGAGTTGAGCGTGGTGTTTTTGTACAATATTATTATCTAACACACAGGAGGAAATTACAAAGAACCCCCCGCAGACAAACAGGGGTGGAGAGTAGCGAGGGCGAGGCGAAAGCCCAATTATATATAGCATATGATTTATCGCCTTTCATTGGAAATATATTGTGATGAAATCATATAAATAAATGATACACAACCACGTCTATATTGATAATATGCACGTATCAACTCATATTTCTCAGAAAATTTGATAATTTTACACAAAAATGATGAATTGAATGAGAAAATAGTCGCTTTTCATCAGTCAAGAATTTTGTTAACCTAAATGGTTATTGCATATAAACTATGTATTTATTGATGCCCAGAAACATGCTATATTATGTTGGCCATATCGCCCAGGCCTTGTCGTGACTCCTTACAAGTAGCCTAATGCAAATTAGTGGGGGTTTTTATATATACGAGGAACTGTAACTGTTTTTTGGATGTATATCCACTAAATGTTCCAAGTATTACTTCTTCAATTCACGGTTTGTTTATTCTACGACTGGAAACTTGAATCCGGTGACTGCACACGCTTCCACTGGTGGCCATGTTGAATTGCTTCTGAGGGATTAACAGAATCCTCTCTTTGAGCAGATTTTGGTGGATTGTTGGGACAGAATAACTACATTTAAAGCAGGCCGCCATGTTTGGAAAGGGAACGCAGAGAACCAGCGAACAATCAGGCGCATTCCACAGCAGTCAGTGGGAAGAAGACACTTTTTCATCAACCTTGACTTGCATGAAATGACTTGTGCATATACACAATAAACAATATTAAAACATAAATTGACTCGTGAATATATTGGGCCCGTACACACTAAACATTATTAAAACATAAATTGACTTGTGAATATCTTTGGCTGGTACACACTAAACAATATTAAAACATAGCTAGATGGACTCGTAAATATCTTTGGCCCGTACACACTAAACATAAGGTTACTTGTGGTTTGAGTAATTTAATCTCAAATGTTTTATTTTACTTTTTATTTGAGCAATTTTGATAGGAGTTATTGTACTTTAACGTTACTCGAGTAAAGAGTTTCAGTAACGTTAGCCACCTCCGCGGGCAGGCCCAGACAGAATGGCATATGGCTATAGGGTAACTTGTGAATAAAACAATATATATATATATATATATATATATATATATATATATATATAGTGTTAAAACAGCACAGGCACTGCTAACCAACAAACGTTGAAGGCCCAATAGTTAGTCAAATGAAAATGGACCTGACGTGGTTATTAGCTTAGCAAACACGTTAGCTGCTAGCTCGGCACCCGTATGTTACTTTACGGGTGCCGGACCAAATAGTAGTCAACATCGTTAAGAACGTTACATATCTTCCGACTGTTAAGCAATACGCCATGAACGTAAACGAAATATGCGTCCCGTTATGTTATTTTATTATTGCAAAGGACTCGTGTTTTTCAGCTTCACGGGTTAGCATAGCCCGTGATAGCTCACGTATGACGATTTCATTTCCCAGTATAGAAGCTACTGGGCGGCAACTGGGCTGAGCCTCAAAGTGCGAACATCTGAGAGCACCAGCGAACTATGGTTGTAGCGTTACAACCATAACGGCGTTTAACCCAGCTAGTGCTACGAGTTTAGCTGAGGCGAACAATCACCAGAATCTGTACCAGCGCGTGGCTGAACCACTGTGAAGATGGTGTAAATTAAAGGGTGACTTCCGATACTATATTTTCAATGTAAAATGAAAGTGAAGCGCGGTAATACTTAATAATAACCTAACATAATAGTAACATTAATCGTGGTGATTATTATGAAATATACAACTGTGTTTTCACTGAATGCGCTGATTTAATCGCTTACACGTTGTTCTGTAATTTACTTTGTCCTGCTCTTATCAACAGTCTCCGGTTCATTTGGTCAAAAGTAACGTGCTTTTATTTTGAAGGCATGGAGCTACATATCCGGCTCTGCTCCGGTTGAATGCGTACACTTTACACAGCTACAGAAAAATGTGACCAACTCCATAACGCACACAGCTTTTAAACCTGTTTGAAAGCCGTTTATACTTGTTTTAAACAACGAAAAAATGTAACGAAGTGTTTACATGTTTATATATTTCATACCTCTTTGACAGACAGGAACTCCAGCAGAGGAAAAACGAGATGACGGTCTAAAAAGTGAGCAATTTTGGTGGTGAGGTCGTATTCCGCCATCTTTGCTCCGGAGAAAGGAAACCGGAAGTGTGTTGCAGCAGCGTAAAGAAGAACTGACCAATCACCGACTTGCTCAACATCCTCCTCAGATAGATAGATGGAGATTTTTTTCCCACTCCAGCAGCATTTCAACATACAGGTAAGCAATACAAAATAAAAAAAAGCACAACATATACAAAAAATGAATAGAATAATAAGATAATACACAATATATATACAAATCAAAATAATATTAATTAAATTAACTAACAAAATAAAACTAACAAAGCTAGTGCAAAAATAGAGCCAAACAAACAACAGTGTAACGACGTTATATCTGAGTGATAGATTTGGCCTGAAGTGATTTATTGTAAAGTCCGCTGTCCCTGCAGTAAGTGGTGGAGAGGGCCGTAATAGCCTCCTATATAGATAGACAGATATATTAGTTAGAATTGAATAGATTCAAATGTATTTGTTTAACTATGAACTCTTCTACCACTGTGCAAATTCTCCTATTAATATATTTATTTATGATATGCTGATACACTTAAACTGTTATGTTTATATTATTATTAGTCTATTACTTTCTGGTTCTATTCATGGTTCAATATAACGTTTTACCCTTTCACTAAGGCACATGAATGGAAATGAGGATTTCTTCGTTTGTTTTTTTGCTTCATTGGTTTCTCAGAAATGTGACTTATGTAAATCTGTCAAAATAATAAAAAAAAATCCTTCTGGTGCTGATACAGTGAAACATTTCATGTATAAAGAGGAATACAAGTGAATGTTTTGTTGAATTTATATATATATATATATATATATATATATATATATATATATATATATATATATATATATATATATATATATATTTATTTATTTAAAAGCTATATTTAAAACCACTCATGAGCCTGCTACATTTTAAAGAACACAACCAGATAATTTCCAATCAATTTACTTTTCCACAGGTTAGAATGTCTTCAGTGTGCATCTGAACCATCCTCCTTTCTCCTCTACTCAGCAGCTGCCTCATAAAGGTGCCCATGTGTCGACCTAATGCCTGGCTGACAAGCTCCAATATTAGCTACTAAATGGCCCATTTCTAATAGGTTTCATTACCTTGTTTTCTTGACAACCACCCGGTACTGTCTTATATCCTCACACAATTCTCCCCTTGTTACCACTGGACTCTCTCTCTCTCTCTCTCTCTCTCTCTCTCTCTCTCTCTCTCTCTCTCTCTCTCTTCCACTCCCCCTTCTCCCATGCCGCCTGATGGCAGGTAGAAATGAGTCATAAACAGACACCACTCGACATGGCCCATTGCTGTTTTACTGGGTGCTCGCTTTAATTGAGAAAAAAAAAGAAGTAAAAACCCAGCATTTCCTCTGTTGAAGCCTCCTTTGTGTCGTCTGCTTCATTTCAGGAAAGGCGTGTCCATTAAAAGAGTCACCCATGCAATCATTGGCTCAGTTTGCCAAGTATCATTGGGAATTTGTCTCGATAGAGCATTCATATTTCATTCTCATAATTAAAAGCTTCGTTAGTTTGGCTCATGTTAAGTTGGCTTTGTGGTCACAGTTACATATTTTCTCTGTTAAGCTTATTTACTACAGCTTTACTAGATACATGCAATATATATATATATATATATATATATATATATATATATATATATATATATATATATATATATATATATATATATGTTTGTGTATTTCTTCATGATAATGTCTTCTTGCTGTGTGTGTTGTATTCTTTTTTTACTTGTGCATTCCGGCTCAGTATTTTCTTGAAATATTCAAAAGAAAAGTATATATGTACTGTAAGCGTGGTTCCTGGTGGAAAATAGGAGGTTTAAAGATCAAATATCATGATTACACAAAAAAGTGAAATTCATTCATTGTCTTAAAACAGTACATATATACTTTTCTTGACAATATTTCATGGTTAGGGACTGAGAAGACATGATTAGGGTCTGATAGGGGTCACAACAAATAGGGAGGTTTTGTATTTATTTATTTTTCATCTGAGGCCTGAGGGCAGGGGAGGGTCCTTACCAGCTGTAACAGCGTGCGGCTGCTTTTGTTTTCCGCCTTGTCTGTGTGTGTGTCATCATGGCAACATGTGGTCCTGGAGACACCGAGTGTAGCGGGAACTACCACAGACGCAGGTTTGAGTGCTTTGCCAGATGATTATATTTCTGTCTGTGCACAGATTTTATCAATACGAAAGTGTCACAACCGTGTTTGATGCACTTGCAAACTTTACAAGTGTGTAGTTGAGATCACAGTGAAGGTTGCGTTTGAAGATGGGTGTGGTCAGAGACTCAAAGGAAGTGGGGAAGGGGCCATTGGCCCCTCCGCCTTACACGCCTTTTACAGCCACCGATTCGGCATCGCGGCTGGTGGTGTTTCAAGATTATCTGTAGTTTAGTCCTATAAATCTAAATAGTATTTCAGCCTTTCTTTGCAACATAGTTAAGAGTTACACAAATAGTTACATAACTTACATACATAAAATCCAGACATAAAAATATAAGTCTGGCACGTTATCACAACTCAAAGAGGGTTCAAAGAAAACATCAATAGTCATGGGGACGCCCGTTTTTACAATGACTCAACCCAGATCATGCAGTAATAACATGTGTATGGTCTCTTACCAAGCAGGAAAACCTCTATGTGTCCGACACTTCCAACCTGACTTCAGTGTAAAATGATCATAAACCACTAATTGCTCCTCTGTGTAACATAAACACATGCACTAGATCGTCAATTTTCAGAGTAATTTGAGTTGGATTTTATGTACAGGCAATAATACTTGTTATTTCACAATATTGAATTAGGAAGCCGCGAGAGGAATCTTCATAGGGTCCAAGCAAAGCCAATCAGCATTCTCAGATCGGTTAAACACCACCGCTAAATCCAAAAGACAAGAAACCGTGTGTTTTAAACACTGATATGGAGGCCAAATTGCTTTGGTTTCTCTTGATCCAACTAGCCAAACTTGGTACTAAAAGAAATAGTGGGAGTATTTTGGAAAAAAACATTTGTTCATTCTCTTTCTTTTCTTCAGATTATTCAGTTTCTTTCCTGACATACCACTAATGTAATTCTGCTGATAACACGCCGAACACGTAAAAACATGGTAAATCATGTGCAGTCATCTTTCCTTTCAAAGTTGACCTCTAAAAGACGTTTCAGATCTGCAGGAGTCTGTGAGGAGTGCACATTGAAATTTGCAAACCCCAACAATCCTAGCCACTAAGCACCGTGAAGGCCTGAACTATGTGCAACCCGTGTTTAAAAAACGCTCCAGTACCAGGTTGCTCATCCATCCCCTGAGAGAAAGGCGAAGCAAAACCAATGAATTGCAGAGAGTTGGGAAAATGGGCAAGGGGTGATTGAAACAAACAATAAAGCAGTTCAGGGGGGTGGATCGAGGCAATTTCCTGCTGGACACTCAGTAATATCTTGGGTATCCGCGACATTAATCATATGATGCTTTCAGACATTGTCTGACGCTGGCCAAACAAATATAAGCTCCTCTTCTTTAACTTCATTAAATAGCTGTGGCCATCACACAGCAGCAGGATCAATATGCGCATGCATGTCTGAGAGAGTGGCCGTGTGCAATTGACTCACGGGGCACAGCAGTGGCAACTTCTAATTCTTCTTATGCCAAGTTTATGCGTTTATGCAGTGAAAACACTGCGAACAGGAGTCGGTATATTTTTATTCTCAGAAAAAGTCTATTGTTTTCTTTGGACAATCACAATACTTTTTTCTTTTCTTCTGGTGTGTCAAGTACATTATCATAAGGAGTTTTCAGTTTTGCTCATTAAATATAATAATGTTTGTTTTGGCATTCCTGCAAGCATAGACCTCCTCTAACCCCTTAAGAAAATACAAAATAAAGCAAGCTTGTATGCCGAATCATGAAAACTAAAATTATTGCACTCAGCCTATAAATTATACTGCAGTTGTCTCCTGTTTCTAAAATTGGACAGGGATTTCAATGTTTTGTGAACCATAACTTAAATGTAAAAAATAGTAATAACTAGTCTGCAACTGGCAGTATTCACTTTAGATCTATCTAGATGGGGTGTTGTATTATTTTATTTTGGAACATCATGGTGCTTCACAGAGGTCAATTTATTTCCCTCCAGTTAATTTAAAGGCAAATTATCAATAAACACAAGTTTGCACAAATTCCCAGGTTCAACAGCACTCCACAAACTAATGGGTGACGTCACTGTGACGATGTCACACGCTTCTTATATAAAGTCTATGGCCCAGTCCCAATGTCCCCCCTGAGGCTTTAAACCCTGAACCCTCAGGAATTTACTGATCTCACCTGGTAAATGGTTGAGTGTGCACTTTTTCCTGCAACATATCACATTACCATGACAACATAAAACAAAACAAATAAGATGTACAATTGTGTGTATTATTTTATGCTTTTTAACTCTCTCTCATGAGAGGTAATTTCAAATAATCTATGAACTCGTTTTTGTCAAATCAGCTTCAATGACAAAATGTTGTTTGATGAATAAATCTGTGTAATATAATCTCTGCTTGCATTCTTCAGATTTCATGTGTTTGTATGTTCCATCTTTAATCCTTAACGAAACTTGTTGTTGTGTAAATGTAATTTGCCTGGTTGAACACCCACGTGCCGTCCTTTTTTGTTAACTTTTATTTTTTACATCTCCAAGCTTCCACTGGCATGTTTAACGTAACATTGCTTTGAATTGTAGTCAATTCCCTTGGACAAAGTCTGCGTGTAATGCTGACTGACGAAAAGGGTTAATAAAGGCCTCAACGGTCTGCCAGAGCACCCTCGAACACTCGACGATTTGACAGTGGGACAGCCCTAAACCCTCACATACTTAGCGGGAACGCGTCTCAAACTTTGTGAGTCCTTCAGGATGAAGATTGGGATTGGGCCTGTGCTTCACACCCACACACTTGGCCTCCATGCCAAATTCAGCCTCTTGGGGCAAAAATTGTGGTCGCCAATGGATGGGGACATTTTTGTGGACCGACCGACCAACAGAGAGACTGATCCCAGCAAATTAAAATGAAGATGTGCAATATATGTCTCTCTGTACCCAATACAATGGAGGTAAATGTAATTTAATTTGTGGTACACCATTTAATTCAAAATACATACATGTATAACAACATTTCTTTCCAGACACAGAGCCATACTCTGGAATGGCTCTTTGTCGACAGTTTTCATTCAACTACTAACCAACCAAACAAATCCCAATGTAACTGCTGCCAACAAGATTTTTTCCAGGTGCTGGGAGGTGGATTTTGTTCCCTTCGGACAGAGCCAGGCTTGCGGGTTTCCCCTTGTCGACAGTCTTCATGCTAAGCTAAACCACTGCTTGCTGTTGCTAACGCACAAGCTTTCGGCAAGAAAGCAAATATGCGTTCTTCCCAAAATGCCTTGCCATTAAGGCAAGTATGCAATTGTGCACAGCGACTGCAAACTGATTGTTGTTTGTCAGATCCAACCTCTGTGTGGATACGGTTCATGGTGGTCTGCACTCTAACATAACAATGACTTGGCCATGTTTTTTGCAACTTGGTAATCTCCTCCTGCCAAGGCACTTCTCCGTAAACCCAACCAAGAGGGTGAGTGTAACTAAGGATTTGTTCCGAGCAACTCCCACAGCACTCAGCCAGGCTATTTAATGAAAAGCGTTGGGCTAAACTTGAACTAAAACTTGAAACACAAAGTCCCTAAAAGTGGAGTATACGAACAGTCATCCGCCATTTCTGTTTCTGTAAATCAAAGTATGTGTGTATTTTTGAAGGTGAAACGGTTGCAGGTAATGATGTCTTTGACCATGCAGGAAATCGGGATGCTATCAGGAGCTCCGACACATTCAGCATGCAAAGCAGTTACCCATCATTCTATGTGTTTATCTTGCAGAGATGTGATAATATAAAGGGTGCTGGAGTGATGGGCCAAACATTCCATGAAAAACCTCAACTCTTCAGTTCCCTGAAAGCTTTCTTGGTCAACAAATGGATCCAAGAGAGGGAGCGGAGATGACACTGCCAAAGACACCCACCGCTGGCCTCGTTCTAATATCTGTCAAAATGCAAATCAATGACTCCTGAAGACAGATGACTTGCCGCTGGATGTTGCACGGCCAACCGAATTTCAGCATCCCATATGAATTTCAATGATTCTTTTGTAAACGCGTTAGCTATGCATCACCTCACTCCGGGTGCGTGTCAGGTTATAAATCAGCGGCCCACACTCTTGCGTCGGAGCCCAGTGCTGATTTCAGAACTGTAACACTCGGCGGCAGCGGAATGAAGGTTATCGACCAGGTTTACGTGGGCCAGAAATCAACGCAAACTTCCAGCGAGCAACCGATGGCACCAAATATCTGCGCAACACATGTCCGCTGCAAGGACAAAGAGTGACTTGCACTCACACACATCAGCGACGTGCATCACAGTCGATCAATATTTGACCCCTCTAAACCTTCCTTAACCAGCTTCGCTCCCAGGCTCTGCTCCTCTTGTTATGCATAACTTCACTTTTCCTCTGCAATTTTCTTTAAATGCACAACATCACGGAGAACACGGCGCTATCTCCAAATTTGCAGCTATGGACTTTCTTACCAGAAAAAGGAAAAGTGAAATCTGATAACTCCAGATTATGCTGTTTAGTTACAGGCTTCCAATGCACGGGGGTGATGGGATTTGAATATTCCGCTTCCTGCGGATTTTAAATGTCTGCAATGACTGCTATTGTGTGTATTTATGTAGCTAAGTGGAGGCCTCTGAATGAAAACCGCTCTTGAAATAATGGAAAGAAAGTAAGATCAATGAACAATAACTATGACTCGAATGACTGTGAATGTCAAACCTCAACTCAGACCCTCTGAGAGGTTGTCGAGGTTGGAACCGTAAAAAAACACGCCTGGAATGAATGAACTTCACCAGCCGCCGCAATTTAGGATGGAGATGATGTGACTCTTCAATACAAGACAGGGGTGAAAATTCAATACTTGGCTCGGAGGTGTCAAAATTGTCACGTTGCTGTCAAATACTCTCTTAGAGATCAAACTTTCTCTTTAATAAGACTGCATGATGGTTATTTAAGATTCAACTCAACTATGGAGTCCTCCAATATTATTTTCTTTTTTACTGTATTAAATTCCAGGATGGGGACAGGAATGTGTTCATGGGGAAATGGACTCCACGGCTTGTTTGGATGAGTTTTTCTAAATGACCATTGCTTCTGATAAATGTCGCTATCACCTGCAGCGTGTGCTGAAGTCTTTTGGAACTAATCTCACCCATGGGGATGTTAAAACCCAGTTTGAATTGAATGAGAAAGGACGATTGGCCATTAAAACCAATCGAGCAACACATAATATACATGTGGTAATACTCCGATTCACAACAAGCAATCGCACTAGTACGCGGGGGCTGTCAGGGGAGCAATACATCCGAAGCCTTGTACTGTGTGAGTAACGTCAATTACCAGCGTGGTGCTGCTCTGACATGGGGCTGAATATTGTTCTTGGCACTGAAGTCGAGAGAGAGAAGAGCAGGAGAGTGAGAAAGCCTAATTATGATGTGCCATAATTTCCCGCTCAGGGCCTCTCACTCAGGATATGGGTGAGGTCAAAGGTGCAATAGAGGGAGTCCATCAGAGGCAAAGCGTGCTGAAGTCATCTGTACAGAGTTATTCGCGGTGAGGTGAAAGCAACTTGGTCAGACAGGGGACCTAATCAGATTTCAAAGTAAACACGGTGCCGCCGGCTCCAGAAGGCTAAGTCCAAACATTGTTGCTAATTGCATCTGTCTTCATTTTCCGCAACTCACTGTACAACACCAACGAAAAAGAAATCTAGATGGAACAAGAACTATTTCAAAACCACAGAGAGCACCTCAAACTTACCTCAATTTCTAGTTCATAGCTGTACATTTTAGAGATTGCCAACTCTGATTGCTTCTGTCAGAAATCAAAATATAATGCCTGTGAAGTGTTTCTTTGGAATATTTCTCTTTTTTTTTCATACATGGAGACTGAAAAGGAAAATATATATATATGCTTGTCCCGTGTGCCATATGTGGGGGCTTTGAGAGCATGGAAACCTACGTAAGCACCAGTCAAGTAGTACAATTTGGGTTTTCAGATGGCTGGAATTGATCTCCAGTATTGTGACATTTCTGCACAAGAGGACTGCTCCAAGTTAAACAGACGCCTTATGTCAAGAGGATTTTTTTTCACCACCACCGCCACCACCACACGTCCAGCTGCATCTCAAAGTTATGGACAGCTTGTTCACAGAGTGTTTTCACTGTCGTGTCCTGAAATCCAGAGAGTCGCACCCGTTCGCTGCATGCTGTTTATTGCAGGTCACTGTTAGGGCCCTGGCCTTCAATGGCACCTTGGCAGACTGGGGAAAGCCCTCTACCCTGAAGGACAGTGCATGATTGTTTTAATGTGGTTTCCTTAGTATTTTGTGTTCCAGCAAAACCCAACCACATATCCATTGACTGCCATGTGCAGACTTGGAAATTACAAGTACACAGATCGCCAAAGCTGAGCGTAACCTAAACTGTGCACAGTGTTAGTATTTGCCTCCCTGACAGAGATGATGACATTTCATCGTTCCCTTTTGCACTTGCCCGTTACTTTGCCCGTCGTTTTTTTTTTTTACAATATCAGTGTCCTTGAGACAGAGAAGAAAAATAAAATCTCCTTGTTGCCCTTTCACAACAGAACATCGACAAAGTATGCATAACAGTAGGCTATGTGTGCAGTGAGCAGCACTGGATATGACATCAGATATCTCTGAAATGTCCCCGTAAGCAAGTTCACATCAACAAGTGTTTAATTTGGAAAGAGAGAAGTGTGTAAGCAAGCAAATGCAGCGAGGCGATGAGATTCACAGGGGCTCCAGAGGGAATTCAGGAGAAAATGGTAGATGTGCTTGGGAAGCACATTTCACACTTTCGGATGAAACTGACTGAATGAATGAATATATACTTTATTAATTCCCAAGGGGAAATTTTTTTGTCGTCATCAGTAGCGCCTTACCACTTGAAATACAAACACACAAGATAAAAGATCAAATATATAAAGAAGCAACACAGGATGAGAGATATATACAAATTAAAATAAAGTAATATAAATATATATACATATGTATGCATATATATATATTTATACATACATATACATATATATACATATATTTAAATATACACAATAAAATAGAATACAACTAACTGGACTGAAATAGCTGAAGAGTGTATTCATTAATTAAAATAAGTAAATTAGATAAACAGTGCAAAATGCAAAGTATGTATGGTACAGTGATGAATTAATCCACGGAGGAACTAGCAAGCGGTGACTTGTTGTAAAGCCGTATAGCTGTCGGCAGGAATGTTCTCCTGTAGCGGTCCTTCTTGCTGCGGAGCGTGAGGAGTCTCTTGGAGAAAGTGCTCCTCTGGCCCTGCAGCAGGTGGTAGAGAGGGTGGTCCAGGTTGTCCAATATGGACACACGTTTCTTCAGCGTCCTCCTCTCCACCACCTGCTCCAGAAACTCCTGCTTGCAGCCGATGATGGAGCCGGCCTTCTTAACCAGTTTGTTAAGTCTGTTGGTGTCACCGGCTCCAATGCTGCTCCCCAGCAGACAATAGCGAAGTACAGGGCGCTGGCCACAACCGACTGGTAGAACATCTCCAGCATCTTGCTGCACACATTGAAGGATCGAAGCTTCCTCAGGAAAAAGAGTCGACTCATCCCCTTCTTGTACACAGCGTTGATGTTGGCCTTCCAGTTAAGTCGGCTGTCAATGGCAACACCCAGGTACCTGTACTCCTCCACTGTGTCCACGTCCTCTCCCAGAACACTCAGAGGACTAGGAGCTGTCGTCTTCCTCCTGAAGTCGATCACCATCTCTCTGGTCTTGGCCACGTTCAGATTCTAGACTCAGCCGACTGTCCTATCCAATACTTAGTCGGGGTAATTATTATAAAAATGGAAACGGAGCATGCGAAACTGCGGTCAAGTGAGCCCACATCCGCCGAGTGAGCCTCAGTTGCAATTCTAAATGCACCTCTATTCAAGGTGTTACGGTACGGGGGCCAGCTCAATTTCACAATATTCAAACAGCTATAAAAACAGTTCCATAGACTTGTATATAAAACTTCCACTGCAGTCTTGTTCAAGGGGACCTCTGCTATGCCCATGTGCATGGCCTCCAAATATTACTGTACAGTTTTGGAAAAAAGTGAATTCAAAGTCTGCTTAAATTTCATAATGATATTCATAATTCCCCAATATTCAAACAGCTATAAAAACAGATCCTTTGGTTTGTATATAAAACTTCCACTGCAGTCTTGTTCAAGGGGACCTTGTGAATATCATTATGAAATTTAGGCAGACTTTGAATTCACTTTTCTCCAAAACTGTACAGTAATATTTGGAGGTCATGCACATGGGCATAGCAGAGGTCCCCTTGAACAAGACTGCAGTGGAATTTGTGTATACAAGTCTATGGATCTGTTTTTATAGCTGTTTGAATATTGTGATATTGTGAAATTGTGAATATCATTATGACATTTAGGCAGACTTTGAATTCACTTTTCTCCAAAACTGTACAGTAATATTTGGCCGCAATGTTTATATACAAACCTAAGGATCTGTTTTTATAGCTGTTTGAATATTGGGGAATTGAGCTGGCCCCCGTACCGTAACACCTTGAATAGAGGTGCATTTAGAATTGCAACTGAGGCTCACTCGGCGGATGTGGGCTCACTTGACCGCAGTCATGCGAATGGCATCGTCTGGATTTTGAAGGTCTGCTCTCGCTTGCTAACCATCCCGCTGTATGTTGCTGACTGCTGAACAGTGCAGCGGATGCAAACGTAGGTTTACGGTATACTGGAATCACATTTGACCTTTGCCTAGGCAGAGCATGTGCAATTTATTTCACCTGAATGGACAAAACATGAAGTGATTCTGTTGATGTCAATATGTAAACTTGTTATCACATCTCATTATATCACATCTCATAACATAAAACAAGACCATTAATCATTATTATTAATTATTATGATAAGTATTATTACATCATTGGAACATTAGAATAATGACTACGGTATTATTATTATTATCATTACTAATATTGTAAAACTTGTGTATTTTATTCAATTATTTTATTATATTTTCAACCTCAGGCACGCCCACAGCTGGCGAGCCCATGACGTAGGCACGGCGTTTGCTGTCAAAAAAAAAGATGGCGTCGATATCAGAAATGTACGATGTGGGTTGGGAAGGTAAGACAAAAGATAATATAGATTCTCCTCAAGTGACATTGAGACTTGTTTTTATGTTTTTAAAGGCATTCCGCGCTTTCTGGGTTTCATTTTATTTATATTTTTACTGTGCAAGAACACGAGGGAGAGTTCAAACAAGTCGGCGTGTCAAAGAGTAAGCTATCGCTAGTTAGCATGGCTAGCTAATGTACTGTATTTATCCACACAGTAGACCCGTTGTCAGCACATCCTCGCAAGGTTTAGTTGTCGGCCGTGTTAAAGGTGCGTTCAACGTAAAGCTGTGTCGTCGAGCGGTGTCGGGTTGGCTTTCAGATAACAACCTAACGTCTGTAGCGTGCTAGCCACAGTCACGGCATCGGCTAACGTCAGCTAACGGCGTAGCTGGAAGTTGCATCGCAATAAATGTCTGATTCCTGCAAAACACAGCTGTAATGCCAGTGCCATCCTGTCCGTGTGCGAGCGCAACGGTAGCACAGACGGAGTAAAAGTTGCACTTGCTTCTCTGATAATCCTATATTTTGCACTAGCGTGCTTTTGATGAGCCCCATTAACGTCACCGCGATCACCTCCATCGGTTCAGTTGATGGAGAACCGATACTGCACGTGACAGTGAAGCTTCAGATATGTCTTGCTATACGAACACTTATCCCAAATTGTGTATTGCTCATGAAATGACCGGAAATAATCACAAAAATAAATGATATGTTTTTTGTCAAACCGTTGTTGATTGAGATCACAATTGCCATCATGGTTTCATATGTTTTTGTCCACAGAGATGAGAGACAAGCTGCGTAAATGGAGAGAAGATAACTGCAGGAACAGTGAGCAAATTGTGGACGTTGGCGAAGAGCTGATCGGTGAACATTCATCTAAACTGGGAGATGACGGTAAGTGTGTCCAGACTACATAAATCGGTACACAATTTGAACATACTTCAAAAGGATTCTTCAGCAAGCATACACACTGAGCTTTTGGCCAATGCAGACTATGAGGTTCATTGTTCATATGGAACATTATAAATTAGATTAGGCAACAAATTGCACCACTTCAGTTGTTTTGCAAAGGAAATAGTAGCCTTTATAACAAACTCACCCTACTGTTTTGGTAATAACACAACAGACAGCTTGTCATCATTTCCTTGTGGCAGTGCTCACGGCATATAATAGAAGTAAGCGATGAGTACAGTCTGGCGGTCTGTTCAAAGTTTAAAAACATTTTTCCCCGAGTGAGGATCCGAAAACCATTCGCTCCCTCTGTAGAAAACAGCCAGGCTAATGTTATTGACTGTGGGCTCATCTGGATAACTTTGTGAGATATGATTCCTCCAAGTGGGCAATATTCTGCTCGCTACATTTGGATCTCTCCTCTTTATTTTTGTGGTATGAATTTTTCTTTTGGAAATTTCTTTAACAGGATCTTAGGTTTCAAGTAATGAAGAAAACACAGTCATAGCTGAAAAGCCAAGTCCAGAAATACAAGATCTACTTCCATTAAACAGATATTTCGGAGATTTTTAGGGGGAAATGGAAGATACTTGACTTGGGAAAGGATGACAGTTTTCTTTAACTTGCTTTGGTGTCTTCGATGATGAGAGGGCAACTTCACAATGTACATTATCAGTAAAAGCAGAAAATAACATTGAATATATTCCAGACTTGCTGTAAACGGGGATACAAGACGGTAATCGTAATGTGTGAAAGGTACAATAGTATGCATAGTCTGTTGCCTAGTAATGCAAAGGGTAGAGTTTCTGGTGATTTTATTTCTGAAGCAGGAGTGAGTTTTACTTACCATAAACATATTAAAGGTCATGATCTCCCTTACAGTACTGTCCTTCCTACTCTCCCCTTTCCCCCTAGTCATTATGATTCATACGGTCCTCAAAAGAGGTGGATAAACACTTAACATGCCATGGATTTATTGAAACCAGCTCTTAACTTGGCTGTGAAATGAGTTGGCAAATATCAAAACAAGAGTTGGAATCATTAAAGTCAAGAAAAACTCGGAGCATTTGTTTGTTTTGGCATAACCTGCCAGATTTTGGGCTGAGTTGGTTTTTATTATTATTTTCGATTAACGGGGTGTTCATTTGGCTAAGCACATCCAGTTTGCTTGTCAGAGCTGTCCATCTAACATGTTGTATTAATTCCATTAATTGGCTTCCACCGCCAGGCTATTAGTCAGTATGTTATAATGGTATAGTTGACTGAATGAATAAACATTTCAATATATTTTTTATAGCTAACCACCAAGTGAAACATGTTCAATGAATGGTTCTGCTTGTTAATGATGGCGCTCCACATGCCATGTTCTATAAGTACAATAAATATAACTGTGCTGAAATGTTCAACCTTGTTTGAGATTTGTTTTATATGACTAGAGAAACATGTATTTGACAATATTCAACCATGAAGTCTCCACACAAACGGAATCTTAATAACCGTCATGGAGCAGAAAATAGTCAAAGCAGACATCGCTAATTGGAACAATTCATATGAACCACTCGACAGCATAATGTTCAAATCAGTGTCACAATGTTATGTCAAAGTAATGTTATTGTGAACCACATTATCTGTTACCACAGTCACACTATCGAGAGGGAGGGATGAGAAACGGCATGTCATTTACAGAATGGTTCGGTCAGCTACTTTGGTTTCTCAAAGCATCAACATTGTTTTTTTAAACTTAAAAAGTAGCTTTGATCTGATTTATCTGCCCAACTTGGGACTCTATCTTTTTTATTTTAATTTTTTTTAAGAAATCACTTTTATCATGTCTACCATACTATTATTTATTTATTTATTTATTTATTTATATATATATATATATATATAGTAGTTCAGCTTGTTCAACTTTAATCTAAAAGTGAGATGGATTACTGGAAATGGTCCTGCATTTATGATTATTATTATTATTATTATTATTATTATTATTGTAGTTCTGTCCAAGTTTTACATTTTTGTATCGTTTCTTTTTTAACATTGTCCTTGATATGTTTCATACATAGAAAATGGTAAATGGAGCATTACATATGAAATGGGGAAAGTTATTTTGAATTGACTCTTAAACTGAGTCACAGCATAGAAGCTTGTTTGTGTGAGTAGAAAACACAACGTGCAGCTGTTGTGGGTCTGTAAAGTTGCGACGTCAAGTGTATGGTTCAATATATAATTTGCCGTGTTACAGTGGAAAGGAAAGGGCGTTAACACAGTCCTCTATGTCTCTTCTGTCCAGTATGGATTATTTATGAGCAGGTGATGATTGCAGCGCTGGACTGCAGTCGAGATGACTTGGCTCTGGTAAGTATTTATTTTAATTTAATATTTTTTACCGCTCTTCCTCATGCCCTAGAGCTTCAAAAGCCACCGTTCACTCCCTCGCAGGCATTCCTACTTTGCAGCAACCCTCTCTGCCAAATGTGAAAATCAGATTTTTTTTATTTGGCCAAATGGTATTACTCCGTCTGTACTTCGGAAAGAAATTAAATAATTCTGAATTGGAATTAGAGCAGTGTAGCAAATGAGTGGAGACTGCATACTTCAAGTGTGAGCTGAACTTGGCCATCCTTTTATGGAGTTCAACTCATTTTTCCTCATGATTTACTTTCCATCCAAAAGCTTAATGTGATGGTTCTGTCTTCAGGTTTTGAAGTATTCACAGCTCTGAACATTTTCAAATCTGCATTGGGGTTAAAAAAAAGACAACAGATCAATGTTATTGAAAGGGTTCAGAAAAAAAAAGAATGACTCATTGAGTACAGAACAGGCAGGACTCGGCCTTTGAAATTAGTTGGCTGTTGGCGATCCTTTCAGCCCTGCTGCCAGCCGTTAAAGCTTAAGGACCAGCTGTCATCTAATGCAGACACTGCAGACATTTTTTTCATCTCATTCAGGATAATGCTGAATGTGAGTAGCAATTCCTCAGCTCTTATCGAGCAAATAGAAGCTTCGTGCCAAGGCATCCTCAAATACCCCCACCCCACCCCTTTTTTTAATAGTAAATGTGGTTGCTTAACGATTAACGTACACGGTAGGTACGGCAGATTGGCAGCGTTTTTAAGTCGGCGCATTGAGTTTGTTTAGCTAAATCACCTGTAAAATCTGACATTTTTAAGGCGTGCGTGTGCCTGCGCGCGCAAGAGAGTAACATAAACTTTAGTTGCAGCCAACTATAATTGGTCTCTCTCTCCTCTGCCCACATCCTTGCAGACCTGTCTACAGGAACTGAGGAAGCAGTTTCCAGATAGCCACAGAGTGAAGCGATTATCGGGCATGAGGCTGGAAGCTTTGGAAAGGTAAGCATCAGGTACCAAAAGCTGCCGAAGTGGCAAAAAATATTTGCTCAGTCCCTGTTATATTTGTTTTTTAAGGAGGTTTGGGGGGCAAGAAACTGTTCGCAGATCTTAAGCGGTACAATGTTCTGGGTGTGTACTGTGTGTGTGTGTGTGTGTGTGTGTGTGTGTGTGTGTGTAGCTTGTGTGTAGGTTGTGTTTATGTTGGATCCCCCTGCATTCCTTTGGAGAGGAGTGGAACGGAGAGAGGAAAGGTTCAGCACTGGGTAGTCCTGTGGCCCTTTAAGCCTGAGTTAGGGATTCCCGGGAAGGAAGTGGTCGGTTCCCACTGTTATTCTGGGGGTCCCTCAATCTTCTCTGGTTTCTGTTCCTCCGATGTTTCCTTATTTTGATACACCTCATCCCTCTCGTTGCCCCTCCTTCTTTTCATGCTCTCTTTTCCTGTTTTGTTTTGTTTTAATCTCAGCCCCGCAAGTATGTCGGCCCCGTAAACAGTGACATGTCGCCACAATCTCTTTTGTTTAAGATGTGTTTTTATTTGTGAATCTGCAGATTATGAAGAAGTAAGCATAATGGAGCACATGAGCAGGAAAGATGAACGGGTGGTATTTTAGTCTGCTCTGAGCCCAAGTAAGGCTACTCTCTGTTTACTACCTCGCTCACGATCACCATTGCTGGTTTATCGGTTATGTCAGAGTTTATGTGATAATTGAGAGTGATTGCTTCAGCGCTGTCAGATTAAATAAACAGCACACTGGGATCTAATTGGCAGCAGACAGAGCTACACTTGAATGACACAGCTTCAAACAACAAGGCCCTTCCCATCCGCCCATGTGCACGCACACCACACACACACACACACACACACACACACACACACACACACACACACACACACACACACACACACACACACACACACACACACACGGTTCCTAAATAAATAAAGCAAATCAAAGTGGCTCATGAGTGGTCGCCTGGTGCCATCTGAAATCTCCCAAAGTGTGGCTGAGTAATAAAGTGAATGTGAGGGAAGCAGCAGCGCTGGAAGTGGGGCTTCTCAGTGCTAATGGGAACCAGAGTTGCTTCTGTCTGTTGCAGGCGGTGGGCGGGAAAGTTTCTGATCACTGAACCCTGCCTTTGGCTGCTAAAACATCAGCGTTGCAGATTGCCCCAGATTTTTTTTGAAAAAAAGAGAAGAAAAAAGTTATAAAATCACCCTTCAGCGCCTGATTTGACATGACAAGTGAAGTGCACATACCTCCTATTCCCAGATTTCTTTACCGTATGATTTGATATTTACAGCTCATAAATTTCCCTTTTAAACAGAATCATGTGGTCTCAGTCCAACAGTTTGAGGCGCTTTGTGTTGGATATTGTTGCTTATCCGGTTCATATACATATATCAGACATGAAAATCCCTCACCTTTCGGCGAAATTCGCCGTTTTGAAACCAAAATATGTCATCCATGTGAATCACGTAGATACGAAGAGTTTTTGTTTTTGGGAGAGAGGGGGGGGCTCAACTGTTCGCCGTTTCTGAGATTGGAGTGGGACACGGAAAAAAAACTGAGGTCGTAATCATCTTAGCAATAGAAGATCTTTGACGTGACGAGTCTTGGCCAATCAGCGTTAAGATGTCTACAGCGGCTTCATTTCCCTCCCACCAGTTTAATAATAGCAAGCTAGTCAGCTTGCTAACACGTTAGCTAACGTTGTTGGAGAGACAGCGAGTGAGATTACTGGCAGCGGAGAGTCCGTGGCAGCGTGTGACGTCAGACAGGAGAGCGGCGAGTCAGCGGCACTGCAGTTCTACCTACCGACACCTGACTACATATAAGGAGAGGACAATGTAGATTTTATCCAACTTTTATTTTAATTAAAAAACCGAAATGAGTTTCCTCCATAGGGTGGCCGGGCTACTGTTTATATTTAAGGGTTTAAGATCTGCGTGTAGAAAAAAAGTGTATCCTCCAGTTAATTATAATCTATATAGTTATGCGGTTATACTGATGTCACACAGAGAGAGGTGTGCATGTTCAGGTTTACTGGTGGAAACATAATTCAGTGTTCTAGACTAACAGTGACGTCGCCTCAAAGTAAAGTGGTATAACAGTGACATAATATGGTCAAATAAAAAGGCTGGTACATTATACATATTATTGCATATAAGTTTAATATTATGAAGTGAAATGTAGTAGTAGCAAAACAATATTCAGTAGTATTGCATATTGTAAGTATTAAGTCTACAAAATATATATACACACACACACTACTGTTCAAAAGTTTGGGCTCACTTGGAAATTTCCTTATTTTTCAGAGAAAAGCACTGTTTTTTTCAATGAAGATTACATTAAAGTAATCAGTAATACACTATACATTGTTAATGTGGTAAATGACTATTCTAGGTGGAAACGTCTGGTGTTGAATGAAATATCTACATAGGTGTATAGAGGCCCATTTCCAGCAATTATCACTCAGTGTTCTAATGATACATTGTTTGCTCATCGCATAGAAGACTAATAGATGATTAGAAAACCCTTGTGCAATTATGTTAGCACATCTTAAAACAGTGATGCTGGTGAGAGAAGCTTTACAACTGGCCTTCCTATGCATAGCATCGCATGTGTGGGTTCCATTATACTCTCAAAATGGCCAGAAAAAGAGAACTTTCATGTGAAGCTTGCCAGTCTGTTCTTGTTCTTAAAGATGAAGGCTATTCCATGCGAGAAATTGCTGAACATTTGTCTGGGTGACCCCAAACTTTTGAACGGGTATATATATATTAGTTTGTCAGCTTCTTGACGGGTGATGCTGTTCGGCACTGACTCTCCCGTCACTGCCCCCCCGCCCCGCTGGTGTCACCTTTTTCACCCCTCATGAGTTTGCAGGTCTGACTGTAAATGTTAGACCCAGTGACAGGCTGGCATGAAATGGTTTGCATAATACTTAGTAAGGAGGCCATAATAATTGTTGACTCATGGCTGAAGTTAAGTTTCTCCAGCTCTCCCCAGGTTGGCAAAAAAAGCATCTCAAAATGCATCAGATTGATGCTTTAAAATATGGAATATTTACATTTTTCTTACGGGGGAGCATGCCCCCGGACCCCACTAGAGGGGTAATATCCTTCTCACCCTTTTCACCCCTGACCCGTTTTCATGCCAGAGAGATATATATATGTATATATATGTATGTGTGTGTGTGTGTTGTGGTATCTTGCATGGGCCAAGAGGCGAATAACTGAACCCACAGCTTAGCTGCGGATCTGGACAGATGTAAAAGCGGCAACATTTTGTTTAAAGGTGAATCAAACTGGATACAATCAAATCAAAATACAATCTTCAAAACGGCGCTTTGTTTGTATTGATTTCATGAGTCATTGTGAAGCAATATAAGCCCCTCGCAACGTCGGCCGTGTGACCAGCAACCTAAACTTAAATGAGTGTTTATTTCTTCCCTTTAGATCACCACTGATTTCTGCACAGCCTCACTGTAATCATAGGAACCTGCCATGCTGTATACAGAAACTTGATTACCTTGAACTGTGTTTGATTTCCTCACCGCCTAATTTTTCCGGACTGGCGACTGGGATCGGTTAAAAAAACTAATTTGTATTCTTTTCTCTCCCTCTGTCTGAAGGTACGACGAAGCCAACAAGCACTATGAAGCCATTCTCCAAGACGACCCCACCAATACGGTAGGACTGAGAAGGAGGGCAAGAAAGAGAGAAATCCCTCAGCTTTGTGGTCTCTGTTTTTTTTTGGCGGGCTTTAAATCTGCCGAGGCACTTTGGTGTTAGCAGTGTGAGTTTGCTAAGTTAAACTCCCCTTGGCCTCTCTGACCTCAACCACAGTGCTCCTCAGCCTTTCACCCACACAACTGAAAAGTGTTTAAGGGAAGGGGCTAGGTGGGTTGGGGGGGTGATTCATGCTCTCAGTCAGTGGCAGACATGTTGGGTGGAAGTAAATCGTAAATAAAGGTCTGGTCTTTTGAAGATGGTGATTTACTGGGCCTTTCAGACCCTGGGTGAACGTGGCCGAGCTCCGATCTCACCTTCTCCACTGCCGTCTACCAGCTTCAGGTGAAAAGTCTGCTGTGTCCTATTCTGTTAAAACAGACGAATAAATAACTCTTTATTCAACTTCTCTGACGCCCTCTGCTCGCTATCTTCTCAACTTACCATTCACCTCTGTGAAATGACTTTCAGAAGCACGTCTAGCCAGTGTTCTGCCAATCCCAAACCACCGACCCAAAACATCATGTACCTGCTTTTAATTGTTTCCATAAGGTCATGTAGCCATGCGAGAAAATAAATCTTTTAAAGGGGTTTTCTAAAGAAACCATGACCTTGTTTATTTTGGCTATACCTCTCGCCCCAAAGATGTTCGACAAGTTTCCTATGCCATGCTGACATGTGGATCACTTTAGATGTTTTAAACATTTTCTCTCAGCTGGCAGAGTGCTGCAGACACAGCATAGGCGCTTGTGCTTTGGATGCCATGCGACGATTCTGCACATCATCCGTTGTCTTCTTTAAAAAATAGAAGGCTCATTGGAAAATCTTAAGAATCGCTACCTCACTCTGATACACCCCCACCCCGCCTGCTCTCACTAGGGCAAACAAACTCAAAGGAATAGCCTCCTCATCTTAATCAAGCCACAGTACATCTCTGCTTAAAACAAGGGACACGACTGTTTTCACGCTCACCTCGGTTACACAAAATCTTCAGGAGTGGTCTGGTCACGGGATATTGTTATTTTTAAGGCAGAATTTGTGTTAAAAATACATCTTACCTGGGAAGTACAATTACAAGTTGTTTTGAAAGCGTCCAATAAGTATCGATTCTGTCAAAAACTGGCGACGCTGCCGAACACTAATGCCACAGAACCAGCAACTGAAGGATTGGCAAACTTCATTCTAATTTCTCACTCGCTTAGCTGTCGGCATTGATAACAAGCAAAAACACTTGTATGGTAGTCTACTTCCCTAATTTATGCTCACGTCTTGATCCATGCCATGCGTGAGAAGAAAATACCACTGTTTTATGTTTGCAGTGAATACTTCGAAAATATTTCATCCCAGTCATGCTGTCCAACACAGGATTGAAGAAAAAGCCACAAATCTATGTTATTTTCTTGAAACGCATTGAACCACTTTTTAGACAATGGGAGTTGTAATTTCAGTGCATCCCAGGGCACCTCCTTGACATGGCACAGGTCTTCTGGGGATTACAGTGACATCCTCGGAAAGGGACTGGTCGGTTTCCTGGTCTCTGCATACTGGATACTGCCGCCCTAGCGAGCGGAGCCTGTCAGTCAAACCCGGGGCCAGGAATGGAACAAAACAGACAAATTGGTCTCTGTCTCTGCGATGTTAACCTTTTTAAACCTTTTTTTCCCACAATCCTCGCCCTAAACAAATTGTGCGTAGTGGTGGCGGGTGGAGCGCTGGTATGATGCCGTTGTTTAGGGTCACCTGTCTTGTGAGCGAGGGCTACCGCCTCCCTCCATGTTCTCCAACATGCTCCAAGGCATTGGGCAGGGGATGGGCCTGAGAAATGGCGGAAAATTGGCGACCACAAGGAAGACTTGCGAGGCATCCCAGCATGCGAAGCAGAGATTGGAAACTGAGCTGTTGTAATTACAGGCTGTGGAATAGATGTGGTACCCATTAACCAAAATTGTTGAATCAACAAAAATTGCTCAAGGTTTTTTTGCCATGGTGGCGTCCAAAAAATGTTTCAAACTCTTAGCCATTCCATTTCTTGCTATGTTCCAATACCTACAGCAATGATCTGGCAAAAATGATTGTCTGCGTGCGTAAATGCATTTTTTTCCACTTTTTTTTTTTTAATAAAAAAAATATTATTATTTCTTCGTGTGGGCGTTTTAGATCATGCATTACCTGCAACATTTACATACAAGGATGTGTGTGTGTGTATATATATATATATATATATATGTGTGTATATATATATACACACACACACACCAAGCCAACGTCTCATTTCACCCTAATTGTTCAATATATAAAGCTAGTATTTCTTAAATAAGCCACTGAGGCCACGTAGGCAACTCCTGAGGTTGACCTACAACATAAGCAATTACAGATTCATAAGTAGGACAAGATGATATTGTTTGGGTCAAGTCATCTGATATTCAAAGCCCCAATTCAGAATTGGTTGACCACATGAATGTGGAGTAAATTCACAGAAATATTGGAGTTTGATGTACGAAACAAAATAGTTTTTTTGTTTTGTAACTGATCCCCCCCCCCCATCCATTACTGCTATGTAAAGATGCAAATAAACCTTTAATGGCACCATGAGGCATTAATACTTATATGAATCTGTCTTTTGCCCTACTCACTTCCCCCTTTTTCTTCCATCCAGTTCCAAGTACGTACAGTGCTTGATGTGCCACCCTTGCCGTGCTGGTTTTTATTATAAAGGGAGGTTGCGGTAGGTCGTAGCAAAGAGCCAGGGGTGATGTAAATAATCCAGAACTCACTCCTAAGGCCTCCTCAGAGCGCTAATTAAAAAAGAATCACGACAACAGAGGGATCAGACCCACTGCCAGGTTTTTCTGGATCATTAGTTAGAGAAAGGAGGAGAGAGAGGAGTGGTTTGGAATTGCTCTCATTTAATAAAGTGCTGTGTGACTCTCTGGGCTACCAACTTCCATATGTTCCTTTGAGCCCCAAGTGGTTCTTTATCTGGGAAAGAAAAAAACATTCTGAGAGAGAGGTGGGTGTGGTGATGGCCGGAGTGCACAAGTGCAACAATCCCCATTCAACCTCAATGTAGTGTTTTTTTGTTGAAAAAATTCTGCTTCCCTTTTTTGGTATTGTAGGAGGAAAGATCCCACATGCTTGTAATTTAGTCTGAAGTGAGTTTAAATTCCTTAATCTCACAGAGCATCAAGTTTGGGTAAAACACACTGTATGTGAAATGGTGTGATCTTTGTTTTATCGTCGTGCCCTCGTGAAGCTAAAATATTGCTTGAGGCTGCAGTGTCTCTGCCGGACACTGCCCCAGCTTGATGGATAAGTGGATTTCTTGTGATGGCAGTGTCAGACGAGCCCCAAATTTACAGCTCCCTAGACATGGCTCACACACAGCCTTCAATGGCTTTGGTTAGGAGTGCAGGAGATGAAGCCCTACTCAATCAAGTGCCAGTCCATAAATAAAATGGGCTGTGGCAAGGCAGTGTGCTTCTAATGGAGCGACAGCCTCCTGTTAAGGTTTTCACTTACTACCAAAAGGAGGAGAGGGTGTGGGGGGAGTAAAACATTTGGAAAAGTCGCAGCAGCAGAGTAATACTTTCTAATACAGATTGATGAGAATCTAATCCACCTTAAGGGCATTCCAACATCAAAACGAAGCGGAAAGCAATTTTCAGCTGATGTCAGTCGGGCTTGTGGAGTGCTAGATGTGTGCCGTGCCGGCAGGAAGACGGGTGTTGGGGTTTGAGGGAGTGTGCCATTTCCCCACTTGGTTAGGTTATGACTCACCACTTTATCTCAGCCACTGAGCTTATTCCAACTCCCAAACACGGACTCATGTGTGTCCACCTCCTGTTGGACAACGCCACTAAAAACTAACTGTTCAGTTAAGTTTCCCAGCAATAAAAACAAATGAACTTAGCATTCGTATCAAATGTGTCAGCACCCTTTGTCCTTTTTAAAAAATATATATTTTCATGCTGCTTCATCTTACAGAAATGATTCAGTCTCGCAGCGAAGCTTGGAACAGGATTGTGGTGCGCTGAAAAGAAGCTAATGTACACACTTAAACTCACAACTCTTACACTCACTCATCCCCCTCTTTCAGAAAAACACTCAAGAGCTGAGCTCCTAATCCTGTTTACTCTCTGCTCCACAGGCAGCAAGGAAGCGCAAGATCTCCATACTGAAGGCCCAGGGGAAGAACGCTGAAGCCATCCGGGAGCTCAATGAGTATCTAGAGCAGTGAGTGTTTGTACGAGAGGGGGAGCGGGTCAGGAACCCCTTCCTCCCCTGGCTTTTATTTTAATTAAAAACCAAGTTTGCTTTCAATTGAGCTGGCACGACTTGTGCATGAAATACCAGCAGACTGTTTCTCCTACCTTGACGGTTGGATGACTGTAGTTATAGTGAATGGTAATATTGTACTTGCATCTTTTACATCACTGTCACAACTGCATTCCCTGTTTCAAACTTCATGTACGGTACTGTGTTTGAGGAGGAGGAGGAGTTATTCTCTTTTTTTTTTTTTTTTTGTTAACAGGTTTGTTGGGGATCAAGAAGCGTGGCATGAGTTGTCGGAGCTCTACATCAACGAACACGAGTAAATACTTTCTTTTTTAATGCACCTTATTTTTAAATCCGTTAGGCTAAGGGCGATTTAAATTTGCACTTCCGAATGCCATAGAACACAATTGTGAAATTTTGAACGACGGTCGACTTGTGCATTCAAATGTTTTTATCAAGCTTTAAAACGTGCATTCATTCAGGAGTAGACCATTAATAAATGTGACAGGACGGCTACTTTTTGGCCTGTCCATTCAACAATGGCCCTCCTGGCAGAAAAGTACAACAAAAGTCCACATTCTTTGTGCTTATGTTGTGACCGACCTTCACCATTATAACCAATTTAAACGGGACCTTTTGATTTACACAGTTTGAGGATAAATACACCTTCTGTTATTACAAGGGTTAGCTAACAAGTATTCTGGAGTATTGATTTCTCAACAACAAATTTAAGAAACGACCAAGACAAGGTAGAAATGATAAATATCTCAATGGGGTAAAGGCATACAAGGAAGAGAAAAACAGGAAATGAGCGCTGTATTCAACCAGTTGTGTGCCCATTGTCTGTTTAAACACACTCACTTGACCTAAAAAACAGTTAAACCAACAAAGAAAGTCAGTGCTTTTCCTCATATCAGTTAAAATATGTTTGCATGGGGTCATCATGCTCGACTTCACCAAAACAACTTATTTGAATGTGAATTGCGTCCAGGCGAAACGGTAAATGAACATCCTGCGTGGCAAAAGAGAGCGAGAGATTGTGATTTGAGGTGTATCTGCTGCATGTGAAGTTGTTTGGGTTTTTTGGGGGGGGTGTGTGAACTCCTTAAATTACAGATGTTGTGTTTTTAAAAAGTGTCTTGGAAACCAGTAATCTTTTTCCAGTAAGGCAGCCATATGTCCGAGATGTATCTGTCAGTTTAACAGGACTTCACATCTGATGGCTTGATCTCCAAAGGGCCGTTGTATGGCCACAATGGAAGGCAGTGAGATGCCTAACTCAGCCAGGGGTCTGAATGGAGCCCTGTCCATGTTTGTCACATAAGAGTAGTTTAATAGGATTTCGGTGTTAAGCCCCCCTCTCCTACATATGAGAGCAGAAAAGCCTCCCTGGCCTCCCGCTGATATCTCAGTTGCCAAGGAGAATGGCCAGACAGACAAGAGCATTGTCAGGGGGAAAAAATAATTTTGTTTGTGTCACCTTTTATATCCCCCCCCCCCCCCCCCCCCCCCCCTTAATTGTCTGGGGCTCAGACGTATGTGTGTGGGTGGGTGGGTTGGTTGGTTGGTTGGTTGGTTGGTTGCTCCGGTACGAGGGCAGAGGCAGCAGGAATGTGTAGCGCGGTGAGAAGGCTACTTATTGGATATTTCGTGCTTTTGTCCCGGAGGCTTTATTGCTGTAGTAGCCAGAGGAAATCCAGGGGTGAGCGGATTATCTCCCAGCTTATCCCAACACTTCTAATATCACACCATTCACTCCCACAGCCCCTTATCTACAGGCGTGTCAATTTCTTTTCTTTGTTTTCTTTATTTTGGGTTACAAACTCCCTGTTTCCCCTCCTCCTCCTTCCGGATAGCCAGGCATTATCGCCGCTTATTTCCAGAGGGATGGAGCAGGGGCCAGAGAGAGAGAGCACTTGCTGTGAGATTCCCAGGAGAAGGTGGTGGCACTTTTCTACCCCCCACCCCTCCTATCCAGAGAAAACGAAGGGTGACGGAGAAGCGGGGAAGAGAAATAAACTCTCCTCCCCTCACTGCACGACACCCTAGGAGCTAAAAATATACAAAGCAGCGTGTCTCTCCACTGCCATTGTTGGGGGTTGCAGCAGGCATCAGTGTTAACGCATTAAAACCGTAATTAAGTTGACACTGTTAAAACAATCCTCATGCCAGCGCTGTTTAGACTTAGGATTATTTTATCTGTTTTGCACGGAGCGACTGTCGGAATCTGCTGCTGGTTCTCATTCTGACCCGTCCTACGGGACTGACAGAATTGGACTGGTCATCCAGAATTACAGGATAAATAGTATCATTTTTTCTAACTTACTTTACGCAGTCAGAGTCCATTTTTGGCTAAATACGCAGCCAGAATGTGGTCTCGAAATGGGTGGGGGAGCCAATGCAAATGGTTTTTACTAACCTCCAAATAAAAACAAATAGGATTCTTGCAGTCTCTTGATGGAGGCTCCAACCTTACTCGAGCACCGTGGTACAGAGGAAGCTTGGGAGCTGCCATAGAGAGCGGCGTGGTGACTGTAGGGTTAGATGGCTTCGAGGAAGAGTAGAAGAGATGAGGGTCTGGCTCTGGCACAAGACTTTAGTTGAGGGCTGATGGAGCGCAATCTGTTGCAGGCCACGGCCACTGCATGAACATCTGAAAGTCTTTATGGAGAGGAAGTGGTAATTGTAAGCAGCCCTCAACCTTCCAAGCCCTCTGATCTACCCCTCATCCACTAAACCCCTCCCCCCCTGTTTATTTCTTTCTTTCTCTGTCCCCACCTTCCTCTATCTTCTACGCTGTTAATCTTTCAGCTAGTTACCATGGCTGACTTAAAATAGACTGTAGCGGGCAACATTTCGGACCATTTGGTTCCCGCAAATACTCAGCATCTCAGCATTTCCCTCCTCCAATAAGTCTTTTGCTGCAAGCAGTCGTCCATCGACGTTTCTTTTAAACGAAGAGGGCCGTTCAAAAACGCGGAAAATCTCACAAAGAAGAAGTGAAAGCTTGGCATTGGAGAATTGTTGGGATATGATGATGGACCGCTAGCCCCATTGTCTGTTGGTAGCTCTGCCTGTGCACATCGGCTTCTGTTTTGTTCAGCATATTTGTTCGGAAACTGTGTCTGAGAAGCGAAGGAGCAGGCAGATTAGTGTGAGGTCAACAGCTCAGCAGTCTGCTGCTGAGAAGTGATCTCATCTGAGTATAGGCACAGTGTGCCAGCTCTTACTGTAGTGCTGACCTCAGGAAGGTAGTTAACTACACATTAAAGGCTGAAAAAAAAAACAGGCAGACAGGATTGATCCTCAGTGTCCCTAGAGGAGTGCAGATTATCTCCAAACTAGATAGTGAGCTTTGTTTGCCGTCTGAACTTGCTAACCTTTACTATAAGCTTGTAAATAACTGTAATGTCATGTTGTGGATCTTTACAGATCTCCAGGCTTAAAGTCCATCGCATGTCAACTGACCTGCACCAATCCAGATTTATACCTGAAAATGTATTGGGCGTAGATGTTGCGCTTCACAGTTGAGCAAGCTGAAGGATGACACATACACAGCTGTATCAATCGGCTCCCTGTTTTCCTTGTCATTTCTGCAGCTATGGAAAAGCGGCGTTTTGTCTGGAGGAGCTGATGATGACCAACCCTCACAATCACTTGTACTGTGAGCAGTACGCTGAGGTAGGTGCCCGTCCTGGATGTCCGTCATCGAGCATGGGGGCAAACTGTGGAATAAATGTTCGCCCTCTGTGAACGGCGCCTCTCTGTAAAACGGAGAGACACCGACACATACTTACCGTCACTGGGAATACAGGCCCATGAAAGGAGATGTGTTTACACTGGGTTGTCATGTGTTGCTTATTCAGATGTCGTGCCCTCATTGCTTGCGCTGCCCTTGAGCACAGTTTATTGGCCGTGTTTAATGCCTCCTCCACACAGGTGAAGTACACTCAGGGGGGGCTGGAAAACCTGGAGCTGTCCAGGAAGTATTTTGCGCAGGCGCTGAGGCTGAACAACCGAAACATGAGGGCATTGTTTGGTCTCTACATGGTGAGTACTGCTTTGCATGAAGAGAAAGTGGGAGAGAAAGAAAAAACAAAGTGTGTGTGTGTGTGTGTGTGTGTGTGTGTGTGTGTGTGTGTGTGTGTGGCGAAGAAGCCGCTCTCAGACGGGTTATCTCACTGCTGACTCAGATGGTGAACTCCAACATTGGAAAAGTCTGCCCCTCTAGAGCTCTTTTTTTTTTATTAACACCCCTTTGGCTTGACTTTTTTATGTTTATGATTTAAATAAATAAAGTAGTCGCGGAGTAAAAAAAAGAAAAGCGCAGGACCGGGAGGGAGCGAGAGCAGTACGACTGCTGCAAGCATTTTTGTCACTGGCAAATTATCCAACCAGGTGCCAGTTTGATTGTAGTCTTGGCCCAACGGCCCTTTAATCTACATATTTGTTTAAACAGGATGTTGTCTGCTGGTGCCAATGCATCATATGTAAGTGAGACTCGACATAAAAACACAAACGAAGCGGAGCAGGGGGAATAAAAGGTGGAGAGGAGAAGCAGGTCCAACACAGAGGGGCCCAGTGTTTTCCCGCTGTGCAGCGCTGGGATTCTTCAGGTAGTCCAAACACCTCACAGCAGCTCATTGCCTCTGAAGGCACTCAGGAGGTGTAGGCGGAGTACAGGAGGCGCATGGCGAGGGTCCAACCCAAGACCTTCGCTTCTGTTAACGCTCACGTTCGTCTTGAGACAGAGCAGACCCAGTACCGTTTCCTGACAAGTCATCCGCCGACACCCGGGGGTATTTCAGGCGGGAGTTTACTCTTTATCGGTCGCAGGTCTGTCTTGAGGGTGTGTTTTGCAGATTGTCAGCAAGTCTCGGTGGTCCAGGTCTTGACAGGTGCAAGAAGTTCAGTGAAAGGACAGGAAACTTTCACCACCACCTCACACCATCTAAGTCAGTTGGACAGAAGATCCGGTAGCACTAACCACAGTCGGGTTGTGGGTTAGTTACTCACAACACTTGCATGGGGATTCCCCCTCAACCGCCCCTAAAACGGTGCACACAGTTATTCGGGGATAGCCTGTCTGTGTTGACAAAATCTAAATTAAGGTTGCTCTTGAGTCAAGAATAGAGAAAATGCTTACTAAAAAAAAAATCCAGAAGCCAAACCATTTAATAGAAAAAAAGGTTGATTGGTGTGTAGTTAAGGTTTCAGCACGCTGGTCGGGAGGGCTTTGAAGCGCATGCAGGGTAAGCCCTCTGGGGTTTGCTGTGTGGAGATGATGGCAGGAACATGGGAAAGACATGGGATTTGTGGTTCGGAGGGGAGCTGTCGGGACAGGCAGAGAGACCGTGATTCACACAGCGCTCCTCTCAATGTGCGCCGCTTTAAAAACATACAAGGTCTTTTCATCGCATTGAATCGATGATGCTGGAGGAAATTAGGCCCTGTTAAGTGACAATTTAGGCATGAAGCATTAAAACACTCACTTTTTCCTCCCTGTGAATGATTTCTCCTGTGTCATCAGGCCAAGGTCTGTTTTTTCTCTCCATTCTGCCACAATGACTAGTGGAGTGGTAGATGGTAAGAGCGGTTGCACATTCATCTCAATTACGCTTTTTTTATTGCTGTTTCAACAAGTTTTGATAGAACACTCCTTCCCCTGTTCTGTCCTTTACTACTTTTTCCCGTTTTCTTGTTTGTTTTTTCCTCTAGTCTGCAAGTCACATCGCTGCCAGTCCAAAAGTTAGTGCCAAGGTGAAGAAGGACAATATGAAGTACTCTTCCTGGGCTGCCACGCAAATAAATAGAGCCTATAAGGTGAGTCGCGTAACAACTGTCATTAGGCGGGATCTCCGTCTTCTCTGTATATGTTGTTCTTATCCTCATTACTCTCGTCTGTCTCTTCTACTGAAAAACATCGACGTTTTCCCCACATGCCCTTTCATTCCGCCAGACACAACCACTTATCATATTTCTCTTCTGTTGTGCTTTCCTTTTCTTTTGGTTTGCTTATTTGCACACAACATCCAGACGTCCAAAAATCCAGAAATCCCCTCATTTGCATATTATGTGAAAATAATTTGCAACCACCAAAAGGACCCCAGAATGCGGCGCGATCCTGAAGGATGGCTTTCGACTTGCAGTGTTGTAATAACAACCCCCGAGTGTCTTTCAGTGTGTCTGGGTACATTTAATGTTAATGTGTTGATTTAAGGCCACAACGTCTGCAAAGACTTTATTCCACACCCCGGCCTCGCAGATGAGCTCCTCGCCGAGCCGCAGGCTGCTCCTCCGAGGACCACAATCGCTCTGGTCACTGGTTCTCAACGTGAGGTTCCCCTGAGGTACCTTTGACCTGAATCTCGGCGGCCCCCAGCATATTCACAAGCCTGATTTATAGATTTCAATATTGTTTCTTAACTAAGTATACATTTATGATGATTGGAGTCTCCGAAATTACATCTGATCTCCTCACATGGTTTCACTAAAATGGTTTATGCTGTTGTCATAGCAACGCAAGTAGAAAAGCATATAAAATAAAAAGTTAAAGTAAATCTCACTTGCCATGTGTGTTGCTTATTTGGGCAACGGCGGTTAAGCGTGTATTAAGCGGTTCCTTGCTCGGCATGTGTGGGTCCTGTTGAGCGGCTCCCCGCTGGGCCTCTAAAGGCCTCGTCTCACCGCACGCCGCCGTCCTGCGTTTCAGACGCACCTCGTGCATTGAGCACTCGGACGAGTATGACGGCTCTATTGGGGGAAGAGAAAAAAAGTGTGCATGTGAGTAGCATGGCTGGTGTAGAGGTGTCATAGAAGAAGCTCTGACTCGTTCCTCAGGTTTGACTTAAAGTGGAATGTGTTGGCGGAGGAGGTGCAGCTTGTTTAGGTTCACACTTCATATGTTTGCAGATATAGATCTCCTTGATGAATGGCAATATGTAGAGGTGATTTGGTGAACAAGATTAGTCAACTGTCCCCAATTGGTGTCCAGTCCACACTGCCCCATCGGCTTTGATCATTGTGCTTACTGACCTCAGCTCGCTGTCTTAGGAAGTCTTTGATCACAGCAGGGGACATGATGAACACCTCAAACTGCTGACTTAAAATATATTTTTTATCATATATCAGAGGGACAGAGTGTGAAAAGGGAAAGTCATATTTGGAGAGAGATCGGCAGCATTCAGTGTAACATGAGAAGGGTTGACGGCATCAGGCTTTGACAGGGCAGTCTGAAATCCTGAAACTGTCGGTAAATCAACCTTCTTTTCTCTCGACATATGACACCAATTACACAACGTTCTATATTTATCATGCAAACTGCGTTTTGAATCCGTTGTTGGCCGGTTCTGTGTACGAGCATATCAAATAGGTTTTGAAATGGTAACATTATCAAATATACAGTATATAAATATTATAAAATATACAGTATATAAATAATATTCCTTCAAACATGAAGTCAAAGCTCTTCCATGACTGTGTGTTAGATTATTTGTACCAATAGCTTGATGGACATAGATTGTAGTTGTAAATGAACATTTTGCAATGATTTTATAGAAACAATGGAAACATATTCATCCTTCATACCTCCTAAATAAATTAACGAGACCGAAGTTGCTCCGAATCTCGGATCTTGCACCTTTTTTAAAATCAGGAAGCTGATGCGAGCATCACCGGCAGTAGTGGCCGAGAGGAGAGTGGTTTCAGTTGAGTCGCTTTGACGATGGACTGAAATCCTTCAGCTACACTTAAGAGGCCAGTGGACAAAGCTCAAGTGTTAAACGGTTTTGACTGTATGCGCTGTTCAACCCCCTGCTGAGCATAATGAGATACCTCAGTCAGTCCCACCTCTTGTCCTCCAGGGGAAATGACGTGAGCTTCATCCCGCCCCTCTGCGTCTGCCCTGGTCTACAACCTCCTGTATTTATTTAGGTTGCCTGGTGATGGTAAGGTTACACTGGGATTTCAACTCTGCTGTGAGTGTACAGCATGTGTACGCAAACCTTGCACCGTGCACATGCTTCTTTATTTGGGGGGCGGAGGGGTTGCAGTGTGAGACGAGTGAAATGATGAGGTGTGAGGTTGCCTCCCCACCTCCAGTTAAATTACTCCTGAGATCTTTTTAAAAGGGAGCAGCAGTGTGGGCCTCCGTCAGACAGCTGCAGGCTTGCTTGTGCTTGCTGATTGATGAGCCCCCCCCCCGCTCTTTTTTTTTTAAGCGTTGCTCGTGTCAGTCGTCCACTTTTATTAGGCCTCGGTACCTGGTGATTGTCATACCTCAACGTGAGAAAAAGGTGGGCAGGTGAATGCAAGTGGGAGCAGACGTCAGCGAGAGGTCACGACTGACTGGGGGCCCCATTTAAAATGAAATGTAATGACCTCGGTGGGGTCGGTCAACATGTAAAAGACCTGGAGATGTGTGGGTTGTAGACGCGGGGGGCTTCAAAGCAGCACTACATGGCCGGCCCTCCTGCCCAGAATCTCCTCACAGATTCTCTGATTAGCTCCTCTGTCACGGACCACAGGCTCCCACTGCGTCATGACTCTATTATGGGATGCTCTAAATAGACGTGGGGCTGTCTGGTCTGCTCCTACTGCTGCAGAGCAGGGCAGGAGTTAATGTGGTGGTCTCACCTCAGGCTGCGGAGATAATTGACTACCGGGCCCGGGGTAATGGCGCATTAGGCAGCAAAGCAATGAAATGCACTGATCATTATAGCTACCACACCGCACACACACCCTAAATCTAGAAGAATGAGTCACACTTGGAAATTGCGCAGCCAATTGCACACCTTGGCCAACTGCTCTGTCTGACTGAGATGGAGTTTGGCAAAGGAGGAAGAGGGGGGGAAAAACAACAACCGTTAGCCATGGAACTGCAGTACCGGCTTGGGTTTCGGCTGCAGTTGGTTCCTATTTGTTTGCAGAGGCCCGAGGATGGCCGAAGGTTTAATTAATAAATGCCTCGCGGAGTTGCTTTACGTTGAACGTAAGGAGCTCATCGCTCACTTTGGAGGACATGCAGGGATGCGCTTGCTTGCCCTGTGGCAGCAAACTGTATCCGCTGCCTGCCTTTGGCTGGGTAATGGTGTTTTCATAATGATTTAATTGAAAGGACACCAGCAATGCTGTCCCTTCCGCCCTGCTTGTCCTTTGCTGTCTTTAGATGTGTTGTCGTAGTTGCTGACACATCTGTGGTGCTTCTACACGGCAGCTGCAGCTTTAAAAAAAAAAAAAAAAAATTAAATTCTCTCTTTTTTTATGATTGATGTGCTGCAAATGCACACATGTTTTGGGAACTATTGGCAGCATTACTGCTTTTAGATTTGTATAAAGTGTATAACCATTATTTTCCTTATTCTCTGTTCTTGAGAGGGAAATGTTTCACATTTGATAAAGACGTCCATGTCCCCCTCAGAATGCATTGTAATGACTTTGTTGATCCACTGACTTTTCATCTGGCGCCATCATCAGGTAACCTTTCCTTTGGTTTATGACCAAATGCAATGCTAAACTAATGGAATTCATTAGTGCTGATTGGCCATATTTTAAGGTGGTGACCATGGTAAACGATGCTGAATATTAGCATGTTAGTACGCCGATGTGTGTACACTTCTAGTGTCATACTTTCACAGTAAATAATGCTGTGTAGCATCCGTGTAGCTCAAAAAGTGTGTTTTAACATAACGACTTATTTTTTAGAAGAATCTCGTACAGATTTATGTCAAATCTATTAATGTGGGTGAAATGAGGGCAATCAGACCAACCCATTATTATTATAACCCTCGTTGCCTGCCTTACGGTTAAGGAAGTTGTCCCTCTCTTTGGTATTATTTTTGAGGGGACGCCTCGCCTGTTGCAAAGTTTAATTGGGAAGAAGTGTGTGCCTTTACTTGCGCGCATGAGTAGTCCTGGGTGTGCTTGTGTGCTTCCTGCGAAACCCTGTGGACATAGTTCATAAATTAGAGTGCTACGTACTCCCGTACTAGAGGCCATGGAAGTGGACTAATCATGTGGGCATCCTGTTTCCACACACACGATCTAAAATGGCACTTATGCAACAGTTGAGGAAAAACCAGACTATTAGTGGCATTACATGACTTTGCACGGCCTGTTTACCAACGGCACCTAAAGACCTCCATCTCTTCTCTGAGCTTTTTTATTTTCTGCTTTCTGGCTTTGCAAACTCCTTGAAGCGCGGTGTAAGGTGGATGAGGTTATCACGGCCTCTCTGATGCTGTGTTTAAGTGCGTTTGGCAGAGAGACCTAATGAGCGGATGTTCTCCCCCCCCCTCTCTCTCTCTCTCTCTTTCTCTCTCTGTGTGTCCGTCCCTCTTGCCTTTCACCTTCCTTCTCTGACGTGCAGCTGGCCGGTCGTGGGACCAAGGAGAGCAAATGCTCCATGAAGGCAGTGGAGGAGATGCTGGAGTCCATGCAGATCACCATGTCCTAGATGCCCTCGTCTATCGCCGCCCCCACCCTCCTGTTAACACACAGCCACTCGGAGAGACATGGCAGCTCAAATAGCCTTGTAATGTGACCAGAACCGGATCTATTAACTGATTTCTTTTTTCTTTTTTTTTTTACATTTTTCTTTGTTTTTCCTTTCAAGTTTGTAATTGATTAAACTAGACACAGACAATGGAAGACATTTTTTTTACTCAAGTGCAAAGCTTTCCCCACCCATCTGGAACCCACAACAGCAAATTCCAAGTACTCCCATTTATTTGAGTTCTTCTTAGTTTTAAACCAGCTGTGATTTTCCCCATGGATTATTTTGTCCATCCCATGCTGTCTTTTTAGGATCATCTCTAACCCCGTCACTAATTAGCACATTCACATCGAGGCAATATCTGTGTGATCAGGAAAGATAAGCTGTAGAGTAAGAGCTATCTATAACGACAATGTGGAGACCCCACCTGTCTGCACTGAGGTCCTTTACTGTTTCTGTGCTATCTGTAAATGAAACATCTTGAGCTAATATTTTTGTTTTGTTTAATCTATCAAAATGTCTTTAATAAAAGTAGAAATGATTACCAATAACATTTTGCTCATCGGTGTTTGTAGCAGCAGAGTTAATCGTCTTTTTTAGTTAGTTTTTTGGTCACGTTGCACCCAGCAGTGACACTTATTGTCCCATCTGAAGCTGCTATAATTATCCTGGAGAAGGATGAGACATTTGTCGTTGTGAAGGCAGATGTGGTAACAACAGGGGCATCTCTCCCAGTGACTCCAGCTGCAAGATCCTGCCTTTCAATTACCTCGGACAGCAGCTGAAGCAACTTCAGCGCGCCGAAGAACACGTCTGTCATTTCAGTTTAGGGAGCCTCCGAGAACCCTGCCAGTAATTTAGTTGGAAAGTTGGAAAGGCAAAAAAACAAAAAAAACATTGCATTCGGGAATCTGAACTCTCATGACAGGCGGCGAGGAAAGACATTTTAGTGACGTGAGACGGCAGCGCCGCTTTCCTGCTCTTTACTTAATTCGCTCGACGAACAAACGCCTGAAGTTGTTAGACACCAACTGGACGGTTCCATCCATTTCTTTTGTTTATTAAGTCAGAGCAATTGTCTCATAATTTCACTCTCGGGCCGGTGGAAAACTTGTTAAGTTTATGCTCTCTTTTATTATTATTTTTGGACGGTGTTGAAATTAAGAGAAGTCACCAGCTCAAAGCCCAGAGTACGGAAAGCTCAAGTTTTTAATTCTCTCTGGCCTTGGTCAGTAGACGAGTGCGTCTGCGTTTGATTTGCTTCACCAATCTGGCGGAACCAATGAAGGCCGGGGGACGTTTGAGCATAAACTGATTTGAGTTCTTTTTACAGGCGAAAGGGGCTGAGGCTAACCGGAGCTCCGTTTGAAGAGTTACAGGGTGAAAGCTGTTTTGATTTGAAGCAACTTTTTTGTGTATGCAAATAATGCTGAATAGGTAATTTCTGAGCTTGTAGAGGGGGGGGGGGGGGGGGGGGGAATAAAGGTTCTCAATCAGTTTGACAGAGCGCCATGAGACGTTGGTATGCAGTGCCAACCATACTGAGGCAATAGTGCCATCTGTAGCCCGGATGAAGAACTTTTGACTGAGTGATGGTGCACACCTGGAAGTAGACAACCACCGTCATGCATTAAACCTCAGGCTGTTCTTCTAATTCTAGCCTGTCTGCAACTCTGATTTGCTGAGAAAGAAAAACAAAAAAAATGTGTGTTACGCATCATTTATCATTCATGAATTCTGATAAATCTTTTCCTCGCGCCCAGATGTGCGATCCAAAACATACCCTTGTAGAGTCGAGGAGAACGGCGCGTTGGCCCCGCCGAGCCTCGTGGTCTCTTCTCCTCTCACTACGCCGGCTCTTCCCGGCCTTCGTCCCAGTAGCTCAGATCTTACGGACATCTCGTCGGGGCCCATACCTGGACAGCCGAGCCAGGACCGAAAGACGGAGGAGAGGCGATGAGAGAACCCTCTAACCCCGCTAAACTGCCGGGCTCTGTTTAGTGTGTGTGTAGGGGATTCGCCATTAGTGCTGCCCGTAATCCTGGATTCCCTCTGAGATTAGCCCCCAGAGAGCTTGTCCTCTGCAACCAGGTTAGCTGAGCAGGATGAGCTCTGGGATGATGAGCTTACACCGGGCATAGGGCAGAACCTGATCGGCCTGTTCATCAAAAGCAGCGCAGTACAGTGGCACTGGCGTAGCCGTGGTGTTAATTAAAGCAGAGGGAGCAGGTCTTTGGGAGATCCAAGTGGAGGTGGAAGAGGAGAGGGTGGGGCGATAACGGGTAAACTGTAAAGGAACAAGAAATTTGAGGGCTGCAGTACGGAGGGAGGGGGCAGATCTGCTCCATGACGCGCAGGACCGGAGCAAAGGGAAAGTTTCCCAAGGTGAGGGAGTGGAAAGGGAGAGCAGGGCTCCAGCTAGAGCTCATCCGTCTCTGTCTGTTTTAGGGGGAGCGGCTGGGCGTGCTCGAGATGGATGAGGCTTGCAGCGCTAAATCCTGCCCTGTCCGGGGCCTGGTGATGAAATATTGTTTTGGCTACGAGCAGGGGCGGACCGACCCACACTCAATCTCTTTTTTTGTTTTTTTCCTTTCTGGGAATGGAGATGCAGGGTTGGCCCAGCGAGGACGGATCAGTCAAATGACACCTGACATTAGTAGAGGAGATAACTACCGCAGTCGCCACGCAGCTTGGCCACTTGACACATTTGCAATAGTCGGCAACGCTTGACGTGCTTCCTATTAGCTAAGTATTAACACGCTTGCATCATAATTAATTCACATTTAGTCATTCACATTTACGCATAGATTTGCTTGGTCACGTCAAATTAACTGTTTGATAAATGCATCCTTGTCCAAATAATCATGGGTTCATGGACAAAGTGCTGAGAGTTGACCAAGAGAGCATTTCAACTGCTTCACTACATATTGATAAGGGTGTGTGAGTGAAGAGGAGACTCTTATTTCTTAATACAATGCAATCATTGCATATGAAGCAGTAAGGTCATCTGGTAAAGGAATTTTGTGGATTCTGTATTATTTTCCCCCAATACAATCGCACCAGCAATGCAAGCGTAATTTTTTTTCTTTTCTCCAAGGGCATCGACGCTGGGAAAATGATTTCCTCTCGAGGCAAGAGACTATCCCTGTGTGTGTGTGTGTGTGTGTGTGTGTGTGTGTGTGTGTGTGTGTGTGTGTGTGTGTCTTTGTCTTTGAGGGAGAGTGTGGTTACGAAAGTGTGATTATGAATGTGCAGACAATGTGCAGGCATGCCTCTGTGTCAGCTTGAGTTTGTGCGTGCATGTGGGTGAGACTGTGTGGTAATTTCAACAGTATGAAGAGCTTTTGCCCGTGGAATTAAAACTATTGGCTGCAGGCGATGCTTGTACTCCCAAACAAATTGACCGGGAGGCTCCAGACTGCTGCGATCTTCTTCCAGAGGATATTCTGTGGCCTCCACGGGCCGTTCTGGTTGTTGCACTGGCTTCTCCGCTTCGGGCTCTCTGGCAGCGGCCTCGGCCGTGCACGTCGAGGCTGCATCCTGTCAGCAGACTCTGTCACAGGCGTAAGGGCATATGTCAAATCAGAGGGCAAGTCGCTGGCTCAAATAGACGGTTGTTCTTTCCAGCCCAGGCTTCCCAAACCGCAAACCCCATTCTCGGGCATCTTCTCAGCCAGAAAGCACCGGCCTATCCCACACAAGGCATGGGGGCTTAATTACAAAAAGGAGGGACAACCAGAATTGGCTACTGATTGAGCTTCCTGGGTGAATGTTAATGGAAACCGCAGAGGGGTATTTTATACCCTGTGAGGGATGCAACGGAGCCTGGGAGTATGTCAAGGGAAGGGGGGTTGTACAGACAAAGCTTTACATGGGTTGATGAATGCATACAAGCTGTAACATGTTCTTTTTATTCCATAGGCATTGTGAGACATCTCATCTGTGTACACCGACATGATACCATCCTGGAATGGTAAACACTATTTTTGCATCGGTGCTGGAATCAAAAGGAGTTCCAAGGCACGGTGCCAGACCTCAATCCAACGGGGAACAATGAGACGCGTATTTCCCCACGTTGTAGCTTTGATGCCGTGTGAACACTTCCTCCTCTTGATTTAAATGACACGCATATCATACTGTCAGTGGGAGAACATGACTCGGTACATTCACTCAGGGAAGCTGCGGTCCTTAGTGGCCTGCAGTTTTGAGGGACTTTTACTGTACGGTTTTCATTTCATGCTCATGCATATGTCTGCTTCACTATTTCTGAAGCTTACTTTTTAACCCACTAGGTACTTGACAGCTGTAGTAGTCTAGCTCGTGACTTTCTAGATGGTATAAAGCTCGGGCCAGCAACGGGTTAGCTTAATGGCGCAAAGGCTGGGAATAAGGACAAACAGCTAGCCTGGTTCTGTCCAGTAACACTGCAACTACACTTCTGTTTTGTGTAGACTTAACACACAACATGTATCTTGTTAATTAGTGGTATTTAGGCAGCTAGGATAACCTGCTGCTAGCTGCTGCTCCAGAGCTAGCATACCTGAGAGAGTGGTATCAATCTTCTCAGCTAGAAAGTAAATTAAGCGTATGTCCCTAAATGTTGAACTATTTCTATTTTCATTGTGTTAGGCTTCTCATTTGTGTCCAAATACTTCTCCCACCACTGCATGCTGTTAGCTCCTGACTTTGCATCGCTCTACCTGTTACAGTATGAGAAGCTATAGGCCAAGACCTCAGCTTGAGTTCCAAAGCATTGTGCTCTTAACTCCAACAGCACATTTTCCTTTTTTTTCTTCTTCTAATCTCTGGCAATATTGTTATTAATTACGTCCATATGTATTCATAAGAGCTGCGGTCGTGTTGGCTGGTTCCTGTATCCTCATGATAGCCTCTTGGTCACTGTTAATTTCCCCAACTATGATAACTGGCAAACATGGTGGGGTTAAAAAAAAATTAAAAAAAGGAAACTCACAAAGATTTTGGTGTCGTTTGATATGTATAAATTATGGCATCAGTGAGTGGTTTCCAGCCTACATCTGCAGGACATACTTCCATGCAATGTGGTCTGCTAACTCGCTTTGACTATTTGTTTCCCCACTGTTCACTTGACGTCTCATTTCGCAGCGTGGCAGGGTTACCGTATTACATCCTTTCTCACATACATCCAGTCAAAATTCATCATTCTCTTCCCCTGTGACGTGATCTCTTGGCTAATGGACACGAAAACATACAGTATACGCCCTCTTGTCGGAGACGAGTGGGGCGGGGGTTTAAAGTTGCCTTTCGCCATTGATTGTGAAGAACTCTACCGTGTTATTGCCACGTACGATTTTGTGTGTGGTCACTTACACACACATACACCATTGGATACTCGTGACACACACACACACACACACACACACACACACACACACACACACACAGTGTAAACTTGGCAGACTAGCGATGCTACCATCTGCTTGTGGGGAGAGGAATATGGCAGGCTGATGACCACAAACAGCCAAGGTAATAGTGATGGTTCCACTCAGTCTCTATCTCCCAGACAGCGTAGACTCCTCATTCCACAGCGCCTGGACCTCGTACAGCATGGGCCCGCGGCACAGCGACAAAGTGCTTCTCCAGTTAGCTGGCAGCAGCTGTAACATTTCTCAGACATCTACGTAGTTTTGTGTAAACCAAACAGAATTTCTTATTCATACAGTTCCTACCCATGTTAATCTCAGAGCCAGTTTCCGCCACCACTTCCAGGTAGGGATTTATTAATAAATGCTAATGAGAGAGGGAGGGAGAGAGAAAAAATAAGTTTATGAGTTGACAAATGAATTGCTGGAATCAATGTCAGAGTATAAAAAGCATAGGCCTCCAAATCCATTACCTATGTGGCATCATTTTAATCGACATTCTGGTCGTCTAGACTGTGGACAGCCAAAGCTCTCGATTATGTATTTCTCTATTTCGGGAAACATCCAGATATTCATGGATCCACTAATAATACTTGTTAAAACCTGGTTTTGAGTGATCACATTAAAGGCGTCTCAGGCGTCGGTCCAACATCGCGTTTCTTCAATCTACCAGTAGGTTTAAATTCTCACATATAAATCGTAATACAAAAAGAAATCTTATGTTGAATGACGCAGTTGATCATCTGCAATTGTGGTTGGCCCCTGTGACCTCCCCCGCCCCATTATTAGTGTTGGCTGAAGTTTCCGGGTTTTTCGTTGTTCTCCCAGAGAGCCAAACCATAGAATCTAATTTCACCACATACTCCCCTCGAGTCAAAGTGGGAATCTTTCACACGAAAACACATTATGTTGAGGCGTTGCATGGAGGATCTTCACAGTCAGTCTTGTTGCAGCTATCCGTAAACACATTCGACATCGCAGATTAAGTTGCAAAAAAGCATTACGCATTACAATCAATACATGGCAGGGATCCGCTTTGTCCATTCTTAATTATTCATCAGAAGTAGCACAGAGGGGGAATGATTGTGGAGGCAGACAACAAACACACTTTACATGGTGACTCACGGTGGAGGATGCTGACACAGGTCACTCGGCCATTTAAAAGACTATAATCAATATCTTAACGGTAACAATGTGTCGAATAACCAGGTGAAAACAATGTGACCACTCTCGTGATGATGAATCCACGGAGAATTATCACCTTTATCGGACACGTTTCTCTGCTTTAAGGACTACGTTGTTTAGCTGTCAAGCCTGCAACTTTCCCATTATGGCTCACTCTCACCGCTCTCATAACCCCCCTGTACAGCTGTTTTCCCTCAAATAAATACTAATAATAAAGAAAAAGAAGTCGAGAGAAGAGTTCAAACCACCTGTGCTCACCTGTGCTCATCTCGATCGCTGATTGAAGCAGGTATCGGATTGTCTGTTTTGGAAAGTTAAAAGAATTGCTGGCGCTAGACCTCAATTTTGACACATTTTTGCTGGTAATGTAGAATAGTACTTCTATTTGATTTCAAACGCAGGACTTTGACTTGTAATGGAATATTTTTACATCGTTGTATTGGTACTTCTTTTGAAGTAATGGATCTGAGTACTTCTTCCACTACTGATCGACAGTAAACAGATTTGAGGCAGTCTTTTCAAGTAATATCATTATGCAGGCTTTAGGTAGAATTACTTAAATGACACCTATCTGGATATTGTAGCAGTGTATCAGCACATCCAAAGGAGCACCAGCGGCGAACAGAAAGAGGAGATCAGGTTCTCTTTTAAGCTATCAAATTCTGCAAGTCCAATAAAGTTTACCTTCTCATTGGTGACCGAGACACTTAAGTCCAGCTCAATAATCTCAATTGCCACTGCCTGATCACATTAAGGCCACTGCATCGTACAGCAACGCAACACTTGTAAAGATCTGTACAAGTAATGTATATCACATGCTGAACGAAGCATACTCGTCAGAAGGGTATAGGTTACCTTCGCGGTGACTGTTTGTCAATAATTGCACTGTTTATACCTCTGGAAAGTTTCTGCAAGATTTTTCTCCCCCTTTGGAAAAATAATCAGTGATGCAAATTTGTTTTGTTGTGGAGGCTATGATTCAGTCCAAGATCGAGACTGGTCCGGTTTCCTCGCAGCCCAAATTGGGCTATTTTTCCTCCTAGAGGTCTCAATGATGGGATTAAAAAAACCAAACTATTAAATTCCTCGACTGAGAGCATTTCTGTTTTGCCCTTGTGCGTCAACACTCTTATGGTTCTTATTTTCTTCTGATACATTGTTGGAGCATTATCAAGCCCCTTGAAGGTCCACCTGAATGCTTGAACCAGAAAAAAAAGTTTTTCCCTCCTCTGAATTATAATCAGTACAGATGGTAGCATCGGCTTGGCTTGTGGTTTATGTTCATTTGAAAAGCGGAGTTTGACATGTTCATTGGTGTAGGGGGAAAGAGTGAGAGCAGGGTTGATTTAAGCTTTCTTAACTGTATATCCAAAGGGGGTTTTAATCTGCAGGTCTAGTCCTTGGAGATTAATGAGACAGTCTACGTCCTACAGACACACAGACAACTATTATTCAAACTGACAGATCAAGGGATGGCTTTTTAGATGCATTTCATGTGAATAAATAACTCTCCTTGGTGATGCACAGCATCTTATTACTTATCCCCACTGCTACTGCTGATGTCATTGCTACCCCTCACCCCCACCCTGCAGTCCAATTCAGAGCTATAAGGGGTTAAATATTACCAAGTCTTCCTCTGGGATTGGATCGACCGTTTCTTGTCTGTTAACAGATACAAAAAGTAAGCAAATGATCCATCATCAAGAGGCAGAGAAGCAGTGATTTGTTCGTGGCCGCCCAGGCCAGCCTGCACCAAATCATCCAGAACACATGCCCTGATCCAGCTCGCTGGCATCTCAGCCCAGCTTCCTGTCTCCTTGCTGGCCGTCTCTGGATTCTGGGAATCAGGGATGCTGTCACTCATCATCAGCCAGTCAAGTGGTAAGCCAGAGCTTTATATGGATGCCGAAGTGGAGGGGGCAAGAATGACAACAAGCCAAGCTGCTGGTAGTGTTATTTTTAGTGCAAGCCAAAAGTGCAGGGTAGCAGTTGCAGTGTTGAGTAATGGTATATACCACTACTGACAATAATGATCTTGTCATTATGTATTGTTATTTGCATTCTTTGTGGCCATTTCTTGTAAATTGGAATGCTTTGTTAAACCCTATATGTACATATAAGTTATTCAGATGAATCCATACTGCATTCCTTTGGATGGTGAAGTATTACACGTAAAAGTAGTAATCGTGGTTAAACATCTCCATATTCTATAGTTCTGCTGAGAAGCTCATGTTCTGGGTAACATCACAAATAAAGTCTGTTCAAAACAGAGCCAGTGGGCTGGAAGTGACGCATTTCACACCATATTTGAATTTTCACACATTGAAATCAAGCATAAGCCCAGCAGTGTTGCTTGCTGGCACATTTTCCAAGTTCTGCAGTTGGTGATTCAAAGAGAAAGCATATTTCCTCACAAACAACTCCTTCATTCTTGGCAATCTTGGCCCACTTCTGACTGACATGATGCATAAATGTGTTATATAAACTGTGTATTTGCTTAATAAATAACACTACAATGGATGAATTTGAAGTTTTCAAATACATTAACTTCTGTAAATAGACATTTTCATTTATTTATTTCCCACTAAACGTAGCATGTTGATCACAGGTCAGGTCAGGTTATACAATCAGGACATATTGTGCTTTTTGAACGTTAACTATTTAATTTGAATGGTTTTGCATATTAAACAATGGACTGTGGAGGGTTAATGGATGTGCAAATACCAAACAAACAAGAAGATCAAGTATTTATTTTGCAGCTAAAGGGCACACGATAATGTTTCTTTTGTTAAGCAATCCACCTCTCAACGCTATTGGTGAATGCCAATCCACATTTTTTTTCGGGCCTTTGAATATGATTGTATGTAAACTCAAACAGACAATGTGCTGAAAATCAGACCCATCCTTTGATCTCTGCCTTAGTTCATCCAAATGTGTGGGTATTTTATTCGACCGCACACTCAACAAGGTTTGGAATAATAAAATATGTATTTACTGTTTGCAAAGATGATATACTATTGGGGATGTATTTTGTCTGGAACCGTGTGTATGTTTGAAACTATTATGCTCCAGTATAGGCATGTTTGATCTGCATGAGAAGGTCTGAGATTCACTTCCTGACCACACAGAGGAATCAATTCAACGGCTTCAATAAATCTCATGGCTCAATACAGGAAGTGTCGAACTGCTGTCTGAGGCTCCGACGTGATTTTACTGCTGCTCTGTTGACATGCGCTCCACTAACACTTTGAATCAGCACCGGTCCAACGCGGAGGATATTATATTCATATGTTCTCAGAAAAACATTTGATATTTCTGAGACTCAACACATGGAGTCATGATTTTTGACCATAAGAGCTCGGTGTTCTGACTGTATTTTTATTAATTTTCAATGCATGACCCAGCTCGATTAACCTCATACACACCCTTGGATACAGGCACTTTCCTTCAGTATTCTTTCTCTTCTTTACATTTTTTATTAACAAAGGCTTGGCAGTCATGTCACTAATGCACTTAACACAGTGTGATCTCGGTGGTCCTACAGACAGACGGTCCTCTCACCAATAACTGTAAAAACATACAAGCTGGATAAGCATAGACACAGTTGTGGTGTGAGTGTCGGTCCTTTTTGTAAGAATAACCAAAACCTGACCCTAAGGGGGCTGTGCGCTATTGGCTGGTATTGGTAGTGATGTCACATTGCCGAAGTGAGGTCAGTTGACATAGACAAAGACCAGCCAATAGCAGACAGTTCAGTCAATCAGACTATGCTCTGCTATTTAACAGGCGGATGAAAACAAAGAAAAGTTGTTGTGATGAAGTCAAGTCATGTACTGTTCTGTAAGACGAGGGCGAATTGTCCAAAAAATGACCTCCTAACGTTTAACCCTAACCACTTTTGCTTGACCTCGATGGAAAATGTCACATAGTCAAGGAAAGATGGGAAGGAGAATTAATGAGGAGTTATGAAAAGACAACCACGGTGTGTAGAGAATCCGACTCCATCTTCGTCGGACGTCGGTCTGCAGTGTTGAAACTACAATGTTCCGAAGATGGACTACAAAAAAGATCATCTTAGATACTTCGTCCGTGTGTTCTTAGTGTTGCGTCATGCAGACGGCATGAACAACCCGGTTCAAAGTTTTACTTTATTAACAAGGTAGGAATAGAAATGAAAGAATAATATAAAATTGTAATCAAGGGAGTGTCACAGAGTACAAAGCTACTAAATTTGTGTCAAACATGCTGAATTAAATACGTTCTCCCACTAACAATGTCTCATATCCCTTTTTATTGTTGTGGTTTATATGCAGATTATAATCTGATCATAAGAATATGCAGACAATAGTTTATGAAACACCTTATTTACATGATCTGCGTTTGTCGGTCATGATCGTTTGTTCTTGTAAACGGCCGAATGATACGTCACTTTAAATGTTGCCACCACAAGGAATTGTGGGGTGGCATTATCTTTCCCTTCGTAAAGGCAGGTCCAGTGTTTCCTATGCTAAAGGAGCTAAGTAAGGAAGCATTGAAGCTCCTTTCCTTTGCATTTAGAGAATTCGACCAGCACTTATCATGGCGGCTACTTAGGTACTTCTGGGTCATTTCACTCAGTTAGGAACCTTCCAACCAAAAAGGACTATTCGACCGCAGCCTAAAGCTTGATTTATGTTTGCCAAACCTTCCCATCCTTAGAACCATGGTGCTTGCATGACCACAAATTTTGAGCAAGTGCTATCAACTGTGTGTATCTTGTGTATTGTAGTGCCCCCCTGAGAGTTCCCTAGAAATAAGGACCAACCTACAAACTGAAAGCCCTCTATAACAATTAGTTAGCTGGTGAATAAATATATTATATAGATATGCTAGAACAATTTGACCTGTTCCACTTGTGTGGAATCTGTGCAAATGTGCTTTGCGTACATACAACATTCAGACACCACAGAAGACACTGAATCTCACTGTCCAACTTCATCCAACAGTCTCCTGACACAACCAGGAAATCACTTTTGTATACTATGCAAATGTTATTTCATCCACTCCTTTGTGCTTTCGCTCCGACTGTTTTGCATGGAGGAGAGAAATGGGCATTGAGAATTCACACCGACGGTTTCGTATTATATTTCATCCAGCAGGATATGTGAGCATAAGTGTGTCATTCATTGAACAGACTTAAACAGTTTGATCCACGTACAGTCATGGCACAGAGCAGATGAATGCTGTTGATTTGAATGCTAGATCCCACTGTAGCTAAGACTGAAAATGACTTGGCTGCTATTGAATATCAGGGAAAAAATGTGTTTCATCATTGTTTGCAGTCTTGAATTTTTAGAACTTATAACCATTGACGTTGGCTGAACATTGGGGAAAAAGAGGCAAACATGTGGGATACAGCTATTTCCAGTTGTAAATGCCAGTGATTTTTTTTTCTGATCTTGAATGAATTAATGAGGTGAAAAAGAAAACATATGGAAGAGAACAGCCAAAGGCTTGGTATTATGAGACTAAAAGTTACAGTAGCTGTATGTAGCAGAGAATAACCATTTATAAATCATTGAAAGTAATGCCATTTTAGACATTTGCTCCACTTTGAGTTAAATTTAGTTTACTTTATGAAGAATAGACTATCTGAAAGTAGAATTATGTACATCGCTGGTATTTGGCATCCCTGACCTTGTTATACTACACACAAGGAAGGGCAAAGGTCAGCACAACAGAGACTCAGGAGGAGTGACCACAAGAACTTTCCCCTTGAGGGAAGGTGAACTCGGAGCCAACAGGTGGATGTTGGGTTTGAAATGCAATGTGAACAGCAGTATGGCGAAATGAAAGTACCGTGTACATGCGTTCTCAGGAGGTTGGACTCCCGGTATCATCTTGCCAAGTTTGAACTCCCAAGGTCGCAAGTTTAAATTTAGACGTTGTATATATTGAGAAAGGCTTTTTGAAAGTGTGTGGTCTCTCTAAGAGGTCTTTCCTCTCTTATGTTGCTTGTGTAACGTTCTGGCTCTGTGATCAGAACCCTCTGACTTTCAAGACTATTTGGCATTTTAATCTTTTAGTGCTCTTTATTAGTTTATCTAATCCTTTGCTTTTATTTAATCAGTTTTGTTTTGAGTCCCCCCTCCCCCCTTGTTTTATGTGATTCATTTTATTGTTGAGTGCGTTTCCTGTTTTATTTTGTAGGTCCTTGATTATCCACACCTACCCTCCATTAGCCTGCCAACCTGCCCCTGATTTTGCCATCTACTGTCTACCGTCTACTACCTTGTTTTCCCTGTTCTCCTGCCGGATTGTCTTGGTTCTACCCCATGTTCTCATCGTGTTCCAGCAATTCACCAGTGGAAGTTCTGCGGTATGACCACTTGCTTTTCAGTATTGACCTAGTCGTTTGGAAGCTTACCTCGTGTCTACAATTGACTCTCTGTTCACCCCAGAATCGTCACACCTTCCATGTGGGTCTGTACTTATTTTGGAGAGGCCCAGAAGTTATCACTTCAAACTTACCAAATGTTTTTGCATTCAATGGGGTTTTTACCTGTGGTTGCATGTACTTCCAACTCTAATGAAATCCCACAAACCCAAGGGCAACATAAAAAGCCAACTGCTAATTTGTTTACTTTCTACAGCCCTGTTCCCTTCATGTGATCTCTGTGTTTGAGGAGCTTCTGGCACCTGCTGGGGGCTTTTCTTTGAGGTAATGGTTAGCCAGACTATTCTCATCACCCCTGTGGGTTACTTCAGCCACACTGGTGTGGACGGGGGGAAAGAACTCAAGATGTGGTTCTGTATAATTTCTGGCGTGGGGAAACGGCAATATTTGTTGGAATAACGGCTGTGGGGAGCAGCGAGATGGTGCCGTGTATCAAACCCTGATTGATCATAATTACGTCAGTCTTCCTGATTGTTCATTGTCATGTCATGATGAAAGTCCAACCATTCACGGACACACACGCCCTTCTAGAATAATTCAAAGTCGCTGAGTGAATAAGGCAGAGATGAAGTGAATGCCTTCCGCAGACAAATTTAATCAGTGGCGTTAGTTCAGGAAGCAGTGTATAAAATGAAACACCCTGGGCCTTCGGGAGATGACTGATTCTCCTGGTGTCTGTTCCCCCTTTCCTGTTCTCCTCCCTTGCTCTGCCCTCTGGCTGTCCCTCAGGGAGAGGAGCAACATCTGAAGAAGATCAGAGCGCAAAGAGGCAAACCTTGTCTTGCAGGAGCCCGACTGATGCAGCCACAGCGCAGTGTAGAGGGTCATCATATCTGTGGGGTCTTGGCAGGATGACTCGTGCCGAGTTATATATTGGTCACAGCAGGGCTTCCTTTCTGAGTTAGCCACTCTTCTCAGAAGATCATCTTTCCAACCACCATAGGACTAAATTCCACATGTGCGCGTTAACTTGTGCTACTTTCACCTAAAGCAGCAGCAGGTGTTATCTGCTACTTAAAAAGGAAGATGCCTTTCCCTGACAACATAAGACGGATAAATGGTTTTGGGGCAAGAAGGACGAGATGACCTGGATAGACTTTATGAAAGAAATATGTTTGAGCTGTTATGCTTGCAGAGTTGGAGGTTATGTTATACAGATGCAGCCGTGGACTTTAATAACCCTGAGGACAGTGGCGGTGCATCAATAGAGGGCGCTAGGGCGCCGCCCCTCTTAAAATTTTGCGATGAAAAAAAAAAAAGAAGAAAAATAAATATAATATATACTATCAAAAAACATTATATACCAACTAATTTAAATAAGAAATATACCGTGTTGACGCGCTAAATGTGTGTGGGAGACCGTAAGCCCCTGTCAACAACCACTTAAGTTAAATGTGACCAAATATAATATATCGCCATTCATCATCCCTGAGAAAAGCCCCTCCACCCTGCCGGGGCGCTGGCCAAATGTGAGTCTATGGCAATGAGCAAACATTTCACGGGCGTTACGGCAAGGACAGCTTCTCATTGGCGGATGAAACGCAAATCTTCGGGCGCACAGAAGTGCGCCCTAGCCAATGACATTGTTTCTTATTTCAACGTGATTGGACTATTCGTCGAATCAGAGACCTTTATCATTCCCTCACAGCCCATACAGCTCCCACATAGTTTTTTGTCTGTAGTATGAAGCCTGTTTGTAGTAGATTTTTCCCCACATCTTATCTGTCTCTGTCTGTCTCTATATATGTATCTGTAGGTTTGTGACACCATACTTGGACACACCAGGGAACGCTTTGCCTTCAAAGACCACCTCACCAGTGCCACCTTGCTGCAGGGCCCCCAGTTTAAATTTCTTTACAAGTAGTGGGGCCTACTCTGTCAAACACCCAATGTAAAATGTGATGTCTCTCTTTCTGAATCTATTCTGCTCTAAACCTCTTTTATGTGAGGGTGTGGGCACCTCTTTATTCTGCAAACCTCTGAAACCCAACCCAATGTTTCTTTCTGCTCTGAACCTCTCATGCCCAAAGTTACAGTTTGTTGATAGTTGTTATTGGACAGTGTTGAGCAATGTGTTTCCTTGAAATAAAGAATATATGAGTGAATATTTAGAATATTCTACTCAAAACCTCTTTTCTGCTCATTGTGGAGTGCTATTTAAACTGCCGCCACTGCCTGAGGATGCTTTTTGTTGTTATTCTGCGTACCTACATATGAAGCCAAATCCTTTTTGTACACATAATGATAACCATAAGTTAACATCCTCTTGGGTTGAAGTATACCTGACCTCAGAACATCCACTTTGAGCTGGCTTTTGATCAACTTCAAACTACCATTAGTTCATTGTTAGTATACAAGACATTAGTATAATTCTGTCTTCTCAAGGGGAGGCACTTGCTTAAATCACATCAAATCAGATGATGCACCACTTACTGGATGTAATACACAGATGTGTTTTGCTCTGCTGGCATCCCTGTTGGATGAGTCATCCTTCAATAATATCAATGACATCTTCATTTTCCTACTGGCATCAGTATAAGTCATGTATTTGCTTTTCCCTATGCAAAATTGCTTTTCCCTATGCAAACGTTCTTGTCCCTGCTGTTGCAGATGCCATGGCCGCAGCACCAAGGTCATAAACTCAGCACATTTAAAAAGCAGAGCAAACACATCACACACACATTTTTATGTGAATTTCAAGTCAAACTGAAATTTGGAACTATGATGATACTGCAGCCTTTCTATATAGATAGATAGATAGATAGATAGATAGATAGATAGATAGATAGATAGATAGATAGATAGATAGATAGATAGATAGATAGAGAGAGAAAATGCCTTTGGACATTTGTGGGGAAAAGTATTCAGGTTTCAAACCCCTGGGTGGGTGTTTCCCATAGCAGCTGTTGACTGACATTTCAGCTGGCGTTGCTGGGAGGCCTCGTCAGTTTATGTGATTTCTGACCATAGATTGTGTCAATATAGATGTACAATTCATCCACATTTCCTCCCACTGTATAGAAGTCTACAATTTTTTTGTTTTGCTCAGATCCCATCTGCTAATATGGAGGGGCGTGGTCAATGACTTGTACTGCAGCCAGCCACAAGGGGGCGATCAATGCGTCTTGGCTTCACATTAGGGGAGCTTTTGGATTATATATTATATATAAAATAACAAATGTTTATGATGTTTACGCATTTTGCTCAGCAGCATAATCTTAATAAACAAACACCACCTTTTATGATTTTCATAAGAGTACATACAATCACCAGAAGTAAAAAGTTAGGTAACTGGCAAACTACACCATGGTCGCAAAGCAGACACCTTTTTAAGACAGTTAAAAAACATAAAGAGCCATTGACTTTGAGCTGGGTGAGCAGGAAATGCAAAGATACCGGGTTTTGGGACACGTTCCAATCTGATCACCAGTCTGGACCAAACATTCACATCCCCTGGGTGGAACACCAATGTAGGAGTTGCTTTCACTGCACTAACAGAATACAGAAATAACAAGACTAGTGTCTGCTCTTTGGTAACTAAAATTTCCAACCAAATAAATACAAGTAGAATGAAATGCAAAGGATTAATAAGCCTACTGAGTTCTTAACCAACATTAACTTTATTATAGCAATAAAAAACGATCTGAAAATGAATATAGTAGCAAACTAACTATTTGAGAAATGCAGGTCAAGTTGTGATTTGTTAGAATTACCCACTTGTTTTAGCATGCTAATGTATCCTAGCTCCTCATGCTAGCGAGTGTTAGCAAGATGACCTCGTATTTTTTTATATGGTAGCTGCTTTTGCGGTTTCAAATATTAATTAAGTGAACTGAGCGCTTTCAGTACAACATAAAATCATGACAGAAATTGGTTACGCCATGCTGGTGATTTATTATAAATTCATGATGAATGTCATTGTGATTTTGGTTGCATATAAACCAGTTAGCCATGTGTAGAATTAAATATAAAGCACTTTTACTGTTCTGTGTTAATTGATACAAAGTGCGAACCTTGTATAAATTGTAGAGAAATGTACTGCATTCTAGTTATTGTGTTTTGTTGCGTTATCATCATCATTGAAATGTGAACAACATATGCAGAATATGAGTAGACACAGCTTTTGGAGCAGAATGTATGTTATTTAATTCAAAGATACATGATAAAAGAGATAAATAAAGCAGAACATTCTGTACACTAACATGTGTGAATCTTATATCGACTGAAGAGCTGAAACAATTAGCAGAAATTAATCAACAGGGGAAATAATTGTCAGTTGCAGCACTATTCAACTTAAGCAATTAGAAATAAGTAAATAACTGAGATGACTACAACTTAAGGGGGTGAGGGGAATTCCATGATTTGTGTAAAGTTTTATTGACAGGAAAATAATCCTGGTCATATCCACTCTACACTGTATCCTCTAAGTGATTATCATTTACCGCTCATACATTTTCACTGTCTTTTTATATGGTCTGCATAACACCAGAAGTACTATAGTTTAATTATCTGGCAAGTGCTGAATGGAGACTCCCTCGAAACCCTGATCTTCTATACATTTTGTCATTCCTGTAGCTTTGACTTTTACGTCTTGCCCTCAACGCTTGAGGATTTATGGAGGAGCCATTTTAACATCCACGAGAGGTTTATGAACCCCAGTAAAATGTTATTTTGTTCAGTCTTCCAAATGGTCAGACCACAAACCATCCAATCGTGGCATTAACAGTCACCATTGACCTGTTTTTCTGCTGCAGCCTGCTCCAATGGCATCCAGTCAAGACACTGAAGACAGGCCTCCCGCCCAAACCTTTGCTTGGATGGAAGGAGGAAACTGAGTGAAGCAATGCTTATTCTACAATAGTCCAGGAATGTTGGATATCCCCCATATTTGATTGGTTCAGACCCTTTGGACCTTCTCCTTGATCACAGCATCCAACCTGAAAGTTTCTGGGAGGTTTTCGTGTGAACCAAGGATCTCACAAGGTCAGATACGGTTGAGCATTCCATGTGGTCTGTGCCATGTGTGTTAAGATAAAATCTCTGATCGACACGCTGCATTAAAGGAATGTTTACTCATGATTGAAGTGAATATGGATATCGTTGGACAATCTTGGCCAACCTGCTGAGTTTTATGATTTTAACATTGACCATTGATTGAAGTCCATAAAGTTCTCAGGATATCATATTTCAATAAGTAATAACTTCTACATTGTCCATCATTATTTAATCTAAATGGAATTCTCTATCAGATTGTACAAACTATTTTATATAGTGAACTTGTCAATTTGAAGTCCTGTTTGAGTTTCATGGTTATTGATATTATCTTTGCCCATTATTATCGTCTTACTGCTGTACTTTGGTTTGAAACCGCACAGAGTTCTATCTTTGCATAGTTCTGGTGCTTCCTTATGATTGAGAATGACATTAAATGGAGTCAAACTATCACAGTGTCTCCTTTCACACCAATTACAATCCCAAGGACAGCCTGTATTGTAGATACACTTCCATGAGGTTATTTACAAGGACACACTTGACGATATATTCCTCCTCTTCAGATGATTGACAAGAGAGGCTATTGTTCTACCTAACCCTGAGGGGACAAATGTTAGATCGCAAATTCAGCTTTACTTATTTTTATCTTGGGAAAATCCCAGTCTACAGCATATGCACTGTTATCATTTCCAATGAGCGATAAATCCTACGACAGTCCTGCAGACAGTGTGGTGTCCTAAAATTTGGCGGAAAAAGCACAACATCTTAAACTGTACAAGTGAGAAATACATTTTCCCACCACAAAAGGATTACATGAAGGAGACATGACTAGAAACAGGCAGTGGTTTGACATAGAAATAGCACAGTGGAAAGTAAGGCCGTTGTGGTTGGTGTGGTGGAGGCCTATGTACTTTTTGCCTTTAACTGCAGTGACCCAGGTTCAATTCTCAACTCCTAACAAGAGAGCTTCTACTCCTTAAGTAATTGTAATGGACTGTGTTTTTAATTATTTATTATTTAACATTACATCCCCAACCAATTTTAACTCCTAATACAATTTGTATTTGCCCAGGGCTGATGGAATTCTGACCTTTAACTGATATAATCAATATTGTCATATTAACAATGACGCAAATTACTATGTATAATGTGAAATCATACTTGAAATCATACGTGACAAACCCGTTCTCATCTTTTTAGTGTCTTCTAATTTATTGTTTTTCTTTTAGCCCACAACTTTAATGCTTTGGGTTAGACACTCTTATCAGCAGGCAGCTGCTTTTAGTGAAAACGTTCTGATAAACCCACAAAGGGAAAAGTTAGTGACTATTGGGTGAACAAAGGGAGTTGGTGGAGACCAAAGCAGAGATGAACGTTTTTATTGGACCTACATAACAATGACCAGCGTGGCATGATTGGTTTGTTTATATGATTTTGATTAGTATTTTGTGTTAATATTGATAATGTAATCAGCAGATATTGTAAAGCAACTGACAAAAGGTTGTTTTTTGTCCTTTACCATCAGACTTGTGTGAATTCTTTGTATTGAGAATGCACTTGGACAAGCCTCAAACCTTATAAAAAAAGAAATAAAATACTTTACCCCTTGTGCAGAAGCCCCCTGCGTCGGGTAGCCTGTTGCTTAGTATCTTGATGGTGACGATCCGCGGCAGCTTAACTCTGTAAAATAAGGGCAGCAACAAAGAATACTTAATGTAACTAAGAAAAAACATCATGGTTTATCTTAACTAAAGTATGCTTGTAATGTAATGTAATCTATGTGACTCTGTGACTGTCACGTGACAGAATATCAATTTGGTTTCACACGGGACACAAACATTGGGTTGCCTGAGTAAAAGCGCTGTTTGTTTGACCCGTCCACCAACTCTCCCTCCCGCCCTTAGTGGACATCTCGCTCTAATTACTACGCCTGTCACTCTGAACATATAACATTGACGCAGATGGGTTTGCCTCATACAGACGCTGATGGGTGCCTTGTGCATCAGTCTGAAGACTCCTCCTTAGCGTCTGTATTTGACGCCCTGGGAGCGAGACCAGGCTGCTTCTTTAGTTTTCTAGTCAGACGCCATTCAGGATAAATAAACCCTTCCAATGCAGTTCAGTGCGACGTGACGTGCTGTTAGTTACCTGAATCAACTTCTCTAGTTACACAATGGATTGTCTGTCAGAGCCTCAGTTTCTGGTTGTTGTTCAACCAGAGTTCAGTCTTGGTTCTATCTTTGTAGAGCAACCGGACAGGATGACGACGGGTCGTCCTGTAATTACAAGGTTGGTGGTTCGACCCCTGGCTTTTCTGTCAGTGTTCTTTAGCCATTCAGCCATTAAACACCAGTTGCTGCAGATGGCAGATGGCAAATTTTAAAGTGTGTTGTGAGGTAGAAAGGCGCTATATAAACGGCATCCACTTACTGCACACACACCTCTTTTTGGCCTTTGCAGAAACTTGTTAAAGAGGAAAATAACATTTCAGCTGTGTCATTGTACCCATGGGCTATTTCTATTAATAATGTCAGTTATTAAACAGGGGAGCATGGTGACAAATCATGATGAGGTGGCAGGGTGTCTGGTCAGAACTGATCCTGATGTCATTGGAAAGCTACAAAATGTATTCACACAGGTGATGTGACTATAAACTGCCCAACAGCCAGGTCTGCTGTCAGAATGTCCCCCTGAGAGACATGGATTGCCTAATGCTCAGACATTGGCATTGAAATAAGTTTCATTTCATTCAAACAAAGTAAGCAGAATCACAAAATAAGAGCATCGTATGAGTCAATGTATAACCTCTTACCTTCCATGTTCCCCAACTTAAACACATTTGGCAGTACATGAGTGAGTTTAGTCCTTGGAAACTGTGCTGCCATGGTCACACACACTGTCACAAGTACATTTCCATGTGTTCTCTCCTCAAGGCAATGAATCAATCAAGCTTACATGCTATAAAAGCAAAAAGGGTGTGTGATTATTATTGCACTAAATACTATGTTGTCAGAGTGCCATTTTTTTTTGCTCTGCTGCTTCTTTTACTGCTGGTCACAGATGAGTGTTTTATGGCCCCGCGGCCCCTAGCGCATGGTCTTGATACAGTAATGGGGCCCTGCATATTCCCGTAAGACTGCTTTTCAAACAGACTGACATTGTAATTATGCCTGGCAGAGGGCTATGACGCAGCATAAAGCGGTGCGGCTATCTTCGTGCAGCCTGTGTAAAAACTCCCATAAGTCTGGGGCCACATGACTGCAAGAAAGACCTCTTCACCAGAGCTTACACGACCCTCACCGATGGCTCGACCAGTGAAAATCATCCTGCATGTGTTTTTTATTTATTTTTCTTTAAATTTTAGGTTCTGAAATAACAACGAGGAACAATGGAGGCGCCAGGCCGCAACCCACGCTAATCTGGACACACCTAGTGCAGTGTTCAACTGACGCTTGGCACCCTAGTCTGAATAGCTGTAACTCTGTGGTGTTAGTATTCTTTAGGAGCACGGAAGACACACGAAAAGGGTGTTAGCGAGTTATAGGGTGGCTTATTGGACCCCGGTTAGAGACCCTGGCCTGAGCAGAGGTCCAAGCTGTGAGGTCATCCAGACAGAGTGTAGGATTTTACAACGCCAGCGGGCGTCGCTCTGTGGGTGGTGCACAGCAAGGACGGGGGCCAGCTTATTTGCTGTCATACTTGTACCCACATATTGGATTTCTGTGAAATAATATTTGGATTTTTCAATGACTCCTCCTGCCCAGCCTGGCCCCAGAATCCAGGAAAAGCATGTGAAAATATCAAAGATAGTGCCGCAAAACCAACGAGAATGTGTAACAATACCCAGAGGCCAAACTTGTGTTTCCCTCTATTTCATCCACTGAGTTTCTCCTGCAGCCTGACAGTTTGATTTATATGTAATTCATTCAGAAAATAATGTATTGTGTTTTCTAAGTGAAATAAACCATGTGAGGATGATGTGAGAATTATAAATGACTTTAGTTACTTGGGAATAATATATGTCTGACTGCATTGCTACCATTGTGTAAACTATCTGCAATGCTCTTATCCTCCCACCTTTAGGAATTGTTTATGAGGAGAATAAAGTGTAAGCAAGGCACTAAAGGTGATCTATGAGGAGACTTCCTTTAAGGCAGAGGCAGTAATGAAGTAAGTACTTTACCATAAGTCTGTTGCAGATGTGATCGGACAGCTTTGGGCATTCACGTCTCGTCTTACAGCTTCTTAACACTTACTGGGTTAAGGAAGGGCGAGGGACATCACGTCTGAAGTGAGTGTGCCTCTTTACGGTAAGAACTCCCAAGAAACCACAGAGCACACCCCAGGGTCCGTCTTCAGTAAATTATAGTCACTTCAGCAGCTGAGAGCAGTGCGATTGCCTCTAAAACTCGTTTAACATTGCCGATGCACAAGTCCTCCTGAAGGAAATGTCAAGTTGTTGACGCTACTGCAATCATTTTCTTAATTTTGCTATTTTTTAATATGCACTTGCTAACCGTGCATTAAAAGTAAGTGACACCATCAAACAATGGGCCGAGACTTTATTTACCTTAAGGGAACCTTTATTTGAGACGGGCTGTTATTGTTAGAATGAGGCTTTTTTCCCCCTCGTAATTCACCCTTTTATACATTTGCATCAGTTTTTGTCAAGGAGGCCTCTCTAATATATATATATATATATATATATATATATATATATATATAATAATAATACATTATTATATTTTGCTCTTATTTGCCATGTTGACTTACAGTTTACATGCAAACTCAACCATTCCACTATGTGTTTCACATTAAAAACGTTCCAGTAGCTTAGCTTCCATTACCCAAAGGCGTTTGTTTTAAAACCTCTGCAGGAAATATTGAGAACCTTAATCTTAATCTTGAATGCAAGATGGCGCCGTGCCAGCGGCTGCCTGTCGCAGTAGCTGCCTGTCAACACAGAGTCCTGCCATCTGCAGAAGTTCTCTGATGACTCTGCAGTGGTCGGGTGTATTAGGGATGGACGGGAGGAGGAGTACAGGGCAGTGGTGAGTGACTTTGTGGAGTGGGCCGGTGAAATAAAGAATCTATGAATAAAGTATCTATCTAGTATCTAAATAAGTATCTATCTGTCTATCAATCTATCTTGTTCCCCAAGGTTCAATACTGGGGCCTCTTCTGTTCAACATCTACATGCTTCCACTGGCTCAGATTATGAAAAACAACAAAGTGTGTTATCATAATTATGCAGATGACACACAACTCTACATAACTATATCACCAGGGGACTATAGTCCCATACAAGGGCTGGCTAAATGCATTGAAGATAAAACAGAAGTAATTGTTTTTGGTCCCAAGGACGAACGATTGAAAGTGAGCGCTCAGCTTCAATCACTAATGTTAAAAACCTCAAACCAAGCCAGAAATCTAGGTTTAGTTATGGATTCAGACCTCAACCTGAACAGCCATATCAAGACAATTACAAAATCAGCCTACTATCACCTGAAGAATATATCAAGGGTTAGAGGACTTATGTCTCAACAGGATTTGGAGAAACTTGTCCATGCATTTATCTTCAGTAGACTTGACTACTGTAACGGTGTGTTCACAGGCCTCTGTAAAAAGTCAATCAGAAAGCTGCAGCTGATTCAGAACGCTGCAGCTCGAGTCCTCACTAAGACCAGGAAAGTGGATCACATCACTCCAGTTCTGAGGTCTTTGCACTGGCTCCTTGTCAAACAAAGAATTGACTTTAAAATCCTGCTGCTGGTTTATAAAGCACTGAATGGTTTAGGGCCTAAGTATGTTTGTGATCTACTGCTACCTTATGAACCATCCCGGATACTCAGGTCGTCTGGGACGAGTCTACTTTCTGTTCCAAGAGTCAGAACTAAACATGGAGAAGCATTTCAAGCAAGGCTTTTCTGCTCCACATATCTGGAACAAGGTCCCTGAAAGCTGCAGGTCTGCTGAGACCCTCAGCTCCTTTAAGTCCACATTGAACACTTTTCTGTTTGCTGCTGCCTTTAACTGAACCAGATTCAATTACTGCATCTCCCTACTGCATTTTATTTCTTAAACTGCACTGCAACTTTTATTCAACTTTTATTTTTTAAGTTGCTTTTTCTACTTTTATTTTGTTTTTTGACTGTTTTAATGTTTTACTGTTTTAATGTTTTCTTAACTGTTTTTAAATCTGCATTATGTTTTGATGCTTTTAATGGTTTTATGTGAAGCACTTTGAATCGCCTTGTTGTTGAAATGTGCTATACAAATAAACTTGCCTTGCCTATCTATCTATCTATCTATCTGTCTATCTGTCTATCTATCTATCTATCTATCTATCTATCTATCTATCTATCTATCTATCTATCTACTTAGCACTATAAGTTGACGTAGTTGTGTTGTTAAAAGGCAGTGATAACTAGTTAAAGGCCTTTTGTTCCTGTTGTTTAAGTTCCTGTGATTGTGCGTTTTGATCGTCCACACCTTCTCTCACCTGCCCCTGATTTGCCATCTGTCCTTCTTGTTTATACTCTCTGGTTTTCCCTCTTTCTCTGCCAGATTGTCTTTGTTCATCACTTTTTCACATACATAGTTTGATTTTTTAAGTTTTTTTAACCTTTTTGCTTTGAGCGCTTATTTTTGGGATCTCTGCCCTCACCTTGCCTGGTATTGTTTGCTGTTTGGACGCATACCCTGTATGTGGTCACCTGCTTCTAGTAAGTCTCAATCTAGTCTGTCTCTGTATCTGAGTCTCTTTTACTACCACGTCAAGTATCGGGCGTCAGTTTAGAGCTTAATATCAATGACTTTCATTGAAAATGACTTGTTGCAGAAGCCAGTGGGAATAATCAGTGTGTCATGCACTCAGGATCAAGATAATTTAGCAGTCGCCTTTGCAATTACAACTAAATGAGATTACATTCAGGAGTGACATTATAACTCACCAATCACATTTTACCTCTTAAGGTCCAGACAGAATGGAAAGACGTAAATGGGTGGTTTAAAAAACTACTTTGAGTGTAATTATTTCATCAAAAACACCAAGCAAATTATGAATAACTTGTGCCTCACCTTCACTACATGATATCACTAACTAAGCTAACATAAGTTGTCTATGTAGTTACTTAAAAAAAGTGATGTTAAATGCTGCTGCTGTCTTTAGCTAACGAGTTTTAAGGATGTAATGGCTCATTCAACTTCAGCTTATCTTCATCCAGTTTAATACAAGACAGTAACATGGTTGTAACCTCATCAACCGTACCTACTCCAGTGGGGAAACCAAAACTCAAGGGTTTATTTTAAATTGTATCATACAACCTTCGCTAACGTAGTCAAGGTGCAAGTAACGTTAGCTCTTAGCTCACTGTGGGCTAACGTTACATGCAGGCAGAACGTGGGGCTTCATGTCAACACAGCAGCTCCATGTCGCTCTTTAAAGAAAGAGACTCCACGACATTAACAACATGAAAACAAAAAGAAGTGCTGCTACATTTAAAATAATGTTGACGAACAGAGCAATATAATGTCAACTTACCTCCGTGTCCTCCTCACGTAACCTCCAGTCCATTAGTGTGTGTGTACCAAGAGCCCAGTCGAGCCCACCAATAGGAAGTCCTGCCTCATTCAGCAGCGCATGCCCCGCCCCCTACGTCCAAAACTCAACTCGTAACTTTTGGGATTGAGAGAGCAAGTTTTTTTTTTGAGCGAGCAGGGTTTTTTTTGAGAGTAAAGGGTTTTTTTGAGAGCAAAGGTTTTTATTTTGAGAGCAAAGATTTTTATTTTGAGAGCAAAGGTTTTTATTTTGAGAGCAAAGATTTTTTAATTGTAGGCAGAAATTCTAGTTACAAACCAGAAATTTGCTCTCAAAACCAGAAATTTGCTCTCAAAACATGTTTCTTTGTTTGCGGAATACAGACACAAATCTAACTTCATACAACTCAAATCATCCCAATTCTCAAAAAGCTTTAATTTTAAATACTACAGGAAACCAATCCCAGTTCCTGGAGAGCAGTTCCATCCATGGCATCTAATGAAAAGCGGCAGAATAATTTGCCATATTTTCTGTTAATGCACCGTAATTAACGCTTGTTTATGCATTGCACGGAAATTTTCTGAAACATGGTCCTGGTTTCACTCATTTGACAAAGCACCACAACACAGTAGATGGACCTCAACCCCACGCAGTAACGGTATAATGGGAAAAACTACATTTCTGACTGTCAGACTGTGAAAAGAGTCATCGTTGGCAGTCTCAACAGAACAATAGCAAACCTCCACAGTCCTAATTCTGCCTCAGGGGCAATGGCACGAAACGTAGCCACTAAAGTTGAATACAAACGGAACACCATCAAGGTCACAGTGCCACAATCCACTCAAGCACATTGCTATGGGAAGTGGGAGATGTTGAACCAGATGTTTTTCATATTGGTTTTGTGGCGTGGAGTTGATGAGTGCTCTGTTACAGCAGCATGCTATGCTGCTGTAGGAATCGCATTCAATTTCATCGTTCCCCAATTGCAAACAATACGCTCTCACTCTCGGCTTAGATTTACACAGATCCATCTCAGGACCCGCACTGCCACCTTGTACCCTTTTCAGAGCTAACATTGGTGTGTTTCAGTATCCTCTAAAGGTCTTTTAAAAAGCCTCATTCAACAACATAATTTAGACAATTTATATTTGACGATCAAGCAAAAGCAGCATGCGTAACATTTTTTGAACGGTAACGTTTCCCACGAGAAATAGAAATGGAAACCAAACACTGAAAAGCCCTAAAATATATAGCTTTTCATAATTAACTTTATTGACCTGAACCGGAGGTGGGAATATTTAGAACTTTCCGACCTGGACCTGGTCAAACCCTTGATTGCCGGGGATATTTTATATTTGTACTGCTGTGCCCTCGGTGCACCTGGCTGTTTAAATAAGACAGGATTTATGGTCGGTTTGTTAATGGTATTTGGAAGCATACTATGTTCGTGAAAGTAATGCATAATGAGCAGATCCCATCTAAAGTATGCACTCTCATGTGGATGGAGCTGACATTGTCCAGCTCTGTCAGATACATTTGTGTATGCCCTCTATCTCCTCTCTCAACCTCCTTTCTCTTACATATAACACACACACACACACACACACACACACACACACACACACACACACACACACACACACACACACACACACACACACACACACACACACACACACACACACACTGTGCTGTCCCAGCCAGCGAAGAAATGAAAATGGACATGCAGTTAATGATATTAAAAGACTCCCAACATTGGCTGTCTCCATTACCCTATACCTTTTGTCTCCCTCTGTCCTGTCCCTCAGTTTCAATGATAAAGTGGGTGGTTTCTCCTTTACACCATTGCTTTCACTGCAGAAAGGTCATAGGACAGTCCCATCCATGTTCCATGTTTACCTCAATCAGTGTAGGAGGGCACATATAATGGTAACACATTAGTTTAAACATGTTTTCTTAACCTGTATTCAGATTATCTGCTGCACAGGGGGTGATGCATTTATGTACTTTTGTTGAGTTGAAATACATCAAATATTTGTATTTATTCAGACATGTCAGGTCATTTACAGAAATAGCTACCATGCAGTTGTTTTATTTGGTGTTTGTGATTTATTAAAGAAATAGTTTAACCTTGAAATTATTCGCCTTCTTGCACCACCAGCGGTTGGTCAGCTTAGTTTAGCACAAAGACTGAAAACAGAGTAAACGGCCAGCCTGGCTTCTTCAGGTGACACAATTCACATAAAGGCAGCTTTATAACCTACTTCTATCTTGGTAACTGAATGCATACAACAACTGAAGTGTGTAAAAGATATTTTGTGGGTCTACGGGGTTCCAAAAGATCCTATCGTCTCAGAGTTCTGTGTTCCGCAGCTCGATACTGTATAACACATTTTGGAAAGTTTACTTAACCCTCATAAGAGGGGCATGCACCTTTTGCATTTGCAGGTGAAATTTTTTTTTTTTATTCATTACAAAAAGCCGGCACTTGCTTGTTTTGGCCCAAAGGACACATTTGCCTTACTGTTGAAAATCTCATCAAACTAAATCATCAGATGAACAAAAAAATAGGGTGAAATCTGACCGGCAGAGAACATTGTTTTTTAATAATATGGCATGCAGCAATAAAACATTCTGGGTAGTTTTGTGGATCAAACCCAACTCAAACAAGAGTTGGAGTAAAGTTTTATCCACAGAACTATCCATACTCTTTAATATTATTTGCCAGGTCAGATTTGACCCAGAACCCCACAGATGTAACAATGTTTTTTTGGAGACGTTCAAAATCAGATAAAATTATAACCATTGGTTTTGTTTTGTTTATCTAGCTGTTTTGAAGCCAAGTTCTTAGAATACAAAATTTAAAAAACTGGATAATGTTGAAATGAAATATTTTAACTTGAACCAGGTCATATTTGACCTGAGCACAATAGGAGGTTCATGTGTATGAACGTAATATTGAGTTGTGGAAATAGGACCATAGGACCAAATATGACCCTGGTAATATAGGACCCTAATAACACAAGACCTTTGGAATATAGGACCATAGGAACATATGACCCTGGTAATATAGGACCCTAGGAACACAAGACCTTTGGAATATAGGACCATAGGACCAAATATGACCCTGGTAATATAGAACCCTAGGAACACAAGACCTTTGGAATATAGGACCCCGGGGAACATTGGACACTGGGAACATAGGACCCTGGGAATATGAATACACGCCCTGTGTGGCCTATTTCTTGGTTCAGAGTAGCAACATTCTTCTCTAACCATTAAAGACTCCAGCGAGTCTCTGTGTCCAACCAAGAAATAATCCGAAACATAACCCTTTGCTGCTAGCTGCTCCATACGTACTGTACAGACATAAGAGTGATATAGATCTTCTCATCTCATTTTAGGCGAGAACGCAAATAAGCGTATTTCCCAAAATTACAAACTATTCAATTTAAGTGATTTCATTTTCTTGTGCTCTCAACAAGGCAAACACGTTGTGTTTCAACATCAAAGGTATTAGGTTCAACATATTAATTTGCCATCACATGAATTTCACCAACCACTTTAGCACAACACAGGCGCAAAAAAACAAAGTAGAGGTGCAGTGGTAAATGTGCTCCTATTTGTTTTGTTTATCTGGAATCCTGTCTGGCCAGTTTTTTTAATATAAGGCCAATGGAAACGAGGCCTGCAACGGACGACAATCGGCTACACCTGACTACAATCGGACACATCGATCACGGTGTTGCTGCACTTTTTAAACAAAGCTGCAATCAACTATCATATTTATAAAGTGTTATACATTCTCTCTATCAAGTACATGTGCAGTGATTATGAGTGACTCATCATTTTCACATAGAGCATCCCCAGCACACGTCAGAGCTCTTCTCTTCTCCCCTCACCATCACCCTTTCGCCCCAGAAGAGGGTTTATATTCAAGTTCACACCAACAACCCTCAAGCCACACAAATGCTTATTATTTTCAATGCAACCTCTCTGTGTCTCCTTTTTTGAGGGTTTTGCCAGAGAAGGACGGTTCTTTGGGTTTTCGGAAAGAAAAGACCCGACAGCTGCCAAAAACGATCGGTGGTTGAGGAACAATGGCACGCCCTGTGTGATTCTCACTGCCCCTCGAACCCCAGACGTCCTCCTCTCTGTAATCCCCGGTTCCTTTTATTTGTCAGATCATGGTTGCCTCCTCCAATTGGTTGTGTCAGCTTTGGCCCAGGAACACGGAGACGACCTGACCAACATGGTCGTGCCTCTTGCCAAAAAGACGGAAAAGAAAGGAAGAGGGAATCAGAGAAATGCTTTAATTGCCTCAAAAAATCTAGACCGTTTCGGAACACAAGTTTGAGAAATGTGCATGTAATAAGACAGAGGCGAGGCGAAAAGTGGTACAGGGATCCAGCATACTCAAATTTGATGCGCTTACTTGTGACTTGTGTGGCAGACACTCTCGGCTTGGACTCGGCCATGCTGGGACAACTTGAGGGGGTGCGCATGTTTGTCACAGCCACGGTGGTGGTGGCAGTAATGGAGATGCAGGGGAAACCCATTGGTAATAGATGTTGACAGATATTAAAGGGGTCTAGATGTACAAGATGCAATGAGAAGCAATGTTGGAGAGATGACTGAGCCCATAGTTAAGTCAAGCACCAAAGTCTTTTCACAACACTCAAAGTATTATTTTCTTTTATTCTTATTTTTCTTTTCTTCTTGATGAAGTGCTAGATGTATTGCAAGGAGTTATTAATCTTTTGATGATTGATTCTTCTCCAGCAAGTAATTCTGGATAAAGTTTTCATACAGTAGCCATTAAGTCAGTTATTTTGGTGGAATACGCGCAGAAAGCTGCATCAGCCCAGTGGCTTCAGGCTCACGCTGAGAACTGTGAAAGTGATTACCGCTGCGGTTTTTGTCTGCAATTCAAACGTCTGCGGCAGTTTCATTCAATGTTTGATTTTGACAGCAAATATTTGAATGGTGAAATGTTGTCCTCAAATACCTACTCACTCATTCACTCTGAGCAAAGAGACATGCACGCCCGTTTAATTGAGTCTACTGGAACGGATGCGTGGGTAGAACAAGATTAATGGCTTTAAATTTATCTTGGCAAATCAAATTCCAATAAAGCTAAAGAAAAATTTCAATCTGGCCAGTTTGAACGCTAAACTGTGACTTGATTCATGTGTGAGGGTAACGTAATTCCAAAAGCACGCAGGTGATTTTTTTAATACCTCCGATATCCAATTCAAACTGGAGGTTTTATTAGCAGGCGTTTGTTGATACAGGGATGCTCATTTCCGCAATGAAGTGTTGCTCACCTGAATGTGCTTGTCAGAGGCAAAGGTTTATAATCTTCTGGTTTAACATTTCGGTGTGTAAACTCCTGGACATTTAATTAGAACTCTTTTTTTTCGGAGAACAAACCCAATAAGCCCCTTTTTGTTGGCAGAATAGCATAATGCATTTAGCAGAGACATCTTGCTACTTGAGATTGAGTCACTCATTCAATCCAACTGCTTTTGAAGAAAATTAAACAATTACTTATTCTAGATCCATGCAGCTGAAGTGATTAGTTACAATTCCAAATAGCTTCTTTCTGTAGAGATCAAGCAGTTCTGTGATTTATTTGGGATCTAATGAGTTGCTCAACAACACTTCAGCAGGGTGAATCTAAGGATACCAGCGTCAGACTGATACCAGTCGTCGGTCTGACCAATCCTGCTTTTGTTCTGTGGAGTTACACTTTGCACAAAGAGAAGCCTTTTGTTTGGATGAGTCAGGCCCCTCTGGATAAAGCAACCATCTCACGTCGTTGTGTATAATCTCTAATTTTTAGGGCAATTCACCAGCGGAAGAGTTATGACCATTTTACAATGAGTTCCTCTCTCTATCTTTATTGCTAACTGGGACTTTCTCATCTTCTTCCCGCTCTCCCTTTCATTCTGGCTGTCCTCCTCGCATCAAGGCCGTCTAACATCTAACATTTGCATTTTGAAGAGTCATGCAGTGGGTTGAGTCTCCTCCTTCACTGCATGATGCCCTGCTGGCTGTGGGGTTCATGATGAGGGCAAGCTGATGGCTGCAGTTTTAGAGGCACTGATTGCTGAGGCAGGCAAGAGGGAGGCCTGATGGATGGAAACCATTACGGGTCTTGGGCCCCTTAAGGCCTGGGTCAAAGAAAGCTAACAGAGAACCAGACAAGATAAATAAGGATGACCTAACAGGAAAACATGATGGTAACCTTATTCACCCCCCTAAGACCTTGGACCAATTTGTAAACCGAGTGCCTTTTTCGATGTAATACAAGTCGATTGAAACAACAAAATATAAGATAACTGAATAGGCATGTATAAATACAGGGATCACAAACACACTTTTTGAGAAAAACAACATTTTCATCGGCATACCAGCCAGCCTCATATCGACACTGAAGCCCATTTTTATGCTTTCATATATATAAGATAATACCTATTTAATACCAGTGTGGGGGACTGGGGGCAGGACCAGGGTGCTGTGTGGAGCTGAAGATAGATGCCGGTGCGGTGGCCTGTGATCGGGAGCCAGTCAGGCCATCATCGGGAGAAGGCCATCCCCGCGAGAGAAGATATCACCATAGCTTGGTTGGCTGACAGCTTCAAGGCCCTTATTGAAAAATCAATGTCCATTTGTGCGTCCAGCTCACCTGGCCGTCTGCCAGCTCGGCTGAAGTCACCTAATGAAGCCTGATCCCGTTACCTGATTCCTGATTCACTGAGTCAAAGTCACTTTGCAGCTGAAGTCATCCACCCATCGGGGACCTCGGGGCGAGTTCAACATGAGCCATGCAGCATGTTGTTGTTGTGGTTCAGTTTGCATTCTTCTGCTGTTTTCAATGTCTAGTTGAATCCTGAAATGCAGCGCTGCAAGTCTCTGAGATGGCATGTAGACATGGTGAAGGTCATAGGTTCTAGCTCATTGTAGATTGAATATATATTTTTTATTTAATCCTAATACATATATGAACCTGCAGGCAGTGTTCAAGGGCATAATGAGCAAAGAAACCTACATTTGTATTTTTTTTCAGAAGTTGAATATAACATAACATTTCTAATTGTCCCTCTAAAGTTGATGAGATGAATTATATTCTTGCAATCACTGTGTTGTTTAAACATTGGAAAACTTGGGTCACCCCTCCGTCTAATAGCGTATCGTAAATGACTCATACCACGGTGAATTGCTAAAACCAAAATGCAGCCTGTATCCTAGACTATACACTGTGTAGTAGATTGTAACTGTGGTCATCTTTCCAAGCTTTGCGGATAAACCGCCGTAACATCGCAGCTGAGACTGAGGCTTTTCTTCCAGTCACTGCACTCACAGTTTACCATTAGATGGATAGAGGGACTACAGTATGCTATTGTGTATTGTGATTCATTTTTAGCCCATGCGAGGACTGTGGTCTAATTGTGTCCGGAAAACCTTTCCCGCGTGTAAACGCTCGGCGCATCTGACTGATCATTATGTTGAATGTCAGCTGGCTTTAAAGTTGTGGCCGAGGCAGCTGAGCAGCAAAGCCACCCTTCTTCGGTGGATTACTGCTCCCTGTGAAGTTTCATCTGTCCACGGATGAACGGCCGACAGCAGTAGCAAGATGTAATCCCTCGGGCCACGACAGCTCTGGCTAATGCAAGGTGGGATGTAACATCCAACGGTAAAACCCCAATCAGAATTAAAACCCCAGTAACTCTGGTGGACTGGTGATTACTTCAGTACGTGACGCAGATACACTCTCCCCCTCCGTCCGGTTGGGTGCTCCGTTCTTCCCTCTAGCGTTGGAGACGAAAAAGAGGTTTTGATGATGAAGTGTTTAGAAGAGCATTCCTGATGTACCTTCACTAAAGGGTGAGTCATATAGGGTGGTGGTGGGGGGGCCGAAGTCAGTGAGTGTGAGGAAGAGAAAAATGATGAGGATGAAGTTGCCGGAGGGAGAGAAGGTGGAAGGCACTGGCGAGGGCATTGCTCATGATAAGAGACACCACCGTCCAGAGCGGGAGAGTGCTCTGCCTATTAAAGCGGCCGACGCTCTAAAAGTTGAGCTGGCATTCATTACCAGAATGACGTAGTCCGTCTGTACACCTTGTCTGTCCCCAGTCTGACAATGAACTTGTACTTCCTCTCATTAAAGGGGAACCGGAGGAGGAGCAATTTGAAATTCTTCAACATACATGCAACATAATTGCTCGTCTCCAAAACTCCTCTGGATATTGGGAATGCCCCCCATGGTGCTTCCAGCTCCCCCCACACCAACAGCACCGACTCTCCTGTCCCCACCTCCCCCATCCCGTTTTCACCGTGGAGCCTCGCAGAGGAGTCAGTGTGTAATGCAATTTGGTTGATTAAAAGAAAACATTAAAGCACTACCTTATTGAATTTGACGGCACGTACGGATCCGGATCTCACCGGCCACTCTGTTTTATTGGCCGGGATGAAGGGGATCACGTCATCCCCCGGCCCCTCCTAACCCACCTTCACATCACCGCCCCGCCTCCCTCCTTCCCTCCCAGCCTGAGACAAACCTTGCCAGGAGGACGTCCTGGCAGGACAGGGATTTGTTTAGACCCCCCTCTCTCTCTTTTACGACTCCCCACCCTTTTTCATTGCGTCTCTCTAACCTTGGCCACCACAACAGAGAGAGAGAGAGGGACAGAGTGACAGAGTGACAGAGCGAGAGACATTACACAGGGAAGAAGAGTGAAAGAGTGAGAGAGAGCGCTCTGGCATAAGTAAAGAGGTGTCGTTTTGTTTGTGTCAATAAACAGGCTGATAGGTCATCAATCTCATGGGTTAGAGGTAGTAACCTCCGTCACTGTCTGTCCAAGATGACTCATCCCTATCGGGATCCAAGTCTCGTAGTCTATAATTTAGATAGCCAATCTCCTCAGCACAAGGCCAAGTATCCAGTCTATTTATTAGAGTTATGGTGATGGGACCGGTCCGCCCATTCGTGTACGGCAGCGACAAGACAACTTCTGAATGGTCCTGTGTTTAGATGACATCATCTGTGGCTGCTTCAATTACACTGCAAGAATAGGCAGCACACAAGGGATGATGTAATGTATCGGCACTATGTTGAGTCACAGAATTTAGACTTTTAATCCATATTGGCCTCAGTGCATTGTTGACTCCAATGTGCCTGACTGCATTACATCATCAGTCTATAGACAGTCACAGCAATAAAATAAATACACTCTTTTTGTGTTCGCAGCAGGAGTGACAGCGGACTTCCTTACGGGGTGGAAGTTCATGGACTCACGGTGATCAACATATTTTTGAGAAAGGGCCTCTGATACATGTGACCCAAAGTGTCTGTTACGCCCTGTCAGCTGGTTTGCTGTCTTACTACGAGTTGGATAGTAAATAAGTAAGTAAAATGTATTTATAGAGCACTTTTTACAGACAGAAGTCACAAAGTGCTTGACAGGAGTAGAACAACTAAATGAACACAATATGACCATACAAGAGGCCAAGACATTACTAGATGTTTTTCCCACAGTGAAATACACAGTAAAAACAGATTAGAAGCAGGTCATAGACCATGTATTTAACCACACGCCAGTGTAAACAGGTATGTCTTCAGTTGATTTTCACAGAATAAGCAAACTGTAAGGGTGCAGGGAGAGCATCCCATAACTTTGGTGCTACTGCCTCAAAAGCTCGATCATCAGGGGTCTTAAGGCGAGCGATAGGGGAGTTGATATTCATTTAGTCTACTCAGTGATTGGACCTGGACTCGACGCTAAGGAATCCGTGTGCTTCAACCAACGTGCTTGTCGGATGAATAAATAGCATCAGAAACGCCCACCAACTTTCCAAAACCCCCGAGCCAATGAGTCGCAGGATTCATCGAGTCGTGCCCTCTCTACAACTCCAGGCTTTTGGTCTCGCCCTTGAAGGTGGCCATGTGACATTGTAGTTGTTGTAACAGATTTTTTTTATTTTTTATGGGCCGGCCTTGTTGGTGCCATGCCGAACCTCCTAACTTGGGGAACCAGTTATTTAGGTCCTTTACCTGAGACTCATTTTTAGTTGACCCTGCCGGGAGCTAAAACGCTAGCGGTTATGTCAGCCTTGTGATGGTCAGCAAATAGCTCTAAACTGTACGCTGGCTGCTTGTTAAACCAACATGTCTTATTTTCTCTCACAATACATTAAGCATAAAAGATAATGTTTGGGGGTGGAGAGAAAGGTTACTAATGGCTTCTACGGTTGAGTAGTTAGTAATGTAAGGCCACAGCTTTTTTTCCGTAAATAATGAATATTTGATTTCATGTTTCAAGTAACTTTCCCAGAACTGTCGATAGCAGTTAGTCACTATGCTAATCGGCAAAGCAACATTTACGACATATCTTTCTGTTCATGAAGTCAGAATTGCTTTCCATTGATGCTTTACATGCATGACTTATAATAATTTGAGGTATTCAACATGAAACAGCAAGTGAGGTATTTTTGTTTCTATAAAAGAAGCCTAACAGCTGTTCCTGAGCAAACCCACATGTGTTGCATTGTCAAGGGGAAGAATGGGATACAGTGTCAATTAGCAAAGGACGATAGCTTCATAAAGGCAAGATTCCAAAATCCACAATTACGCCCCCGCCTGACAGATTTATTTGCAACACGTAAATACCTGCATTGCATGATTTAAATTCCTCGCTGTCACTTTTCCCACCTGATTTCACTCTGCATCAGTTAGAGCATGAGTACAAGAGGAAAAATGAAACCTGAGAGGAGAGAAGAGTTCTAGAAAGAGGGGGAAGGGGAGGTGGTGTGGAGGTTGGAGGAGGGGGAAAGCAAATTTGAAGGTTCGGAGGATGAGAAAGCACTGCCTCGCATCGGTTGGGCTGTGCCACTGGGGAAACTTGAGATGCGAGGAGATAGGAGTGTATGCTAGAGTTTCCCGCAAAGAGCCCCCTTCACGGCAGAGCATCGAGGGATGGGATGGGGAGGGAGGTTATCAGGGTGGTGAGGTATTATTGCGTTAAGACATCAGATACAGGGCATCATCATCTGTATATCAGTTGCATAACACTTTCGGTGCCAGGGCACAAAGGTGGAAAGAAACATTGAGACAAGGGCGATCGAGGGAAGAGTGAGGTGGATAAAACAGAGGAAGTGCAGACAGAAACAGAGATCAGAGTGAGGGAGAGAGAGAAGATGGAGGTTAGAAGAAGAGAAAGCCAGGGAGAAAGTAGAAGGTCTTTGAAGGTAGAGGAGTGTTTTATAACCTCTCATCATCCCAGACTACTGATGCTTTGAGGAGGCCCAGATGAATTATTCAGTCTCTGGCTGGTTGATCTCCTCCGGGACCACCACTCGCTCTCCTCGAACGTTAGAGCACCACTTGACGGTAAATGCTCACTAGGACAAACAAGAGGTCCTTTAAAAAAGACCTGTGCACTTAAACATGCACACACACACACACACACACACACACACACACACACACACACACACACACACACACACACACACACACACACACGCACGCTCCCTGATCCTGACCAAGTTCAATACACAGCCCGAGCCAGATGTTGCACAATACCACACTGGGGAAGGAAGGGTTCTGAGAGGAAACCTCCAGAGGAAGTTGTGTTCATGCATTTATAAATGAACTCACAGGCATGCCAATAGATAGGAAAGTGAATACATTGATGAGAGAAGCTTGCTTCAAACTTTAACTGTCTTTTTTTGCTGTACATTGTTACAGAACCCCAGTGATTTACAGAGCACAGTGCTGTGGTGCAGGGATTTCACACAGCCATGTGTGTCTCTCGACACTGACAGGGCAATAAGTGAGATGCTTTGGGTTCAGGCTGCACCTCGCATTGTGAGGTCTAATGCTGCCATCTTCAGGTTGTCTTTGGCTATTAAAGTAATCCCAAAACGGTGGAGAGGGAAACAACTACTGCATACTGGTGATTGTAATCCTAGTAAAGGGGTTATTATAACTGTTTATGAAACTGATGTTGCTTTGAGGACTCTGGGGAACTGGTACAGACTCTTTCCCTCCATCTCCTGTTTCCCCCCTCCTGTCTCTGTTTGTGTCTCTTTTCCTGGTTACAGCTCATCCATCTCACCTGTCCAGTCGGCACAGCGTGCCTTCCATCTACTCATCAACTCCACAGTATATGTAGCCCGTTCCTCCATCCACTCACCGCCGCATCATAGTTTCAGCTCCCGTGGCGGATTCAAGTCTCAAGCCTTCTTGAGTGTTTCTTCTTGTGTTGTTCTGCTCTGTTTCTCCTGCGTCCTATGACCATCACATTCCCGTCTGACTTACCTGCCCACTTGACAAACACCCACATTCCGGCGTTCCTCATCATTCCTCCATCTCCATCTTCCAAGCTCAGCAATAAATCCCATTCTCTTAAAACCTAAATCCTTGTATTGGCGTTTGGGTCCTCACTCACAGGTCACAATACAACGTTTAAACCAGTTACAGCCCAGTAGGGTCGAAGTGCTGCTGGCAGAACAAAATAAAAGAGCTCACATGGCTCCATTTCTAAGGTTTCCACGTAGTTTGGGTATTTGGGGTATTTTGGGACTTAACCCTGACCATTTAGGTGATATGATGCAAAGATTCAGCATGTCTGTTGTAGATCTCTGCCTCTCTCCGGAAAAAAATCATCACGGGCACCATCAAGTTTTTTTTTGTCTTGCTTTTACCTAATACAATATGACATTTGCTGTTGTTACTGTTACCATATATTTTAGTGTTTTTCATTATTTCATTGTATTCAATTTCTTTTTGTGTTTTATTATTTCATTATCCCTCATTGTAATGTATTCATTTTGTCTTTTAAAACACTTCAACCTGCATTTTCTGCATTGAAGGTTCTATGTAATTACAGTTTTATATGACTATTATCATTATTAATGATATGTTATGGAACGGCTGTTTTTATTGCACAACCCCATCTCACTTTATATGCGTTGTATTTTACAACGTTAGAAGGTAAAAACAAGTTATGAATGCAGGACTTTTTCATATTGGCCTCTGTGGTATTATTTTACATTATGACATTGTTACTTCAACTGCCTAAGTAAAGGATTCAAATATCTAGTCCAACACTGGTATTGTATTTTTTTTTGTATTGTAGATTTGTTTCTTTATCTGGACTACATCCCATTGCAATTAGTTGCCCACACCGATCGATAAAATGAATCCCATCTTATCTTGAGAAGAGCATACCACTGAACTGTGTGTCAACGTGCATGCGTGCAACTATATGTGCATGTGTCCGACTGTGTGTGAGTGTGTCCCGTGTGTGTTCACCCTGTCTACAACCCCCCCCCCCCCCCCCACCCCCACCCGCCCCACCTCTCCACATCCTGTTGGTTGTCTCCACCAGCCGGTATCATCTCTCAGTGCAATGTTCACTGGTAACACAACACTGGAGGCCAATGAAATGCAGTGCAGACGCTCCGCTCGGCAGCGCCTGCTTTCGGTCTCGTCCTCAGACACAACACCGTCCAGAGCCGATCCTCTATCTGCTACCCGGATCTTAGTCTAAACGGAGCAGATACAAGCAAATTGGACATGCGGTTCAAAGTAAAAAATGTGGAGGTAGAAATAATCTCATTGGTTGAGTTAAACCCCAGTCTGAGCACAAGCTAGATAAATGGAAAACCTGAATGGCAAATAACTCCTATTACATTATAAGGGCAGTGGCATTTTTCTCATTGCTTTATGACTATGATATTAATGATCTTGTAAAGGTCAGCACCGGGGGGCAATAGGATTATCTTTTAACTTAAAAGGTCAGCTTTTTGCTGTTTTTGTTGGCTGACCGCTTTGGTCCACCGTGAAATATCTCAACAACTGTATGATGCATTGCCCTGAAGTTGTGTACAGACATTCATAGTCTCATGACTGAGGATGAAGCCTATTGACATTAGTCCTCTGGTGTTTAGTTTAGGAACACCATGAGGTTGTGAGTTTTGAGTTGTCTGCATTTACTGGATGGATTGCCACTCGGTACAGGCATCTACGGTCCTAATGACTTGATCCCAGACTTTTCCTGTGGTGCTGCCAGCCGATGAAATGTTTTCCCTTTCCAGTGAAATACAACATCAACTAGATGGACTGAAACAACATTTTGTATATTCATGGTTCCCAAATGGTGTGGCCTAAGGATTTCTGGTTATCCCTTAACTTTTAACTTCATCTGGTCAAAATTTCAATTTGTCCAATACTTATATCCAAATACTTCCCATGGCAATGGTCTTCCTCTCAGCAAATGTAAACATGCTACATACAGCTTGCACGCCATGCAACCCAAGACTGTGTGAAAATGCAGTTTCTTTTGTGACTGCTAGGTGTCACTATCGCTCGTGCGCTCTAATACTAAAAATTCTTTGACAGTCACAGACACTAGATTACAAGACACTAGTAACAATAGTACTGAGAAATAAAAAGTGGTAAATGAATGAAGGAGACTAGCGTGGAGTTCCAACCAATGATACTCTGGTCATGAAAGCTGTTGTGTAGTAAAGTCTGAAAGAGAGGCTGTGATATTGCATCGTATCATACATCAGAAAGCTCTAGTTAAAGCTATCAATCTAATCCGATCAAGGGCGTTTATTCCAATCCTTTCCTGTCGGCATACACAATACACAACTCGGATGCCTGCTGGCAAGTCCTGAGACAATTCTGAAGCGATTGTATTTGCTGATATCTGAAATTTGCCCTTTTATTCGCAGAAAAAGGCCGCAGCCTTGTCGAACTGAGCAACCCAGAGTGATTGGCTGAACACGGTTGTTTTAGTTGTTCTCGCTGGTAAACACACTGAAGAACAGCTTGAACAGGGAAAAGATGGGCTTGTGTCGAAAATATTTGCACACTTCCCAACTCGCCATCGCTGTGACCATGTACAGCTTCCCAGAGCTGCTGGCGTGGCTGAGTTCTAGTTTATCTATGTCTTCAGCTTCAGGTTTGTCTTCAGGTTTAAATCAACCAATGAGATCGTTGTCTTTGAAGAAAGACCTGTAAAATGCAAAGCCCACGGACGCACCACACATGATGTACTTTTGTATTGAGGTATCAATGTGTCAGACTCCTCAGCAGGCCTTACCATTGTGCTCTGCTGTTCAGAAGTTATCGGAGGAGATGAACAAGATGTTTTCTTGGCTCGGTGATGTCTTTCTAAAGGCCACACTCTAGCCCAGTGGTTCTCAACTGGTCTGGCTGCGGGACCCACCTTGACCCCTGAGTGACAAGCCGCGGCCTAAATCAAGGAACATTTTCAACTTCTCAAATTGATTTAATGAAAAGATGGTGCAGTTTGAACCTGAGATAGTACAGAATAGCACAGTATGCACGAAAAAACTAGTTAGAAATATTCCCTATTACAGTAAATTAAAAACCCAAAAGTGCATCTTAAGGACACGAGGTATTGCAACACACATAACAATTCAGTAACTTCAGCCTTTTTTAACAGACTCAACAGTGCTTTCATGCACAAACATGAAATACAAAAAGTCCAAATACTGAGAAGCAGTTTCAAAAAGACTCAAATGATGTAACTTTAGCTGAGAATCTCTGAATCTATGACCAACGCTGCACTGTGGAAAACATTCAGTGTGTTGAGGAGCAGCTTTATCCACAAACTCAAAATAAATTAAACAAAAAGTGCAATTCAAAAAGATTAAAGTATACTAAATTATCTTTTCTTCTGACCTACCTTATCAGTAGGTAAATACTGAAAAACATCAGTCAGTGCACAGACGCGTATGAATGCGAGTAATGCACATTTCCGGCGGGCGGCGTGAATGACGCGAAAGGTGTGACGTGAAAAGGTTTGCCTCATTCACGGATAATATTATGAACCCAGACACGAGGACGTTTGATTTCCTGACGTTTGTGGGACTTCCACAACATGTACAAAGCAGAAATAGTGGTTATTTTTTCCATGGAGGACGGCGGAAATGAACTGTTTTCATGGTAATAAGCGCGAATGCCGGCGTGTCTAACGCGAATGAAGCAAATAGTCCGGCTTGTGAACTCACGCGAGTAAAACGCCGACAAAATGTGCTTTTCATTAAGGAGTGTGAATAGACGGCACTCGGCTGCATAAAAAATCCCCATCGAAATAAACACACAGAATTTTTTTCGTAAAAAAAAATTGCTCAGGCAAAGACCCACTGAAAATCGGGCCATGACCCACTTGTGGGTCGCGACCCACCAGTTGAGAACCACTGCTCTAGCCCACTTACAGTATTTACTGCAGCAAACTAGCAAGCAATCATTATTTGCTGCAATTAGAGGTAAATGCAAAGGCATAATGGGGGAAACAAGCTCCACGGGAGGCCATGCATGACGAATAACTGCATTAGCAATTTGATACAAATTAAATCAATGGAGCCCAGCAAGACTGTGTGATTTACAACAGACTGGACTAAACAGCGAGGTGATCAAGGGGTGAACCAAGCTCGTGATTTGTTCGCGCAATATGTCTCCATTACCCGATTCGGCTCAGCTGAGGAGGCATTCAGCTCATTGAAAATATGATGGTAATGTTATTGCAAGAGCAGCCACTGTGCCTTCGCAAACAGCACGTTTCTTTAAAATGTACGGATCTGAGAGAGGCTGAGAGAGACGGAGGGAGATGTAACTTGTATTGCCTTACTGCGGTGGTTGAGTGGTTTTACCGTGAGATTGATCCAACCGATCACCTCATTTCCTCTCGCTCATGAACCGTAGCAGCCAAAGCACTGATGGTTTATCCGTCTGAGAAAGGGATTTGGAAGTGCCAAGTGCAATACGGGAAAGTATTGTCTGGTTATGGCAGGCCTGATTGCCGGCATCACCGAGGTTGACTAGCGCAGAACTCGGCCGACCAGGGATGTAAATCGATTGGACACAGAGCAGTGGTTTGTTTAATCTCACTGATTGTTGGGGGTTTCCAAATGGTATAGGCACAAGAGAAAGGACAACACAGTGCTATTGAGGAGCCGGCATTTAGTGATCAACTGAATCGAAGGAAACACACACTTGTATTGTAAATGTCACGTGAAAATGAAACCCCAGGAAAGGGCTTGGATGGAGCGGAACAAGGAGCTTCTTGCAGACAAGATGTAAAACAGCCCGGCTAAGTGCATTCTGAGCACTGAGCTTTGTAGACTACATTTACAATACAATGAGCTTTCAAAAAATCCAATATGCACATTGACTAAAAATATCCTGTCTGAGCATGGCAGTGGAGGGAGCGACCAAGAATGAAGTCATATCCCTGAGGACTTTGGCTTTAGTCTCCCCCTCCAAAGCAATCAATCGAAGTGGAAATCTTTTCCCTTTTTTTGGACTCACTCTCCACTGCTAGATGGAGGGCAAGGTCACCGCAGATATGAGTATATCTGAAGCGTCTGACGAAAGAAAGGCAGGTCTTTCTACTTTTAGCCTAAAAGCCAGAGTGCACCGCATTTTGAGAGATATTCACTCCCTTGCTGAGAGTTTGATGACAAGATCAATGCGTCTCTCACATCTGTATGCTAAATATAAGACTACAGTGTAGACTGGACCGAAGAACACGTTATATCTATCCTATAGGTTGATCTCATGTGCACCAGTTTCAACTTCCTTTTTTTTTGAGAAATCATGTTTTTATTAATCTTTTATTCATTTTGGCATGCAAATACTACAATTACCGTGTTGCTAAACATATGCCACGCACCATAGCTGCTGAATCCACCCAAAATCCACCCAGAATTTAAAAGTGAATTGATTTAAGATGCAGATTGTATTGTCATATTTCTCCCGACCGTAATCTTTAGCTATCCACCACTGTTAGTGACAGGATGTGGAATTTTAAACTCAGTGAATGGATGTTGCCAAAATCATAATATTTTCTAACACAGCTCTACATTTTTAATGCCAGGGATTACATGGGAGACTTTCATGCTTATCCAAATAGTGCTCAAACAATGAGTCACGTAACATTGTCCATGGGGGGAAATGAACGGGACTTTTACTTCTGGAACCGAGGGGCCCCGAAATAGCTTCTCCCACTTTACAACTCCATCAGTGAACTTCAGAGGTGCGGGAAGGTTCATGCTCATCAAAGCTCAGCCGGTACTGTTGTTTCACATTGAACAGACAGACATGACAGAGATTCTCATCTAACTTTCAGAAAGTAAGCGAATAAGCACATTTCCCAAAACTATTGCTTTTACTTCCTCTCCATTTCTCAATGTCATGTAGCTTCCGTTTGATCTGCTTATCTGCATTTTCCAAAGACTCTTTATTCTTCTCAAGGCGGAAAAGCCTATTTCAAACTTCTTTGGAGAGCAATTGTCTCCGCAGAAACCATTTGATATGACATTTTTAGGGTCAGCAGCTTTCTAATCTAAGGTGACACACAAAGACTGTGCAAGGTCACACAAATACTCACATGCTCGCTCACACTCGCAGCATTAGCATCGACGAGGTGGAGGAGTGTAATAACACCTCATGCGAAATTAGCTGATGGTAGCAGTTTAAGCTGCTCCCCGGCCTTACCTGAAGGGGCCGACTTATAGGAGCCAACCAAATATCAATAAGGGTGGTTTAGCCGCGCACTGCTCACGGATAAAGAGCTTATGCATGAGACCTCTGGAAACACACTTGAGCTTGGCATGTAAAATGCTGTCGCTTCGAGCAAATCCCTGATTAAATCCCCCAAACACATTTCGTTGGCTGTGTGAGGGGAAGCCTGGTGTTGGCTGTGAGGCACGGTTCCAACCACGGAGGAGGACAGAAAGAGAGCGAGGAAGTGGATATGTTGAGTGCTGTACATGCTGCAGATGAGTCTCTTTGAAGTCTCCCCCCAGGCATTTGTGATCCTCCGTGTGCTACAGGAGTGACACTCTCCCAGATGATGCACCTCTGAATATGACCCTAGCCCCCGAATGGAAAGCACTGATGCACTGCATCTGCAATGTAGCCGTGCCATTGCTGCAGTTTGAATTAATTGCTGAATACTTTCGTCCAGATTTTTTTTTGTTTTCCTTTGGCGTTTGTAGCATTGCTGTTGGCTGCCTTTAACGTGTCGAGCAAGTTTAATTTGACGTGAATATATTGGCGAGAGGGAAAGAAAAAAAGGAAGCGGTGAGAAATGAGTGTCCGGCGCTCGGGCGCTGCACCTCGTTTCCACAGCCAACGACACCAGGCAAGCTCACTGAGTGAAATATCACTTTAACATCTGCGATGCTGGTTGTGGATTTACAGCTTCTGCAAAGAGAACAGGACAACATTGCCTCATATGCATCATTAATTTTTATTACCGTTCCTGGAAATCGTATCATTTGGCATTTTATTGCCATTTCAGGATGTAATGGTTGTTTTTCAGGGATGCACACGCACTTGTCAGCTCTGTGGTTACAGAATGGCTGCAGCAACACAAAATTGCATTAGTTCATTACTGCAACAAATGTTTTATTTTTTATTTAATTTTTTCGAGATAATGCTGGCTGACTATACCTTGTTAGACTCCAGCCGTACTGTCTTTTAGCTTGAAACACACTGGTTCATGTGTGTGTCTGTGCACTTAGAATGCATGTGTATGATGTGGCGGCACACAGGCAACGCGACTGAATGAAAGGCCAACAAACGGCGTGACCTCAAGCTGTGTAACATGGAGAAGTCTGCTTACGTGTCTCATTAATAGAGGCTGACTCACGACGTTTTGAATGCAAGCCTTGAAACAGGGTCACACAGCCCGAGAAAAGAAAGGAGAGGAAACCAAGGTAACAGTGACACTGCAGAAGAATCATTAGCACTTGTCTTGCATGATGCAACGTCGGGCTGTGTGTATGAATATATGCAAATATGAATTAATTCTTGTGGTTCATGCATGATTCATGAGCCTTACGGGGTAGCACACACACACACCCACACACACACACACACACACACACACACACACACACACACACACGCAACAAAAAAAAAAGTTTCTTCAAGAGAATTGCTTTATTCTTTTCTGCAGGCCTCTTCAGACAGCAATAATGTAACAACCTCCAGCGAGAAAGAGAAGGTTGCTTTCATGGACTCAGCAAGGACAGAAACTAAAATCTTCCCCCACCAAGAAAAGGAAGTTGCTTCCTGGACATCTTTAGAAAGCCTGCACGTGATAATCCTCTTTGCCGAAGCTTTTTTTCTTCTTTTTTTTTCGTCATCAGCAATGTTTTAGTCAGCAGATCACCATGATAAAATGAAATATAACCTTTTTAAAAAGGAACAATACCTCACTACCTCAAATTGGACATGTAATTAGCTCTTTTGAAGTAGTGAAGGAATACGGTTTTTGGAAGTAGGGCAACTCTTTCATGTGCGATTATGCGTTCTTAAGTCCGTCCTCATGCAGAGAGAATGACAGAATGAGAGGAGGAAAGGTGAGGGAAATGTTACAGGCACTTGGCTGTGGTCGTCCAGGACCCTTTCCACACGCTTTTGGTGTGAATGTACAGTATTCATAGGTCAAGGAGAGAAGAGCGCTGAAAAACTGCAGGAGAAAGAGAAGCATCATGTGGGAGAGAAGGTGAAGGAAGGAAAGAGAAGAAGAGCAGAGAGCAACAAGCCAGTGCAGAGGAGGATGAACAGTGTGTGTCAGCGCTGTCGAATGCAGTCAAATTTCTCACTACAATCAAACCGGCGCGGAGCTTTGGCTCGGGTGCAGGAAGCTGGGCCTTACTGCCTTACCTCAGCACTGCACCAGTCCGACTGTCACTGGATATACCGTGTGGACCACTGAGCCGGTTCTCCCACATCACGGTGGACAGGGACAGCTTTACATCCCTTCCTCAGTCCCACTCTCCTGCCCTGCGGACACACACTTCTCTTGCTTCCTGAAATGTGTCTGTTGGAGACATTCACATTAAATATGAATAGCCTTAATAATAAATGGAAGCTCTCAGAGATTGCATCCTGGGTATAACACAAAAAGCAATCCAGTGTTTGTGACACAAAGCTCTTAACATTCTCCCTCGTCACTTTTATGTCATTTGAAATCATTTGGGCACAATGTGTTACCAGATTATGTTTTTCTAGCAATTCGTTCACTTTGCATTTGAGTGCTTTTCTTGTCCTACATGTGTGTCACGTGGATATACAATTAGCAATTTCTACAGTACAATACAGTTTGAATATGAATACAGTTTCAGGCTACAATATGTTAGATGATGTGTGTGAATGGCGTTAACTCCTGTTATACACAAAAAGGTTTACACACAGAGCAGCATTTTAAGCCAAAGTCTCCTCCATTTCCTCCTCTAGGGACAAGTGCGCAGAGGAGTGGCTGGGACTGGATCTCGTTTTCAGGCTGATGGAGCCGTACAGTTTGGCTGAACGCTTGGAATAAGCGACGACCTTCCTTCTGTACATCTCCCCCTTCCACATGGAGATCATCAGCAGCGTGGAGAGCACCACGCCGCCCAGCGTGAGCAGACACAGTCCCGCTATGACGCACCGGTCCAGGTGGGCACCGATCCGGGCGCTCTCCATCTCCAGCCTCTCCATCTCCCTCGCCGACACGCTGTCACGGTCCACCTGCACGTCCCGTGGCACGGCGTATGAGATGATCACCAAGGAGATCCCGGTCACCAAGAACGTGACTGCGCTGATAAAGCCGTAGTCTATGGAAGTTCCGGGGCCCTCCCCGAAGGAGAGATCGTCCTCGGACATGAAGGAAAGCTCCGGCAAAGTCTCGGAGCAAGGCTCGCCATTGCGCACGGGTCTGTGAAGGCTTTTACAACTCGTGTCCGGGCTGGCCAGTCGGAGGTTAACATTCTCGTCAATATAGGTGAAAGATGTCTCTAATTCCTCGTCGCAACAAATCCGGACTTTGTCCTCGCCGAGGTGAGCGAGTTTAACCTCTGCGCCTCCCCTGCGCGGCGCCGTCCTTGGCGCTGGATGACACCGGCCATGGCCGCTGCGGGCCGGGTTACAGCCGCCCTCCCCCGGGAGCGCTCCTCCTGTTGATCCGCCCGTCTTGCGGACGTGCAGCGTGCTGGAAACCCGCTCAAGGACGTCGGGAGGATCGGGCTGTTTGCCTCTCTCATCTGCTGGAAGCAGCGCCGGAGAAGCCATTCGTGTTTCACCACCCGCTGGTTCACTCTGAGCCTTCCTCCCACGATGCGTTCACTCCACAGCATACCTAGTGAGGGGACACACATTTACATTGAATGGTGCATCTTAATTAGAGTATCGTAAAAGCCTGAAACCGTATACGCACACACACTTGTGCGTAATTTGGAACGATGCGCAAAAATGTACACGCCTCTATAGTTAAGCTGCACCGAAATCATCAACACTTTAAAGTTGATAGGATCGTTTAAGAAAAATCCGCGTATCCTTCTTGGAAGGCGCTTATAGTGGCTGCGATTAGCCAAATGCCTCTGTATCCAATTAGGAAACCAACCCACGCTTTAACCGAGATTATGCTATTTTCTAATTTTGTTTTTAAAACGGACACAGTCTGAATGCACAAGATAAACTGTGCTCAAACTAAATCGCACGTCACGTAGACATTGTTCATGTATATAATATATTATAGTCAGCATCCCGAAAACCCCCCCCCACCACAAAACGATTTCCCACCACAGCTTTTAATACCAAATGCATCCAATTGTTCCACACACTCCTGCACACTTTATTTGGATTCAGCAGAGGACGTGAGGTGCTCCCCTGCATAAGGGTGGACCAGTGATGCACAACGCGGCTTTATCTTTCTCTAATCCCCAACAACACACCTCCTCACACTGCACAAGGAAGGAATACAACTCACCGCGCTACTCCGGCATCGCTGCCGCCTTCTCCTCTTCAGCGGGGGACGGCACATACCGGGGACAGATGAAAGGAGAAAGCCTTATCAGTGAGAAATGCTTTGAATGCTCTCTCTCTCTCTCTCTCTCTCTCTCTCTCTCTCTCTCTCTCTCTCTCTCTCTCTCTCTCTCTCTCTCTCTCTCTCTCTCTCTCTCTCTCTCTCTCTCTCTCTCTCTCTCTCTCTCTCTCTCTCTCTCTCTCTCTCTCTCTCCTCGACGCTGCACTGACTGGAGCTCACCGTAAGCCCCTCCCACACACAGAGCCTCGGCTCGCCCGCGCTGTGGCACTGAAAGGAGCCTCGCTATCGTGTGAGCCGATTGAAATCGATTGAGTCAACACACATGAGGCTTTGCAGGACTGAGGGAGGAAAGAAACCATGGGGCCTGACCATCATATTTTAGCAGCAGTGCTCTCCCGAGGGGAACATTTTTAGGAGAATATGATGCCCTAGAAATGCCAGTGTACAACTGTAAAGCTCCTATAAAGGCTACAAGCAGGTTAGTAGGCCATAGCAGATTAGAAAAAAAACATCAAATAAATCTCTATAGGAGAATATACAGGAGCTCAAGTGCCATACAGTTTCATACGATTGCTATAAAGTCAGCATAGACATATTTGAAGTGCCTATGGGATCATACAGGGATTGTCTGCTGATGCCAGTAGCCTATAGAGCTATTCAACACCCACAGTTCTCTAAGGTTATTGTGTGTGATAATAAACAAGACAAATAGCATGATAATGTTTGTTGAAGCACACAGTTGAAGATCAGCGATACCGTGCACGTTATTGCGTGCAGGGTATGTTATCTGTTGATGCGGTTGATACGGTCATCATATCACAAAGTAAATCTGTCATCATATCACAAAAAACAACAACTTTCTTCACATCAGAAAAATCTATCCAGTGGCGCTGTGCAAACAACATTGTTTGAACTGCGTCGATCATGGACCATCTGTTCTCCTGCGCTCTCAGAAGATTACAGCTCACTGTGCCAAAGCTATTCTAATCCATGTTTAATCTAAAGATCAAATCGGTCATCTGATCTGCGACCCCATGCAAATCTTCAGGAGCTTCACTTCATTCACCCCACATCTTCAGAGTCCATGTCTTGGCGGCATCTTTGAAGACAAATGATAAACAACAAGGTGGCAAGTTTACTTATAAAAGTGGCACTTTGTAAAATAGATGTAAAGTGCGGGCCACCTCCAACCATTTAAGAGCGTAATCCCACTTTAAGCTGAATATTCATTTGCTGGCTGCTCCACCTTATTTTAGCGCAACCAGGCAGCAGCTATAAATATAACCACCACTTTTCCTGGAGTCCTAGTGGCTGGGGGAACGGCTTTGGCTCATTTCCCAACAAGGCTCCATTTAACAGATGAGTAAAGAGAAAGGGAGAGTGAGGGGTAGAGGGGGAAGGAGAGGGAGTCAGAGACTCAAAGATTTATTCCACCATCTTTGTTCCAGAAATTAGTTTGCAGTGGGGGGGATGAGAGATACTGATGGATCATAATGCTTTATGGTGTGTTTGGTCAGACTGCAGTCAACTTTAGTCGGCCTCATGCAGAGATAGAGATAGAGAGGAGGCTGAAATCTGACTGGGCGCTCGTCTGAGGGGGCAACACCAGCCAGCTATCAGATGCTATCTGTCTGCAACAGTGCACCACTTTTCCTGCTGGCAAGGACACCAGGCTTGGAAGGGGAGGGGCGGCTGGGGACTTCTAAAGGCTATAAATCCTCATAGTGTGTCTCCTGCCACAAGCATGGACCCACACACAGAATAGACATTATGAACCACTGATGTAGTACTGCTTTTTTCTTCTTCTTCAAGCAGTAGCAGATATCAGAAGGTGATGGAGGGGGGAAGAGGAGGACACTCTAAATACAGCAGTAGTAGGGAGAACAGGAGTGTGACAGTGCATGAGTGGGAGTGTGAATTATGAAGTGAGACGAGGGAGTGACTAAGTTCACTGCACCTCCAGCTGCTCTGGGAGCTGCTGAAGCTGGTCAGTGTCCCACATTAGCAGACTCTGTGAATATAAATGATCAGAACTATGACAATGAGGAACAGGAAAAAGACCAGAGGCCCGTCACAACACGTCAAAGTCACAACACCTACTTAAATTAAAATGTTGAACACCACACAAACACATTCTTGAGATGAGTTGTTCCTAATTATTTAAACCAAATACCTGCCAGTTGTAATGTAGTCATGTTCGTGTTTATATTGGAGTAATCATGATTACACGATAGCCACTTGTAAGTAGCGTTCACGTCAATACCAAGTCACAAATAAACCACATTCACGTCATATCAAACGGTCGATAATCATGAGCTACCATAAAGATACGCGACAAAATGACTTCAGAACCCTGATCACTGGCACTTACATCGAAACACTTGTTAGCTTAATATATGACCTGTTTAGATAGATGAGTACAAATTAAATATGCTCTGCATACCTGTCGGGATGCATACTTAAAATGCTGTTTAAATATTCAAGCAAAGTGGCAAGATTTAATATTTCATTTAATAAAAAAACGACACAATATAGCTAAAATTACAAAATGACTAATCGGTTAGCGCAAGTGACATTAGCATAATCACATTTCACACTCTTGACTGAACGAATAGCCCACAGCTAGCTCTGAAAACACACGTTTGGTACAGAAAGTTCAGATGCACCGATTTACATCAGTGTTTACTAGCTGAGGCATTTAGTTATTGCTGCAACCCAATTTAGTAAAGTACTGGTTTGAAACAAGCTAGTTGTTAGCCAGCAAGCTAGTAGGACCTTGCGTTGAACTTTACATACACACACACACACACACACACACACACACACACACACACACACACACACACACACACACACACACACACACACACACGTTGTAATGTGACAACCCAATCCAGGCTTCATCAGGAAATTGGTGGATGAATTAGTCAGACGAAATGTGGAAGCATCAAAACCCTCTCAGTTTTTCATACTTAATTTAGCCTTATTACACATTGAAAAAGATGTAGCCCGTGTGTTGTAGGCCAGAGTAAACCTTCCCCACCAGCTGCCAGAGAGCATCCAGAGGTCACCGGCAGAGTAGTGTGTCACAGCAGCGGGGTAGGCTACTGTAGATTATTAATAAGCAGGTGTACACACTCTCCTGGGTTTGTTTGGGAAGTCTGGCACGCAAACCCTTCAGTAGCTCCTAAAAAGCCTTCCAGAGAGGAGAGTGCATGCAGACTGCAGGATGACACGCGGATCAAAAGAAAAGCAGCATGATGTTTTTCTTTTTCTTCTTCTTTCCGACAGGATGGGCGGCGGTGGTGGTGGCGGGCGTTGGCAGACACTCTCATGAAATATTTAGCACTTGGACCCTCAAGTTCATTTACAGTGACTTCACTAATTGAAGTGGTGTGGCCTCAACCAAGCAGACACTGTGGGTGTGGGATAATGGAAGGATACTAATGACCTTCTTAGTGTGTGTGTGTGTGTGTGTGTGTGTGTGTGTGTGTGTGTGTGTGTGTGTGTGTGTGTGTGTGTGTGTGTCTGTGTGGTGTGTAGGGGTGTTTGAGGCAAAGATTTATACTTCAAGCAAAGACAAAACCTCACAGAGAGTACAGGAAAAAAAAGCCTTTTGGTGATTAAGCAAGCCGACTCGGATAATTAATTCCACCATATCATCGACCCGTCTTTTCTTTATCGTCTCTTTGTCATAATTAATGTGATGTTATCCCCTTATGCTACAGCTGCTTTTGAATTATTATGCTCTTAATAGCTCTCGATAATAGTCTGTCCCCGTCTCGCGCCTCTCCGTCTTCACCTGGAGTACTGGTTGTCTATTGCAGCCACTCTGATGTGCCCGGTTATAATGGCTTCCTATTTATAACATAAGCAAACACTTTGTTTTAGCCGCCGGATCCCATTTGTTTTGATAAATGCACACAGTCAAGTTCACTCTCACTCTCTTTGTATCCTGGTACTGGCTGAATGATTTGCTGAATCAGAGCTGCTGCTTAGTATGGACAAGGCAAACATTTTAGACGGGATGAGTTTCATTCATTAGGTAAGTGAGAAAGTCTTTAGTTCAGGCCAAATACGTAATTTATATTTGGTGAATATGGCAAGCCAATCACTGAGTAGTCTGCTGGCATTGCTGCCGTTGGTGGACTTTTGCTTCTGTATCTTGTATTATCTTCTGTATTACCTTGAGTGTTTAATTAGGAACAAAAGGACCTCTCTCAAAAGCTGCTGTGGATGAATAATGTATTATATTAACACGGAATTGTGTCCAATGTGAATGTGTCCAATGGTGAGATATTTAGTTACAACATTTCTTCTTTTCTGCTGTTACAAAAAAAAATAGGGACTATTCCCATTCCAACTATAGATGGCTTACTCTCCATCACGGTCAAATATCAGTCTGAAGGAAGTCATTTGAATAAACGCATGAAATTGATTTGGAAGCAAAGGAAGGAGAACATTTTCCACATACTTTCAGTAAAGAGTTTAACAGCACAACAACATAATAGGTCTTACATCCGAGTAACTTTAGATTTTCAAAGCTCAGTAAACATTTTCAGGCCAAAGTAATTTGTTTGGCTTAATTCCAGCATAAGTGCACGGCTCATATTTATTTTTTGGCACAAAAGGCTTGATCACAGCTATTTGGCAGCTACTTGAGTAGCTGTTAGTGCTCACACTTTTAAGCATTTAAAAATGTAGAAGCAGTGTTCTGCAGCTGACCGTGAGATCGCATAGATACGTTGCTTCTTTCTCATCAGTGCCACGGTAACCTGGCTCTGCGCTCTTGTTTATTGTCTCAGTAGCAGTGTTTGACCATGTGGTGGCAGTGAAGACCCACTGTCAGTGTTGTAAGGCAGGAGAACAGCATCAGAATCAGGAGCTGGAGAGAAGAGGATGCACTGATCTATCATTTTAGTGGTACCAATCTTTTCCCCTACCTCTCAGCAAAACCACAAATAACTGATTTTCTCAGATTTTAAGATTTTGAATGCACAGCTATTACATGTAACGTGTTAATTTGGATTTGGGCCAGTAATGGAGTGTTGTTCGCCTCATAGGTCTGCCCAGGGGCGTTGGCATGACACTACCTCAACTGCGGTAACTGATTCTTCTGGCCAGCTGTAATGGAGGTTGTAAACACACCATATCATCACCTTTTAAGTAGATGGTGAACCTGTTAAGAAACTGCTCCATATGCATTTATCCAGCAGTTCCAGAGCAACATTATCATTCATTTGGAGTCGGGTTTCAAGCCACCTGGTGAATGGAATTTCCATATTCACTAGCTTTGAGCTCTAGTTTTGGTCTCCACCAACTCCTGGGGGAAATATCTCTCTCCTTGGCTGCTACGTGCTCCAGTATGTTCACCAGCTAGTTGCTAACCGTGTCTGCTGTTTGGTGCTGAGCAGGTGGCGTACAGTAGCTTCATAAAGAACGGCTTGCTGTAGAACATGGCGCTGCGAGAGCGGTGGGAGTGAACAGTACAGGTAAACAGCTGAAACTCATAATACATCTAAGTTGAGGGGAGCTGTAGATTCAGGTAATAATTATCTGTTGGTTCACCCTACAAGTGACCCCTTTCACGTTGTTATTTGATATTTTGCTATCAGGCCAATAAAAGTCTTTCTTATTTATTATTTGGGTAAAGATCTGAATACCTCTTCCACCACTTGCAATGATGTGAACTGGCAGTAACGTTTATAATCCAGTGGGATGGATCAATTGAATTAAATGAGGCCGTTTATCAGTCCCTAATTCAATGGCTTTGCAGTATATGACCATAATGTATACTTAGAATAATGAAGCCAGAATTCTGTATGTTTGGTTCGTATACTCGGTTGCACTAACCTGTATTAAACACTTGGACTTTCTGTACGTTCCCGTGGTTATAGCAATCACAACCATTCGCATTGATAGAATCAATATTCACTTAAGAGGACCTGGCAAGCCCGCCGAGTCTGACGCCTCCGGAGGATGCATACAAGCTGATTACACTGGCAGCAATAACAAAATGTCACCTTTTGAATTGTGTGATCCTGCCTCCTCACTCGCCATGATTGACCTGTCACGGTCTCCCACCTGAACACTTCATCCAGCCCTTCTCTCATTTGGCGTAATACCCACAGAGGCGGGTCGATACAGAGGTGACTGAATTAATACCACATGGTAAATTAGGTGTACACTGATATCAAATTGTTGGGAGGATTGTGGAGTTTACAGGAGCAAAGAGATTTAATAACCCGCTGAAGATAATACGACTAGGGGACACTTAATACCATGATCTGACTTCTAAAAACACTGCCATTAATAGTCAGTTAATTGTACGGTTTATCCACACAGTCTGTAGTTAATCTGTCCACAGTCCAAAAAGTAGTTTAGACTGCTGAGCTCTCACTGCAAAATCAGCCTCCTGGGAAGGTTATATAGACAGTAATATAAACCGCTGCATCCCCTACTGTGCTGAGTTCTGAGTAATGTTCATCCTCGGCCCTCCCTTTTCCACTGGAGCCCATGCAGCTTCCCCGGGAATAACAATCGCTAATCGGGACTAGTGTTGAGCGGTTGCCTGAAACCTCAGCCAGTTTGTTTATATTTTTGGCTACGGGTACTAAAACACCACAGGGGCCGGTGACGGTCAGGGTGTGCGGGGGGATGCTAATCACGAACAGCTAAATTATGAGCGTGTACGTCTCGGCGTGTCAAAACACAGTGTATAGCCCGGAGATGGAGATGAACGCAGAGAGAAGAGGGCTTTGTCTCTCTCTCTCCGTGTTCCACCGAGAAGCGGCTCCATCAGACGACACCAGCCTCAGCCCATACACCTAACGATGCAGGTGTTCACCCCCAGGGACGAGAACAGCTCTAATGCCGCCCGTGCTTGTTGTGATGTGTCGCTCCAAACACCTCACCTCTCTGAAAAGCAAGACTGTAGTGCAGGGGTGGCCAACCAGTCAGAGACAAAGAGCCACATTTTTTACTGTGTTACCGCAAAGAGCCACATCATCCCCCCCCCCCCCCCCCCCCGACCCGTGAGCCAAAAATTAACCCATATTACTCTATCACAGATCAAACTTAACAGATGAAAATAACACAGACAAAGATTAAACACACGTTATTATATTGACTTTGTTCAAAGCTTTTTTGTCACAGTTGAGAAGGACATACATCTAATAAGAACATGCATGTGGTCTGAGGCAGTGGTTCAACTGGTCTGGCTGCAGGACTCACCATCACTCCTGAATGACAAGCCGCGAGGAACATTTTCAACTTCTCAATTTGATTTAATGAAAATATGGCGCCGTTTGAAAGTGAGATAGTGTCACAGTATGCCAAACACAGAAATATTCCCTTTCACGGAATGAAGCGAACTATCACAAATAGTTTGATGTGTAAACTCACGCAAGTAAAGTGTGCAGCATTGAGGAGTGTGTGAATATTCAATTCAATTCAGTTTATTTTATATAGCCCAAAATCACAAATTAAAATGTGCAAACTGTAACAAAACATCCTGTCCCGGGACCTCACATCAGATCAGGAAAAACTCCCCAAATAAAGATAGTAAAAACCCTTTCACAGGGAAAACAGGAAGAACCTTCATAGAGCAACAGAGGAGGATCCCCCTCCCTGGATGGACAGAAGAATAGATGTCATGTGACCAGAATGAATAACGTAACATAGTTACAACACATTACATCAATATGACTGATATTGAATAAATTGCACTCTGCCACATTACAAAATCCCTTCAAAATAAAAGCACAGGATTTTTTTTTTTTAATAAATAAAAAGTTTAAAATTTTTTTTTTTTTTAAAATTCGATATGAATGCAAGAGCCGCATGAAACCAGGCAAAGAGCCACATGCGGCTCGGGAGCCGCGGGTTGGCCAGGCCTGCTGTAGTCCAACCAACCAGTGGGAAGCTTCATTTCCATTCCTTGTCGATGAGGCGTGAGAAGTCATCTGGCAGACAATAGGAAGAGAGAGAGAAACCGGAGGCAAGGAGACAGAACATGTTTATGGTACAGGATATATATATAAAACAGATTTACAATTTCCCCGGTACATTTAACACATGGTTCACATGCAAGTCAGACAATTTAAAAAGTGACATATATGTATCGCACTAAATTACAGACACAGATTGAAGAAAAAGAAAAACAGTGCAAATAGGCTGCTGTCATGGCCCTCATGCTGTGAGTGTAGTGGAGCCACCATATGAAAGGACACTTAATCACAATGTTGCACTAAAAAGTGACATCAGAGTGACCTTGCCCTTCTTTTTGACATTTGTATCTCATTCTATTGCCGTTACAGTCCTGTAATAGGGTAACAGCTTGCCCGTAGGACACAATAAAACAAACTTTAGAATGATTTTATAATGTTTAATGGGATCATTTTTTTATCTCTTCTTCCATCCCAAAACGTATGGTGTTTTCTAGCTTATAGCTACAGGGATCTGAATGGGATTTCATCTCTCACTTTATTAATGCAGTAATATTCCTGTAGGTACATGCAGCAGGTATAGTTTTGAAAGTAGCAGTACAACAGTGTAAATATTCCAATACAAGAAAAAAGTACTGTATTCAAAATCTATTTGATTTAATCTCTAAACCTCTGAGAAGAAGTGGTAGATTTCCCATCAATTAAACTCTTGGATAAATACTTCAGAATTATGACTAATAGGCAGTTATTGTGCTTATTGATGAGCAGAGTCTTACATGGCTGTTGTACAACTCATTTCATTCAAGAAAGTGCACTTATAATAACACATTTATAAAGCATTTAAAAAGCTGCAACCGGTGAATTATGGTCATTGTAAACAGGTACAGGGGACCTGGCTGCATGGGTCCGACACCCTGTCTCTGAGGAGCCATTGATGTAATTGGCTGCTCAACTGTGTGTGCTGCTTCCATCCCATCGGAGATAATAGGATGGGGTGGAGGTGGTGTTGGATCATTATTCACATCTCCAAAGATGGCAAACAGTTCGTCCAGATCTATTGTTGACATTGGAACCATGCAGTTAGGCCGAGCCCACCTTTCTCCCGCTGAACGACGGTGCAGGATGAGGGTGGGTGAGTGCCTTTTCTGTGGCCTGTCTGGACACTTTCTTGCCCTCTGTCCAGTCTGCCCAGAAAGACTTGGCTCGCCAGTAGCAGTGGAGATTCTGCGAGCCAATCTGCCTCCCGAGCCAGTCTCTTCCACCTAGGATGCAAATCCAAGCCACTCTCTGTCACAACCAACTTTACCGGCCTCTCCTAGCCCTGGGCAGAGGATAGTTTTTTAGACAAAGATGTGGCCCTCCAGTCTGGCATTCCCATAGAACGATTAGTCTCGTGTTTGGGTTCATAACACCATCCGTAGCCACACACAGCTCAGTGACTTTCACCGACTCCTCCATGAACTGCGTCTGGCTTATCTCCGTAAAACAGTTACCGTTTCTGCCATCCACCAAGGAAATAACCACTAGTTCTGCTTTATACTTGTTGTGTAAATTCCACATACGTCGGAACATCAAAACTCCATTGTGTCTGGGTTCGTAATATCATCTGAATGACGGCCGCTACCAGCGCTACTTCAGCAGCAGTTTGATTCAGCAACGGCAAGATGGCGGTGATGACGGGCGGAGCTTCTCAACGCTGATTCTCAACGCTGATTGGCTGACGCAACTCTGAGTCACGCGATTTTTTGCCAGAGTTGGGGAAAAAAACAGATGCTGCAGCTGATTTCACTACAGAGATCCGAGTGTCTGCTGAGTTGATAGCTAGATGGAGTTCATCAGACACGTGGCTGCATTCCCAAACAACCCGATTTAGAGAAGATGGGACCCCGACCTCACAATGGTGGGCAAGCGGACTTCAGACAGCAACGCCCATCTTTGCTTGCCGCTACTGAGGGAATCCTTTTTCTTTACCATTAAAGATGCTTAAATTCAGCGGGAAAGCAAGAAAACAATAACACAAACACACGATTATAAACGTATTTGTAATACGTCAAACACAAACATAAAAACAATAAAACAAGAATACGTGATAATCAACATAAACGCAAATTAATGTATTTGTAATACGTCAAACACAAACATAATCAGGGAGATACGTTTCTGATCAAACGTAATTGAGAATGCGTATTAGTTCTGGGGGAACGTAATTTTTACTATGACAAGACAAGAGGAAATATGTTTCAGTAAAGTTTAGAGAGATAATACCATAAACTTCATGAGTGTTTAACATGTACTCTGGGTGAGAACACACATTGACACTTGGCTAGTGTTTGAGTCCTTACCTTATTGTTCATTGATGCTTGAGCTCGCTAGCTAGCTTTGTTGAAGGGATTTTCTTCTGGAGAAATTTTGCTGTTCATGCGATGGGTCATCAGGTGAAATGAGGAGGAGAGAGTGAAACTTTTCTCTTCTTGGAACACGCACGTTCTATGGCAGCTGTTCATCTCTTCCTTAAATTAGAACTTTAAATAATGACTTTAGTGCCCGCTTTCACTGGGCAACGCCCCCCTGGCTGCCGGGACATCACCCACGGCGGCAAGTAATTTGTATGACATGTTTATTATTATCACCTGCTATGAAATGGGTAACTGATAAATGTCTGTAATATTGGGTCATGCATGGAGTGCAACTAGTGCAGCATACATTCATATGAATCCAACCACAGCGCTGTGTATACATTTTAATAAAGTAAAAAAATAGACCTTTATTGTCTACAACATAAATCTGACAAAAGTTGGCCTATGTTACTGGAGAAACCATGATTTAGTAAATATTTCCTCCTGTCGGCAAACTTGTTTAAAAATTAAACATCAATCATCTGTACACCAGAATATTTCCAGGTTTAGTCAAGATATGTGTATTTTCATCTCCACAATGCATAGACTAGTCCAATGCATTATAATGAATATAACATACGCCTCTTCTGTGAACCTGCAAAGGCCAAAAAATAGTAATATTACAAACGCAGATGTTATATATGTGATGCCCAATGATTGGAACCTTCTGCATGAATAATATGCATTTAACATATTATAATACACAACATACCACAGAGGGTGAAGGAGAGGGTGAAGGATCGGAGAGTGGTGGTGGCTGGGTTCAGGAGGTGTGGCCTCTACCCTCTGGACCCAATGGCCATTGACTGGCTGACGAGATCATGCCGTCCAGGCCGCAGCGTGGGACCTCCTCACCATCTCCGCCAACCCCATCGCCATTTTCCTGGGCTGCGCCTGATGTTGCCCTCCCGACATACCCCTTTCCCCCATCCCCAGAAACCACCTCCACCTGCTCCTCCTCCTCCCAATCCTTACAATCTGGCCAGAAGAGGCCAAGAGCAGCAGCGGGCCGAATCCGCTTCCTGCCCAGCTGTAGAAGAACAGTGTTCCTCAGGGTTGCTTCAGCCACCAGCTCCGGACTTCTGGAATTCACATATGAATCAGAATGTATTAACTAGTGTAACATTATTATGAGTATGTATTTAAGTATTGTAATAATACAATATGATTATTATTTTAGAGCCTTTAACATCGGCAGCAGGATTAGCCATGAGACCCATGGAAGACACATCCTCCTTCCCCCCCCCCCCCCCCCCCACTGTAAATGCAATCTGAAAAAAGCAACAGTATAACATGTTGACATTAGACATGATAAAGAATGAACAAAACATGGTTTTGCTTTTTGCTGAAGCTTTTTGACCATCACAATAAGATGTTTGCTGCGATTAACTTCAATTTGAGATGTATCGCCACGTATGTAATTATACATACATGAAATGTGTTGCATTTGTTGGTTTTTTTAGAAGCTGCTGTAAAACTACAACAGGAGGAAAAAAAGCTTTGGCCAAATTGATGTCGCTGGCTGAAAAAAATGTAATACAAAAAACTCATGTTTGTAAAAAAACGAAAAGACAAATCCTTCTAATGAATAAAGAAAGTTCTTTGGGGTCCTTTTCTTGTTCAGACAATTAACTCTGACTTTTAACTGTTGAAATGTATCAGATCAGTCTGTTCACCTGCAGCGTCCCCCAATCAAATAAGAGGCTCGGGATGGACCCTTAACCATGGATGCCATGACCACTCCCAACTTGTGACTGGAAGTGACTAGTAGGGCTCATGTTCAAGCAGCATTTTGATGTCTGATGGAGGTGAAGTGAATTAAGAACTTTAATCTTAAGATCTTGTTCTGATGTTTCTTGTCACTGCACCTGTCAAATATGTATGGAGTATTTCCCTCTGATATGCAGTAAGTGTGAAGTAGTAGTAAAAACACCTCAACATACTTGTAGCTATATTGTGTACCACCAATATGAGTTTACATTTGGTATAGACTTGGGTTTAATTCTGTAGATAATTGCCTTTTCCATCCATTTATGCCCCATTTCACGTATATACTATATTTTGTAGTATATCAGTGTGAATATGAATCTTTTTCATGGTTTTTTTTATGGGAGTATCCTGTGGGCCAGTCAGTAAAAACTCTGAACCAAACCTTATTAAAATCTCGGGAACTTTATTCTTAATCCTAGTTTTTTCTTTTTGTTGATTGTTTGGCAAAATGTGTAAAAAATTATCTACAATTTCATCTATCAGTTATAATACAATATAGTAAGGGTTTGAATCCTAGTTAAATCAGTATCATCGCTTCAATGAAGCGTTGAGACAAGCTGAGAATATACAGATAGCAGTTTATCATTTGGTAACACTTAATTTTTAGGGTCACTTATGTACATTTACATCAATTAATTAAAGGGTTTATAACACATTGTAACGCTGTCATTTTCAGGTGTCTTGTATTGATCTATTTCTCCTCACATGAAGCAGATATGAACACTTAGCAAAACAGCTGTAATTATAGGTTACATAAATGTTTGGAGAAATGCAAAACGTTGAATGATGTGTGTAATCATACAATTAAACAGTGATCAAGCATGTATACATCAGTTCATGAACAGAAAAAAAATGTATGCAACACATCTGCGCTCCCTCAGCCCCGTGTGCGGGTCCCAACGGGAGCCTGTGACCGCACAGTGAGGCTCTGCAGGAAGCTCAGTCATGACTGCGTGAGCGGAGAGACGGGAGCAGCGCGCGGAACTGCAGCGACACATCCTCTAACCCTGCCTTCAAACTTCTGCTCTCGGGTCTATTATGTCTGATGGAGAAGAGCATTGTTATGTTACCAGACACTGTATTTGGTGGAGAAGAAGGGAAGGCTATAGTTTGACCGGATTACATGAGGATGAAATTAAGTTTTTTTGAGGATCTGTGCTCGTCGGACTTCTGGTGCCAGGGGCCCCTATTTATTTATTGTAATGAGTTATTGTGATTTACTTTGAGCGCCTTTGGTGTGAATTTCTCGCGATGGCCAACCTCACCATGGTCAACATGACCGTGGAGAATGGCACGTCGTCGACGGCGCAGGACAATCACACCCTGGGGGTCTGGACCGACTACACGGTTGAATACAAAGTGGCCAGCGTGTTTTTGGTGACCCTCATCTGCGGGCTGGGCATCGTGGGCAACGTGATGGTCATACTGGTCGTGCTGACCACCAAGCACATGCGGACTCCCACCAACTGTTACCTGGTGAGCCTGGCCGCGGCCGACCTGATGGTGCTGACGGCCGCCGGGCTGCCCAACATCACCGACGCCCTGCACGGGCAGTGGGTGTACGGCTATGCGGGCTGCCTGGGGATCACCTATTTCCAGTACCTGGGAATAAACGCGTCCTCCTGCTCCATCACCGCCTTCACCGTGGAGCGCTACATCGCCATCTGCCACCCCATCAAGGCGCAATTCCTGTGCACTTTGTCCAGGGCGAAGAAGATCATCATGCTGGTGTGGACGCTCACCTCCGCCTACTGCGTCATGTGGCTCTTTCTGGCTGACACCAAGAAGTTGGCGTACGACAACGTGGTGCTGCTCAGCTGCGCCTACAAGGTATCCAGGAGTTACTACCTGCCCATTTACTTCACGGATTTCGCGGCGTTCTACGTGCTGCCCCTCATGCTCGCCACGGTTCTGTACGGGCTGATCGCCCGGATACTGTTCGTCAACCCGCTGCCCGCGGACCCCACAGGCGGCACCAAGAAGTGGAAGAAAGACACGAGTCAGGGGAGGATGATCGGCACCTGCTCCTCCAGCAGCACCACGGCTGCCTCCCGCAGACAGGTGTGTGTGTGTGTGTGTGTGTGTGTGTGTGTGTGTGTGTGTGTGTGCGTGTGTGCGTGTGTGTGTGTGTGCGCGTGCGGCTGGACCACAGGTCGGTTCATTCCCTCCAATTAGAGACTTTTCCACGCACTCGCCCTCAAGTCGTTTTCAAAAACGACATCTAAAGTCAGACAAAGCCACACGTTATAAACAAAAGTGGATTAAAGCACCGACCGCAGGTCCTGTCAGATAACTGACCACACACACACACACACACACACACACACACACACACACACACACACACACACACACACACACACACACTTGGGGCAAATTTAATACACACAGTGATCCCACTAAACGTTTGTGTTTTACTTCCCTTTTGTTTTGGGTCACAGATCCACAATCTATCTAAATGGTAATTATTATTTTTGCCAAATCAACATGTAAGTACTTGATTTTGATTTTCCTTTGACCTTATGAAACCCAACAGCTCAACCCTGTCTCCTAAAAATTACGTTCCCCCAGAACTAATACGCATTCCCAATTACGTTTGATCAGAAACGTATCTCCTCCCTGATTATGTTTGTGTTTGACGTATTACACGTACGTTGATTATACACGTATACGTTGATTATGCACATATTTTTGTTTTATTGTTTTTATGTTTGTATTTGACGTATTACACATACGTTTTTAATCGTGTGTTTGAGTTATTGTTTTCTTGCTTTATTTAAGCATATTTTAATTTTTAAACTCTGCGGAGAAAAAAGAAAAGAGGGGCGGGGTGAGGCCAGTGACAGCCGGCCAGTGACAGCCGGCCAGTGAGAGCCGGCCAGTGAGAGCCGGCCACACCGGGAGCCCGAGAGTCGGCGAACCGGGAGGCGACCGCTTGCCCGCCGTTGTTTGGCCGGTCTTCAGACCGCTTGCACCGGGGCTCAGTCTTCAGACGCTTGGCGTTGCCGTCAGGCCGGCGGTAACAGCCTCCTTCGCGCCGGCTCCGGTCTTCTCTGAGTCGGGTTGTTTGTGAATGCAGCCCAAAGTGTGTGATAAACTCCATCTAGTGCAGTAAACCACTGCGATCATCAGCAGACACTCGGATCTCTGTGGTCACATCAAGTGCAGAATCTGACGTGAAAAATATTCAAACGGGCGGAAGGAGTCACGGGACCCAACATCCGGTTTTCAAAATTCTAACTGATATGAATGTGTTCAGAACATTTCTGACCACATCCAAACATCTTAACTGTAACAGTACATTGTGTTTGACATATTACAATATTTCTGTAAGACCAGTACAGTACCGGCCTAACAACGGCGGGCAAACGGTCGCCTCCCGGTTCGCCGACTCTCGGGCTCCCGGTGTGGCCGGCTGTCACTGGCCTCATCCCGCCCCTCTTTTCTTTTTTCTCCGCAGAGTTTAAAAATTAAAATATGCTTAAATAAAGCAAGAAAACAATAACACAAACACACGATTATAAACGTATTTGTAATGTTTGAGTAACATAATTACCCCCCAAAGAACAACTGCTCTTAAAAGTACAACAACAGACATCTTCATAGACCGATTTGGAATTTAGCAGACTAGTGACGCCTAAAAAGTAAGTACAGTAAAATCTCTTGTTCATAATCAAGTGTCATAGAGTCATGAGGTCTCACGGTGATAAAACAATGCTGTGTATTTTGTTGTTCTTTAGCTGTTTAAGAGAACATTGGATCTCTAATAACCCAAACAGAGCTTTAAGGTTAACTGTTGACACATGATAAAAAATATGCACTATTTAAATTTGTTCCCTTTTTTTTTTAATGATGAGCCAAGCATCAATCCATGTTTGATATGCAGTGCATCAAAGTGCTGCCAACTGTCATTTACTTTCAGATTAAGCTGAATAAAGTGCACCGATAACCCTTTTTGTTTTTGTTTTTAAACCCTGAAGCACAAATTCATACAGGGGCTCGTAACAACTGACAGACGTGAACGACAGACTAGCAGGTTTACATAAGATGGTGCAGCCACCTTTTGAATTGAATTGCATTGCTCAGTGAGTGTTTATGTGCATGCTTGTTTGGTTTACAATAAAGCACTCTGGCTCATCAATTTTTTTCATGCAATAAACCAAGACTGTGTTTTATCCTCATCTTCCCTCTGTTAAAAATAACAAACAACACCCAGCTGAGAGTTTCCTTCTTTGTTCAAAATAAACAGAATTCTCTCAAGGCACAGACACACAGGTAGATCGTAGGGACGTTTGTTTGTCAGATCACAGGAAGAGGCCTTCCTGAAATGGCGGTGGGTGTGGCACCCTGAGGGAGTTACATGCTCTATTGGATTTTCTAATCAGTTAACTCCAACTCAAATAGGCTTTTTGACTTTTTCTCCATCAGCGCAGCTTGTTTTTTGTAATCCTCAATTTACGCACACCCACAAACACACAATGCCACGTGTTTCTGTGGACACCATACTTGCAATCTACCATGTACTTTACTGAATTACCTAAAGGTTAGGACGTAATGAAGATGCAGGATTGGTTATTTCTCTCACTGATGATACTGGCATCGCCCCCCCAACCCCACCATTCAATCCAATTATCCTCACCTGACTGCAGCCCAGACGACACAACATACATATGGAGAAGATTTAATTTGACCGGAGTTTCATATCAGGATTATAATCTGCCAATTATTTTAACAAATCCAGGCGTTGTTAAATTGCGCATGCAGATCAGTCTTCCTGGTTGGAAATTGATTTACAGCATCTGCATAAATAATTAGTGTTTTATGATACCTACAGGGTGCTTTTAAAGTATTTACCAAGGAACAGCTTGGTGTGTTTATGGTCACATTTTCCAACCTACAAACATTAATCTCTTACCTGACAACTCCTTCGCAGTTATCTTTAAAAAAAACGTCTTTCATGTTGTGTTAATCCCATCAGGGCGTATTTATATGAATTAAGACAAATCTATGGGCTTAAATTTCTGTTAACAAAAACACAAAGAAATGTAGGTTCACATACTTCAATAATAGTTTGAGTTGTCTGGAGGTGCCACCTATTTGGTTGAGGTTTGTGAGCCCAGAGCATGCAATTTGTTATGTGTACCCTTGATATTTTGAATAGACTTCTTTTTCCTTGAAGATTTTTAAGTGTTCAAAAGATGATTGTATGTTGATTGTTATCTACCTAGCTGTGACTGTCACATTGATGATGGTTGCCACTAATACGTCAACAATAAATTGTTTGATTTGACATCAGAAGGGATGCGCTAATCCTTGCAGACTGCATTAGTTTCCATTTCTCAAGTTTAGCAGTTCAGGCATCTGTAGAGGATTGATTTATGTAATTAAAGTAAGTCTTTGTGAGGACTAAATTAATTAAGAAGTTCTAACGGGAAAGTAATCAGCAGGAGTAAGTGAGGAATATCAAACAACTTTAAATTGCTTACTGACCAACAATTTTTATTTGACTTTTCAATACATTTTCTATTAATAGTTTTAATAGTACATTTTTCTTGGTTTGGTTGGCCTGTATGATGGGATTTGAGCACTTTGTTGCTCTAGAACCCATCACACCAAGAACATAGGTGAAGGTGTTTTCCTTCCGATGCCAATTATGTGACATGTCCTTTAAAAAAGGAACTCAAGTTCTGTTGAATGCATCAGCAGGTCCTTATAAATAAAATTACCCCAAAATAATCAAGACATTAATTCACAGAGTGCTGCCCTTTTTTCCCAGGAGCACCCGACTGAACATTCAGCCCTTCTGAATTTGTCTCTCTGGTATTTAATCCGACCAAAATTCCAGTCACACCATCAATATTTGAGCAGGTGTCTGGCTGCACCACGTTAATCTCATTAAATGTTCTCAAATTGACTTGGGTCAAGTGTTCATGTGAAGATGCAGCTGTGTTCACAGACAAGATACTGTATCTGTCAATAATGACTCCCATGCCCTGGTGGAGAGGGTTTGGGTGAAAATGACGTTCTTTTCTTGGGCATGACGGCTCCCTTGTGCACCGACCCTAAAGTTGTAATCCTTAAGGTTTCAGTCCTGGTTGATTCTGCAGCTACTGGTGCGGATTGCTTCAATACTATTAGCTTGTATTAGCTTGTAGTGTTGCTACTTGGTCAGAAATACTACAGTGGAACTGAATTCCTCTGAATCGATAAAGGCGGATTCCGCCACCAACAAACGACAATATGGAGAGGTAGTATGTATAAACACTGAAAGGCTACAACTGAAAAAAAATGCAGAACATAAATAGTATCTAAACAGGGTTTAATTTCGTGTCAAAATGAATGATGGCTGAATTCCATTTAGCTGGTTGCACTGTCATGGCTTACTTGGAACCATTAAGTCATTGTTAATACTCTTACTAACACCTGGTGTGCTGTGATAAAAGGCATCAGAGTGTTGAGACTCCATGTGCATGAAAAACACTCAAAGTTCAATTTATTGTCAAATTCTATGTGATATCATTTTGTTGTAGCATTTCTTAACGCACAGTTGACTTTCATTAGGTGACGAAGATGCTGGCTGTGGTGGTGGTCCTCTTCGCCATACTTTGGATGCCCTACCGCACCTTAGTGGTGGTCAACTCCTTCCTGGACAATGCCTACCTGGACACCTGGTTCCTGCTCTTCTGCCGTCTCTGCATCTACCTAAACAGCGCCATCAACCCGGTCATCTACAACGCCATGTCCCAGAAGTTCCGCGCCGCTTTTAAGAAGTTGTGTCACTACGGGCCTCAGCGCATGGAGAAACCGGCCTCGTACAGCGTGGCGCTTACCTACAGTGTCATCAAGGAGACGTCCAACGGGGAAAGTCCCGACCACTTCACGACAGAAATGGTCGAGGAGCTAAACACGCCGAAAGATCGGTACTTACCCGCCAGCATCCTGCCAAGTGCCGAGAAGATGCCGTTCGCAGAGCCTTCCCCATCAGGCGGTGAAGTCAAAGCCTGACTGGAAACACACTTTTCACCCACAGTGGATAGCAGAGAGAGCTGCAGAATGGATTCAGTCCCTAGTGGGACATTTGAGAGACATAAATACCCACACCACCCACCTTTCAATTAAAGTTGCCAAAAGCAAAATAATATACCATTTAATGAGCTGACTCTTAGCATTTTGTTTAAAACAAAAACAAAAAGCAGGGAAATTCAATCATCTTGCAAAAATACAGTTCATTAATAAATTGATAAAGCAAACTGAAACTAAATTAAAGCAAACCGCCTCCATCCACTTCCCTTAACCTCCCCCTAGAAACAGATCCAGATTTTAACACTAGTGGATATCATGGGGCTGAGTGATACGGCAAAACATTTGATCACAATATTTATATTTATCAAGAATTAGGACGTTTTTGTTGAGCTGAAGCAAAACTAAATGACCGAGAATTGTGTTATCTGCAGATGGGACTTCTATTTAAATGATTCAATTGTACAAAAATATAGATACAATCTGTAGTCCATCCCTACGAATCCCACTGTGTGAAATGTTTACAGCGTATATATCTTGGGTCCGTTACGTTCATCAGTGCAGTAAAGCTCCAGTTTGTTGAGACTCGTTTCTGCCGGTGAGAGTACGAGCATCTGTGTGCGTTATCAGAGGGGGATGCTGCAGGTTGAAATTAGTTCCTGTCTTCCTGTTAACGGTACACATCACATACAGTAATCTGTTGTGCGACGTCTATGTGTCAGACTTCATAATACATCGTCCTCTGTGTGGGCCCGTTTCATCAACGTTGTGGCCCAAAGGTGGCCTCATTTCCCCTGCATGGTTCAGCAACGTGCAACTCACTGGATCCCGTCATCGATTACTAAACAGAGGAACGTCTGCACTTCGTCAATTGTCGTAGTTTTGCAGGTTGCCATTTTTGTCGAGTGAACACAAAAATTGCGGGTCGCTATTGAGAATAGCTTTGCTATTTAAAAATGGTGCGTTGGTGCATGAAGGCTTGTGTGGTGCCATTTCTGATTCTCTCAGTTGCCTGCAGCTGAACGTTTTCTCAGTCGCATAATGTGTCGTATCAGCTGCCTGGCTAACGAGAATTTATGCGGAATAAAGCTAGCTAGCTTTCATTGGTCAGGAAATACCTCCAAAAGCTGCTTGCTAAACCACCACAACGTGTCTCATTTTCCTTTTCCTCCATTTGTTACATACATAAGATGTGATGTGTGGGTGTGGAGGCTTCAAAGGCTTTTTAAAGTCGCCGATGGACTGGGCTGAGTAAGCATGGAAAGTAACGAGAAACGTACTTTAGTCCAATTACCTTTGCCGTTGAGTAATTTGTAAAGTATTGTAATTTAAATGAATAATATAAAATGTAATGTGTAAATGTATATGCCATCTTTCTAGCCACATAAGACCGGTTAGAAATATATTCATTTCTGTCTTGGGATTGGGTGGTTTGCTGCAGCATTCTGTCAAGCGATCCGAGTTCATCTACAATTTATCAAAGTCTCAAATTTTCTAATCACGGACATTCTCTATCACAGTCCGTGATTTTATCGCCCAGCCCTAAGATACCATTTCACCTCAGTGCTAACCCGGTTTCACTTGTAGCATTAGTCTTTCTTTGTTCACGAACCTCTCCCACCACAAACCGTGTCATTCAGATGAATCCAATTGCACAAAACCGTGACATTTTAATCACGCTGCCGAGAGAAAGCAAAGACATCGAATTACATGACCTTTTGAGAAGGTCCGAGCCGAGAGAAGGACGGATAATACAGTAGCTCATTTAAACTTGCTGTGTCATCGAAACACCGCCTGAGCTCTAATGATTTCTGAAGGGACTTTGGTCTTAACAGGGACAGACACCAAAGCCTTATGTTGCTTTGGTCACTGTGAAGACGACCAGCGGGGACAGGTCAGTGCCCGGTGTATGATCATGAGGGTGTAACTCTGGTGTGCAGACAGAGAGGCTGTTCGTCAAAGGGTCAGATAACTGTCGTGGCGGTAATTCACTGATATTGCCCGAGACTGCCGAGCGCAGCGCTTTCCTGATCCGTCAGCGCCGCAAAGCCCACAGAGCAGTGATGGACCGTGTAAATAGAATGCGCCAAAGTGCCACGCTGGAGTTGGTGCAAATGTATATATCTCACCCAGCTATTAAAAAGAAGAAATCTCTGCTGTTAGTTTGAGCTAGGTGTATGTATAAATTGAAGAGCACTCAGAGGTAATGAATACTGACTCAACTAAATGAAAGACACCTGCTTCATACTGAGCAGTGAGCTTTTCTGTCTACACTGTAAAGTTGCTTGAAATTGATTGTGCAGTGCTATGTGAAATTAATTCAATATTGTGTTTTTCAAATGTGTGCCAGCAAGTGCATTAAAAAAAGAAAAAAAAGCTTGTTTTGATCCATTGTTCCATCAGCGTGTTTTCTATCATTTCAAACCAGTCAATGGAAACTAATGGGCCTCAAACTGGAATATGTGAGAAATTTGGAAAGTAAAAAAGGTTTGAAGTCTGTAGTATGTATTGTAAAGTGACTTTAAATAATTTATCCCGTTTGTTCTCAGGCATTTTGTCTTGTGGGACATCAACACGCAGTTGTGATGGAGATGTATTCTGTTCTCAGCATGAGCGTGAGCTTTTGTGAGGTGAACACAAAGATGACAAAAATTTGATATTTGATGTATTTACATCAGAGGCGTTGCTTTGTTTGGCGTTACATTTCTGTCTCCAAATGGCTTTCTTTTTCTTCTCTTGCTGTTTGATGGACTGTTTTGTATTGTTCTTTGCCCAGAATAAACACGGACGATAAAAGCAGCGCCTCGTGCATGGTGCATTATTCCTACATGTTCCTGTCTCCAACCATTATCCCCCCTCAACCCCCTGCTCTCTCCGCCTCTGCTGATCTATTGCCAGCAGCCGCTGAAGAAACCGCCTCATCCGAGAGCGCCATGAATCAGGCACACAGATCGTATGTAGGAGCTACAGCCACACCGGGGTCATCAATCAGAGCGGCTGATGGCTTCGTTTGGAAGTCACTCAGCGTGTCGTGGCCTGCTCTGACACTAATTCATCTCACTTAACTATCGGAGGCCAACTGTACAGTTATCACAAACAACATGACACCCCCCGCCCAATTTATGTTCAGCTAATGTAATATCTGACTCACCAAACCTCCCTCAATTTGGTTAGGTGATGACACCAGAGGATATATTACAGTAAATATCCATGTGACGCTGTAGAGCTTAATGTGCTGGGAGAGGACGCCCTTGAAACACAGAAGCACTAATTGACAACTGCTGTAACATTTCATCAGCTGCGGGCTCTCCCGCCGTATATTTTAATGCCACACACACACATATATCTTCAGGGAAGAACCTTTTTACATAACAAAAAAATACTCTGAATTCTCTCCGCATGTGTTGATGATGGGAAAGTGGTTTTCTCTCACACAATTATAGGTTGCACGATGCATGCAAATACCCATTAACACAAATTACACTGTTTGCAAAAGTGTCATTTATGAAGAGGTAAAACAAATTACGCTTTAACATGCTGCTTTGGCGGTTCAATTCACGTGTACGCTGTTTCAACTGAAATGCGGATGAGATTTCTTCAGCAAGACTCCGGTGAGGTTGTTTCTAATAACGCTTTAGAAAACAGCCTGCAGTGTACAGCATAATCCTCTCCCCATTTGTTTTGTACTCACAGTACAGTACGTAGTGAGCTACCGAGGTACAATGGAAAAAGACGCTGAGTTAGGGAATAAGTGGGTAAAAATTATGATTTATACTCTGGGTATTTATAAACTAATGGGTACCGATTCTATGACAGTATGATGTCTGCACAAACAAATACGCTGTAAAAATTAGGAAGCGTTACAATTTTCTTTTTAATGCAAACATTAAAATGTCATCATACATAAAGAGGCACCCAGGCCCATTTACACTGGGTGATATCGAGATATGCACATCATCTGGATAATGGCATCTGATTCACAGGCCTTTCACACATGGTATTATTAAACTTTCTCGTTTTCTCCACTCTTGTGTTCCGGCTCTTGATATGAACATCAGCTGGGCGGGGATGGTGTACTCGTGAGCAAACAATGTTACCTGTCCCGGTCAAGGTTTAGTAATTTATGCCTGTTATCTGGCACACTGGCGATCGCAAGAGACCTATATATTGTGTAGTCTGTGTAGGCTTAAGAGACGCGGAGCAGTGGACTCCTATCGGCCTCGTACATCAAAATAAAAGTAGTTACACTCCACAAGGTCAGAATTAAACTAAGACCTTTTCCCACTCTTACTTTCCATATTCATAGAGTTCCAATGTGATTCAAATCTCCACTTTGCTGTTGAGTTTTGGTGACTGATATTATGTCTCGCGGTGCTTTCTTTTAGAAAATGCATTTGTCCTTAAGCAGCAGATGTAATGCACAACCTCTTGCGTGTGACCTTCAAAGACCCGTCAGATGTGGTTTGCACTGCACTCTGCGGGAAAACATGATTGTTCCATTAGAGAAACAGGTGAGCAGGTCTTTCCTGTAGCTGGAAATATTATGTGCAAAATGGACACTGTCTATTGTGCTTCTGATTCAAGGTGGCTGAAACACTGCGGGCTATGATTACACTTGACTCAATGGGATAATGCTATACTGAGGTACCAGTTACACCGTTTTTCCGCTCAATTCTAAACCATGTATATCTGGCCATTTTAACAAATCCATCCAGTTATCCTGTGGAAGGCGATGGTAGCAGAAACACATTTACTGGCCAGAGATCCGGAGGTTTGAAATGAGCCACTGAGCAGGGCTGAAGTGGCCGAGAGGATGAGACATCAGAATACAAGCCTCAGCGGTGGGCAGCTGCACCGATGAAATTACCACGACTCCATGAACCTTATTTATCTGCCCGCCTCTGCCTTTCAGCACCGTTACGTTTGGAGTGCTGGACATTTTCAAAATGAGGAGCAAGTGGAGAAGTGATGCCATCAGCAGAATGCCAACACATTTGCATGAGAAAAGAATATCGCTGTGATGATGAACACTTTTCCTCTAGAACCAACAATTTGCTCCCGCAGTGAATCGTGGCTCTTTTTCCCCCCATCTCTGCAGTTCATTTACATGCTTGCCGATTTATGCAGCCATTCTCCATGCAATTAATCTTGGATTGAGAAGATATTAGACCATGATGAATGGGTCCGGATGGCGTTACCAGCAGTATCGGCCCTTTGTGAGAGGGACAGCGACCAAATTTGCGGTTCATTTTGATATTACTCCAATTGTCTTCACACAGCAAATAGTTATTTGCTGCTTTGCAAATACTATATCTTTAATATAGATAGATAGATAATATAGTTTTTCCTGATCCAATCTTTTTCCTGATCCGATGTGAGGTCCTGGGACAGGGATGTCGTATGTGTATAGATTGTAAAGCCCTCCGAGGCAAATTTGTAATTTGTGATTTTGGGCTATACAAAATAAACTAAATTGAATTGATGCTCGCTGTGTGTCAACCAGGTCGGACCATGATGTGCATGCATACGAGGAGAGCTGAGAGGACTCGCATCTGACATTTGCCTCAACCTCTGTCGATATGAATCGCCTGATCCCGCTGGGCGATCATCAACACAATCCAAGCCAACTGTTAAATGTTTTATTATATAGTCGCTGAGACCAGCGAGCTCAGCAAGAAACAGTCTGCACTCCAACAAGAAGCCCTCGTCAAGAAGAATGTACGCTTGACTTCACCGAGTCTCGCATCAGCACACAATCTAGGATGAGCTATTGAGCCGCTGTTTGCCGGAGTAACAAGAAAGGAAACAACATGTCGCCTGTTCATCACCTCTCCTTCCGTCCTGCAAGGCGCTCATTGACAGCTTATTGGAACCACAGGGTCAGAGGTGAATACTTTTACGCTGGCAGTATTACTGTCATGCAAAACACCTGTGAGAGAGTGCCAAAACAAGACTGGTGAAAGCTATATTAACATCTTCATGGCAGGGGTGAAAATGATTGAAGGTCATTGTATTGATCAGCTGAGATAATTATGTTTTTGTTCCGATATCATTATTTCAGCTCTTTTCTCAGAAAAATGTATATAATCTCATTAAGTTAAATTATTTCCGAATTCAACACACATTGGGTTTTTTAAAAAGGAACAAACGGAGAGCCGAAGTGATGGAGCCACACATTCTTGTTTCTGAAAATGTAAAATAACAAAGAAATCAGCCTGGGAACACGCGCTAACTCAACAGTATCCCATATGGTTCACTCAGTATGTCTAAATAAGCAAGTTATACTTTTTTAAACAATTTAATATTCTTGCTTATTTAATATTTTTGTTATTTAGTGGCTTTTAACGAACACCATTTCCCATAAGTGACCAGGTTGACAACCAGTCCAGACATATTTATGATGAAAAGGGGACTCAGCATGAATAGTGTCCTAACTAGTTAGATTATCACTATATTATTTTAGAAAGCTATCATTGGTTCTCACCTTGAACTAGTTTAGCCCAGAATAGGATTACCAAATAACCAGTTAGAGATGCAGTGCTTGGATGTATTCACATTTACATTTGACTGTAAGTCGGATTCTCAGTGACTCAGTGTCGATAAATATCAGATGCGGATGCTGTCACTTCAACATGCTTCTCATTTGCAGACTATAGAAACAGATGCTCCGCGACATTTGAAGAAAATTGAATGGCACCATTTCAAAAATATTATGATTTATGGCCTCACAAAAGACTACAATGCCAAAAAGATAAAAATGCTGATTTATACTATGCTGAATCACTATAACTTACACAGTGGACAATCACAGGGCGGTCAAGGCAGTCAAGGCCACGGAAGAATTGCTGTAAGCGCACCAGTGTCACTTACCTGCTGATTGGCTGAGAGGAAGAGACCTCATGGGATTATGGAGTTGACCGTTTGTCTAACACCCTGCACTTGCTTATCTTTGAGTCTGATGTGCATGCAGGATTTAAGAGTATACCTTTAGTCTTCTTCTTTTTTTTGTGTGCATATTCTCACTTATTCTCTCACTTCTTCCTCTACATTTTGCCTTTTTAAACATCAATTTTCATAATTTGGACAAAAGGTGGAATTTGACAGTAGCTAAACAGGGTTTATGATGTCAGAAATGTAGAAAAAAAAGTTTTGTTGAGCCCTCAAATGACATGCTTTCATTGGTGTAACACGTAGGTGGGAGGGGCAAGCATCAAACAGGAAGTTGACCCCGCAATCCATGAGGTGAGCAAACTGACGTATGCTTCAGCTGGTTTCCATCAAAAGGTCATACGGTTGTCACAGCTAATATATTGAGCAAACCTTTTATGGGAACATAAACATGGTGCACTAGTGCGACAAAATCAGCAACAAATGTTATCATAATTGGAATTAGATTGTTTGGTTCCATTTGCTTAATGCCTTTGCTAATGAGTGAAAAAGTGGGATAGAGGGGATTGTTCTGACATTAAGGAAAGGCACTTATGTTAGCTTTAAAACAATTGCATCAATGATCAATAGACTGCATCAGTGACTCAAAACACTGCAAGAAATACATAAAACAAGTCACAAGTATAACATTCGAACAAGTATAAATGTCATCCATGACTATTTCTGTATTTTAAAATTGTTGATATCTGCTTAGAGTGTATAGGCTCATTAGAAACAAATCACATCTTGTAACGTTTCAAAGTTCAAATTTAAACCAAAAATAATCACGCTGTATGAATCACAATGAATGAAACTTCAGCCAAGCCATCATTATACTTTGAAGTAGAAGACAAAAGCTTTTAGTGTACTTCATAATACAGCACTAAAATAAGAACGAGACGTATGTGAGTTTTTTTCTGTGCACTAACAGTTACGCTCCTGTATAATTTGTTTGTAGTTAAAAGGCACATCGATCTTGCAAGACCATCAATCAAGTCACTCACAAAATATACGGAACACAGACGGAGCTCCAAGTGAGGCATGAAAAAGCCGGACTGAAGAGGGGAAAATAAAACCATGCAGGCTAATGTTTCCAACGCCTCAGTCAATCAAATTGGGAACAGACAGAGAAAGGCCGTGGCATGAAAGAAGCCGTGTAATCACAGCTTGTTTCTCAGGCGCCCCAGGAAATCTTTCACCGCCTTTCTGAAACATGTCAGTGGTCGATAAAGCTGGAGGGGAGGAAGCTAAAACCATTTTTTGTCAGATGAGCTAGTCAGCCAGAGGTAGGCTTTGTTGAAAGGATTACCGCGAGTGTCATGTGCAACACGGTGACACAAATATGTGAAATTAGCACTGAAATACAGTAATATTGCAGTCTCCAACCATAGCGCAAATTTCAAGCTGGGCAATGTGTTTTATATAAAGTATACTGCTACTTTCAGGGATAATTCCTCTGTAATTTCTCCTTTTTACATTATTCACTTGTGCCAAAGCTCGGGCCTCATTCACTGTGAAGAGAAAGGTGATCACATGGTGCAAAACCTCATTTTGCACCATTTCCTGTTCAGGATTAAAACAATATATATATATTTGTACAATGTATTCTTCAAAAGAACCTGTTCATGATATGGAATGGAAACTGAATACAAAATAAATGAACAAGTACCTTATTAATAGGGGAATGCTGACAGTGCCCACTAACACAGAACATCACACAGTTTAGGCAACTCAGATGATTGGGTTTTAATTAAGTTGGTATGAAAGGTGCAAGAAAGGCACAGTCTATTATATGATATCATGCACATTTAACTTTATTTATATATTATATTTCTATACCTAAAAATTGTTCATTTGTAAACTAAAGATGTGCAAATGAGTAATTAATCCAACTGAGAGTCTTTACCAGCAAGACATTGCAATTTACGAATTAAACGTCGCAATTGTAGAGTAACAGGATAAAAAACAGGAACAGTAAAATAAGTGGGCGTTCAACTCAGCAGGGTAATTATCCACGACTGAGGTATTTCAGAGTACTATTAAAAACAGTGGCATTAATTAATAAGACAGCTATAAAAACAGCAGCAGCAACAGACACTTGTGGCTTGGACTGTTTTGCAACTGTTCTCTCTCTGCAAAGAGCTGCAGGACAAGGAGGGCCTCTGTGTTTCCTCAGCTGCTGCTCTAGATTCTGTTCCTCACATGTGAAAAGTGTCATATGGATGTATATTGAGCTGCTGTGAGGATGCTCTCAGGTTATGCCGTTCAAACACCACATAGCAGGTCCTTATGAACATCATGATGTGTGTGCTTTTGCTTGTGACTGTTGCTGGCTGTATTGTCAGTCTGCCTGGTCAATTTCCATCCTCTTGTCGGTATGAAAATAAGGAAGCAGTTGACAATACATTACATTTCATTTAGCTGACGCTTGTATCCAAAGCGACTTATATGTTTGCTCTATACACCACAGACACAGCAAAGGGAAGCAATTAGGGGTTAAGTGTCTTGCTCAAGGACGCAACGACATGGACTAGCGCGGCCGGGGCTCGAACCTCCAGCCCTCTGACGGGCATGCTAACCACTTAGCCAGTCAACCCTGATAGATACAAACTTGATAGAGCCCCTGATAGAGATACAAACTTTTACGAGCAATCAATATTCACGTCATTCAGCAATAGAGCAAGCACTGTTATGAATGTTGAATGTATGATAGTAGCATAATTACGCCGGGGTAAAAAGTACAATCGAGACATTATCACACAATTCAAATATTAGCGTATTTGCTGAATAACTGCTTTGCTTCCAAGCGAAAGGTTGATAAGAAACACACAAATAAAACGGCTCTATCAGAGGCGGGGCTGTGTACATTCCCTATCAACCTGATGGGAGCAGTGTCAGGTGTGTGTGCACAGCACAACACATTTCATTTCCAGCTCACATTCTCGTCATATTGCTGACGGGGTGAGCGGCTGTCAGCCTCGCTGACCTTGGCCCCCACTTTCACCTTTTGTCAAATGAGGAAAATGTTGCTGAGCAACAGCTAGCCGTCCCTGCCTGCCAGAACATCGGTTCTACCCGCTGCTCATTCCAAGGATATGAATGACCATTTGTTTAACTTTTTAATTATGGCCTATATTCATGACAGTGTTTTTTCACTGTTGCTAATAACTATTAATGGATCGCATGGCCTGGTGACTAAACAATGAGTGCATCCAGTATAATTTCTCTACGAACTTTGCAATTATTCAAAAGGTTAATCAATCTTTCTTGTATTAAGGAGCTAACAGTAAATGACAGATGACCCTCAGGCGTTTCACAGGAGATCAAGCCAAATTTCCACTCATGTCCATCTCCAGTTTGTTCTCTTTTCATTCCTCAGTGTACATAGTTGTATACAAACACTGACAGCAAACATTTTTCATATCAGAAGCATGGCTGGAGCAGGAACTGTTGTATTAAAGTACTCCTGGTAACATATTTTATAAGGGACTGTATGACAATGATTTAAAGGGGGTGGGGCAGAAAAGGGGGAGGGTCGGCTATTTTTGCTTTTTGTTGTATATGTCAATTTATTTAATTTACTTTAGTACATTCTTCCCTTGTGAGGTTTATGGTGGAAGGTTTCATTAGGAAGCTAAATCTTAAAAAATCCATCTGAATACATTTAGCTAAATAAAACATAGTAATCTGGAGTTGCTTAATGTTTATGTGTAGCCTATCATCTTCTTACGTTTCCATAAATATATTGTCTTGAGCACCTTCATTTAGAAACACACACACATACACACACGTTAAAGTAAATACTTAACGGAGGGGAGGGACGGACCTCTTGTCAGTAAAGTCAATTTTATTATACAGCCTAAAATCAAAAATCGCAAAAAATAAATAAAATAGACTCTCTTTACACTCCTTTTCATTCATAATCACTCTCTCTCGCCCTGTGATTACTCTATCAGCTGATCGTGGGCGTTGACTTTAAATTAACCAATCAGATTCTGCACAGTTACCTTAAGGGAATCAGCCTCTTTCATTCAGTCGACCAATAATAGCTTGATGAACATTACCTTTGTGATATCTCCACACAGTCTCCCTCAAGGCCAAATATCAGGTTGCATTTTTTTTTTTGTGCATTCCGACACAACAATGACCGAGGACTCAGACAAAAACGTGCTGACTCATCCTTGAGCGTCATCAACATTCTGCCTAAACCAACGTTTGTGGAATCTTGTTTTCATGGTGGTTCATGGTGTTTTGTTTGTTTCTTCGGGCTCCTTTCGTGATTCCAGCTGGGTGAAACCATATCACTTTGCAGCAAGATGGTATTTCCAAAGTCAATGAGAATTTGTGTTAAATAATCATGCTGCTAATAATCATGCTAATATTGACTAAAATAATCGTGACAAATGGGAACGATTGGTTGCGCTACAGTACTTTCACAAGGCTATAATGTCATCAAAACTCTGACATGTGTACAAGACCACAACACGAACAGTAATCTGTCAAAATGACTTTTCAAGACAAAAACAAGACGTGATGTCTCAAGAATCTGGTCCGGCCTGCAGGTTAGTTAATTCTTTATCAAAAAGGTCAGAGAGTGGAGCCGGGCTCAGGCCTGGACATGCTGAATCCCCTTCCGACACAGACTAAACCTGCCAGAAATACCTCCACTACCAGAAGCTTAATTGACAGATAATTGCAAAGATGAGTGAGAGTCAGGATGTGGCATTTCATCCGCAGTAAAATAAATAGTGTTGGCAAACTTGTTTGTCTGGCTCGCTTGAAAATAATTAATTGACTGTTTGACCTCAAATAGCTGTTTTACGGCTCTAACAGGCCAACAGCACTGTTACTGCCGTTTGTATGTGAAGTATGTACTGTATGCTTTTATAAGCCTGATCTAGTTGTGTGTTATCATAGTAGTTCCCCCTTGCAGAGAGACTAAGCTGCATATATATCACAGTTATTGTAAAGAAAACCCACTTCAAGCCTTGAGAAAGACCAAATTTATTAAACACTAACATGAGAGATCGACCTTCACTGTAACTGGTGGAATTCCAGGCCAGAAAATACTTTTCTAACATGACCTTTGACTGACTTTAAATGTCTTTTTGCGTTGATTTAGATTGATTATCGAGTTGGAACAGTGTCGGCTGTAGAGGGATTCACTGCTTCCATGGACAATATATTTTCAGTCTTCTTAGACTGCAGTGGTATGGAAGTACAATTAAATGGTGGTTGATTTGTGAGCCTTGTTACAGATAACCAACCTCAGTTGGCCTGGAGCTTCTGTAATTGCCATGGATAGCAATTTTAGCTGAGTGGAGAACTGGCCTGTCTAACTGGCTATGCTCATAAATTACAAAGTGTATGTGTGTTATTGCATATACTGTTATACATTCTGCATAATGTCTGGCCCAGAAACATTACAATTATGACTTTGGCTGCTCCAACTCAGTAAGTAAGTTGTAAGTAAAACTTATTTGAGATTTTTTTAAAGTGAACCAATGCATTCTTTGCGACTGCAAAAAGAAGTCTGATTGGATCGAAGTCTATGATAAAATGGCCCTACTTTTCACTTTATTCATTATCTCATGAGTTTATGATCTCAATTGCTTGTTTCAAGTCTTCACTTAGTAAGTTATTGTCCCATTTAGAGTAAAATAGACGATAAAACAGGGTATGCTTTAGGGCATAACGACTATTTTCTATCTATGGCAGCAAATGTGCGACCTAGCCAATGACATTGTTTCTTATTTCAACGTGATTGTGACTATTCGTCGAATCAGAGACCTTTATCATTCCCTCACAGCCCATAGAGCTCCCACGTAGCTACGCGAGCAACACTAGCAGAGACTTTGATTATGTCAGTATGCCGACTGAAAACCAGGGCTCTCAAGTGTCACGCATTGAGCGTGACTGTCACGCATTTCGGTCTTAACCTTTTAAGCTCTAAGGCATTTTTTAGGATTTAGCTCGAAATAGCATACCCAAACTAAAAAGGGTGTATCTCTGCAACCACAAGGGCTATTTGAATAATTTTGGTGCTATAATAAAGGCAACCCTTGTGAGCTTTTGGTCAGATGTGCACATATTAGTATATATGTTGCTGGCTAAGAGTAAATAAAGATTGAAACACAGAACAAATAGAAGTTCCAGGTCCGCCTATAGAAAAAAGCACTTTCAGGATGATTATCTCCTTGAAATGATGCTTCACTAAGAAGAAGAAGAAGAAGAAGCCCTGAGGCTCTCCCAAATCATAGCACAATATGTGAACAGTCTCTCTGCACTGTTTTCACTTGAAAAAGTGAAGCAGAACAAAGTCAGATTGGGTAAAGTACAGAGAGAATTCAGGTGAGAATGCAAAATTTGCATTTCGGCACATTTGCGCATATTTTTGCGCATCTGTGACATTTGAATTTTTTCATGTAGCAAACCTTATATTTCACTTGTATATGACTTATGATGTTCAATAAACTTGTATTAGTGGGGATTTACTGAGGGAAATGCATTTTTTCTTATATTTGCTATTTTCTCAATTTTTTTTCAAAATTTGCTGACTCAGCGATTTCTGTTACTGTGTTCTTTGGTTCATATCTCAGTGATGCTTTGCAGCAGAGGGATTTGGTGAGTAGATTTGGAATCTGTGGGGAATTGTCTTGCTTTTTGCTATTTGTCTTTTTCTGATAACACCAAGCTACGGGACGCTAGTTCCGGAAACATGCAGAGTGGGCTGACTCGTGACAAAATTATAACTATTTTATTTTAATAATTATTTTAGTTGGTGTTTGAGTTGTGTTGAAATGGCTGACTAATTATTGTAGCCCAGGTTCTCTTGTTTAATTTGATGTGTAGCATCAATATATTTGTTCATGATTATTGTAATGTTTTACACAGTTTAATTAAAATTTTAAAAAAAGGACCGATATCGGTCCCGCGGGGCTTAAAAGGTTTTAAGTCACGCCCTCCCGCCACACATCGTATTTCTCACGCTGAAAAAAACTCTAGGCTATTTAATGTGCCGCAGCGCGCAAACATGACCTGGTCGCGCTTTCCTCACCATGGAGGAATCAAGCACGTCTCCCCCGAATCCCCTGGAGTTCTGCCGTGAGGTGCCACTCATCAGCCAATCAAAAAAAAGAAATGGGCTACACGAATAGCCAATCAGAAAAACGCATCTGTTGTATCTGGGTGAAATGTAATCCAGCAACCAATGAAAATAAAGCTAATAATAATATGGGGGGAGGGGGGCTGGTCTGTGGGCATACGGCATGGGCGGAGGCGCGGCCGGAGGGGTTGGGGGGGGATGTCACTCTCACCTGTCTTAAAAACTTGAGAGCCCTGTCAGTGTGGAGCTCAGTGGCTCTGAGCAGCGAGGAAGCGCCGGGCTATGAAGGAAGATGAGCTTGGAAGGATTGCTGCAGAGGTGAGTGTCAAAATCAGCAGATGCTTGTGTCTATATATTTATCTGTAGGTTGGTGACACCATACTTGGACACACCAGGGAACGCTTTGCCTTCAAAGACCACCTCACCAGTGCCACCTTACTGCAGGGCCCCCAGTTTAAATTTCTTTACAAGTAGTGGGGCCTACTCTGTCAAACACCCAATGTAAAATGTGATGTCTCTCTTTCTGAATCTATTCTGCTCTACACCTCTTTCATGTGAGGGTGTGGGCACCTCTTTTATTCTGTAAACCTGTGAAACCCAACCCAATGTTTCTTAAACCATTCTGCTCTGAACCTCTCATGCCCAAAGCTACAGTTTGTTGATAGTTGTTATTGGACAGTGTTGAGTACTGTGTTGTCTTGAAATAAAGCTTTGTTTTTTAGAATATTCTACTCAAAACCTCTTTTCTTCTCATTGTGGAGTGCTATTTAAACTGCGCCGCCACTGATCAGCAGACATAACATCTAACACAATTGCATCTATTACACTGGGTCTCATGAAAGATGCTTTACTGATAATTTGCTTAATAATGTCATAATGCAAGCTTTCTTCTTGACATTAAAATAATTAAATTCTTTGAATGGCAGACATCTATCCAGGTTGGTCCGAATACAGAATCATGTTTTGCATTGGCTTATGAAAATGACTGAATATGGCCCTGCCAATGACCTTTTTTCAATGTTTTACAAAGTAACAATTTCCCAAGGAGGATCATGAAGAAAGGCCACACGAGTATGAGGACATGCTTTTCTATGAATTGGTGCAAGCAACCTTTGTGTTCTCTTTTTGTATTTTGCAAATTCAAAAGGTAATTATTTAATGATACTCATCACCAAGGCAACGCCTAGGGACAATAGTTAGTTCACTACCACTGAGCATGTTATTGTTAAAAAACAAAAACAGGCAGGCATCAGGACCCCAATTTAGCAAGACAATATTCTGAAACGCGTAGTAGTCAGCAACAAGTATGACAACCTAACGCAAGATCATTGACAGCCTAAGTCAATTCCATCAGTGGTGGGCCATCAGGGCCTGCTAAGCCTTCTCTGCTGGCCTAAACAGAATCACAAAGTTTACATTAAAAAAAAAATTGTATATTTTTTTTAAATGAAAAAATAAAAAAGGAATCTATTTTATAATGTAATTGGTGCGCCGCGATCAGCTGTTAAACATTAAACAGCAGGCCTATGTACAAAACCACGGCCCGCCACTGAATTATATGTAAATAACATCTAAAAACATGTGGAAAACGTCTACCTATTTCACTCTTTTTTTATCTCGCTGTCCACTTCTCGTATACCACGTTGTAATACTCGATCCTCGAGGTGAAATAAAGGGTGAGGATGACTGAACCAGTTCATGCCCTCATCTTGTCATCGTCCTCAGCTTGTTATTTACTTTATGAGATTATACGTTAATTAATGACAGTTTGGGGGAAAGTCTCTTCTTGATGAATGAAGGGTCCACATGTTTTTACTGAACTCCGTTCAAAATGATTAGGACCTTGTCAGACTGGCAAAACACAATCTTTTCAATTGAAGGATTCAGCCACTGCACCGCTGCTTCTCTCCCTGTTCCAGCTTCCCGCAGGAGTTGCCTGTCAACTGTGCTGCACTGGCTGTTTTTTAGCATCAGGAGGGAGCACTCGAAGGCAATACCACCTAATTGGCTGTTTTTACTAATCATAGCTTTGAAAAGAGTTCGTAAAACCACACAGCCAAACTGGAGATAAACACCAAGTCTTGGTCTGCTTATTGCTTTACTGTATGATCAACTTCAGGGACATTTGGTACTAGCAACAACAGAAACTCCAATCTGCTGCTTTTTTAAATGAGCCCACGCTCATCAATTAGTGTGAGCGACATGACAAATTCTAAGTAATTTTGCTTGTAAAAAGAACACAAAGAAGTCTTTGTTTGTCATTTGTGCGCTATGTAACCAAAAATGACATGCGTGAAACCTAAAAAGTCTAATAGTGACATTTGAATAACCGAAATGTCGTGCTATTTATTTGCCTTCCCATGAGTTCGAGAAAATTAGATTCATTGAGCCAATTTCAAGTTTTCTCTCTTTTTTTGGCTGAAGGAATGTATCACATTTGTTAATCACATGAGAAACATCATTTCACTTGTGAAAATGTTTAATGTCTAATATAACATCACATAGGAAGCACAATTTATGTCTGAAGAGTATACATCAAGAACAGCCCTGGTGGAAGAGAATGTCACACATGAGGAATATGAACATGCATGTAGTTTGGAAAATGTTCCAATATAGATAAATGCAAATGCCCTTTTTTGCTTCTCCAGCTGGACAATGTAAAAAACAAAACCTAAATTTGTTTTTAACTAATGCCTATTGGAATATTTACTTGGAATAATGTCGTTCGATTCATTTTGCTTTCGATGAATTGTTCTTCAATCAATATTTTCACCATCACAGGCTTCTCTCTTCTCTTTTAGTAAAGCAGTCTGAAGGAGACATACACTGGTTAGTTAATAGTCAGTGGTAGTGCAGCTGTGCAGCAGGTGGAAATGATCAACAGTTTGGATATCTTCAGATGTCGTTCTTTTGCTCTCTTTTTTTCTTTCCTGTTTTATATTTATTTATGTCATGTTGTTTTGCTTATTAGGCAGGCGATTCAAACTGATAGTCCATGTTACTAAGGTACTCAGAATGTCTTTTTTTTCAACTTAGTTTTCATATTTTAGGGTTGATGCTGACATATCTGTACAGAGGAAGGTTGCCCACTGAGAGACTTCAGTCAAGGCATTCATACATAATGCATAGTGCCTTTTCATAATAAACCCCCATCTTCACGGGAAGTTAGATTCAGGCAACAAAACCACTTAGTAAGATTCAGGAAAAGATCGCTTCTGACTTGCGACTCACATGACAAAATAAGTCCACATTGATTTTAAGTTTCACCGGAACATGAACAGCGGGGGAAAGTTCTGTGTTCGTCTGACCTTGTATGCCAACTCCTCCCACCCACCTGATGCGATGGTTCATATGTTATACTACCTCAGTCGATCTGACTTACCAATATCTAAGGTTTGCATTGGAGTTAGTTGAAAGACGGGTGCGTAGAATATAGATGTTAAAGGGTGCCTCTGTGCCTCGGTATCAGACACCGAGGGACCAAGCTTGGTTGCGTGTACACCTGATATTGCCAAACAATGTATCAGCATGAGAGCTATAGAGAAATGTCCTAACCTTTTTGAAAACCACCGACTTAACAGCCACCTGTGGTTGAACATGGAAACCTCTTAGATTTAATATTTCCTGTTGCGATGGCAGAAACCCTTGTCTCTTGAGAGCTCTCAACACAGCTTTCGGGGGAAAAGTACACGCTGTAAACTCCAAAAGCGCAAACTCAATGTCGTGTATAGCTCTGAGTAGGTAGCAATATCACTACCAAAATGTTTTCTGAGAATTTGTGAGTTTTTTTTTTTCTCTTCTATGATCTGATTATCTTCTTTTCTGTGACAGTTCCCTCAGGGGGCGCTGCCACACTCTTTTAGTCCAGAGACCAACATGTAAAGGTGGGATCCAGCTTGACAGCCAGGATAGGCATGAAAAAAACTCTCGGGTCCGTGCAGCTCTGGGTGTTCCACCTGAGTCTAATGCCCAAAGCACCTTACATTTACCTCACCCATCTATTCCCCTCAATGGCACCAGTGGTGCCTGAGGTGTGAGGCGAGTTATTTTGGGTTCAAGATGGCTTTTTTTGGGAGGGTTGAGACTATCTGCATATTGTATACTGATGCTGTGTAACCCAGGGAGGATGCTCCATCCTCTATCATTTAGGCACTTCATGAACTGCATTTTATTGATTACACGTGACACATTATAGATTGTAAGATAATAAAGCCTGCCACTTGTGATTCGCGAAATGACAAGACCAAGGTCAAGAACATAGCATCCTCGCTCTACAGACAGCGTGAGCAACCAAGCCGGGAGACCGTAGAAGGGCTGCGTTTGTGTTTGCAGGTCTGACGCGAATGGACAGCAAAGCTCCATGTCAAAACCCCTGTCCTTTAAGGCTCATTAAACCCTGCGTGTGCATGGCCACCTACAGGCAGACAGGAGGGGAGGCAGGGAGGCTAGCAGGTGGAAAGACGAGTAAGCACGCAAGCAAGCATGAGTAAGCGTTACAGCAGGCTCCTGACGGAAAGTATTAACATACCCTTGTTCTTCATGCTGCCTACACGCCTGATTAATAAGGACAGCCCCGCTGGATGGCTGGGTGAGATGGGGAGCACAGGCAGAGGAGGATAAGTAGCAGAAGAGAGGGAATAGAAGAGAGACGGATATAAGAGGCAGCGGTAGACCGAGCGAGGCAGAGGGAGGACCATGGAGACAGTGGACAGAAAATCAATTACCAGGCTTAGCCCGAGTGATCCGACTTTCAAAGCTCGACTTTAGTACGCTCAGCTTTACTCAAGACACACTTTCTCCTGTAATGTCATCACAGATTCATTAGAGATCCAGCCTCAGGATTTACATGTGGAAGAAAAAGGTCTCTCCTTCTGATAATGCAGCTTTCAGCCTCAGTGATGGCAAAATAGAACAATTCTGCTTTTTATACATGTCAGTCACAGTGATTAAGTGTCCACATAATTACATGTCGCCTCGCTATGTCTCATTAAAATGAATGATCTACATGTAATTGGAACCAGTTTTTAAAAACAATGCAGGCAAGTGTAGAGAGAAGAAGTGAGAGATTACATTCATTATTCATCACACTTTTCATTCATGAGGCCTGGTATGGTTTTAAGAAAGTGGTACAGTGAAATGAATGCCCGTCTCTGTGAACATATTTGGCTGTAGTCTGGAGGCTTGGTCATGTAGTGACTACTCACAGTGCTTGTGAACTGCTGTTGTTGCTGAGCGAAGTAATCCACCCTCAACCTATCCGCTATTAATCAGATTCTTATGGCCAGAGCTGGCAGATTTACAATTCTCTACTCCCCGAGCTATGACTAGCTACATGTCTCTGTATTGTGCAGTTTATACCATGGATGTTTAAAGAGAACTAGATACGTCGTTGTTGGCGGGGCCCTGTTCATTCCTGTGAAAGTTGCTCAGTGGTCCATGAAGCCAAAACGGCTTGACTGCAGAGGAGAAGAATTATCTGAATTCATGGGCCCCTCGAGCAAACCCACAAGCGTTCCTTTTAGCCTTGCCTCTCTGCCCGCAGTATGTGGCTCATTCACATGCATGGAGGAAGGAGAATAACTCTAGATTCCGCTATTACATTTTACAACTTTAAAAAAAATTAAGTCTTCAGGAAAAAGTATTTTGTGGCCCATTGGTATCACTTGAGGCACCCGGAAGTTTTAATTTGACAATTTGGCCCCACGTAAATTGTCTAAGCTCGTCGCTCTTTCTAATGCCGTGTGCACACCGGATGCGGCAAGAATTTGCAGCGCGACCAGATTACATGCAAAGTCAATCCACAGAACAGAGTGAAGGACGTGGCGCGAATTCGCGTGAGTTGAATTCTCCCAACTCCGCCGGAAGAAGTTGCGTCAGCCAATCAGCGTTGAGAAGCAGCGTTGAGAAGCTCCGCCCGTCATCACCGCCGTCTTGCCGTTCCTGAATGAAACTGCTGCTGCTCCGCCTGAACCAGCGCTGACAGCGGCTTCATTGAGACGCTGTTGTGGGACTACGGATAATATTATGAACCCAGACACCATGGAGTTTGATGTTCCGACATATGTGGAATTTACACAAAAAGTATAAAGCAGAACTAGTGGTTATTTCCATGGTGGATGGCATAATCGGTATCGTTTTACGGAGATACGCGAGACGCAGTTCCTGGAGGAGTTGGTGAAATTCACCGAGCTGTGTGCGGCTACGGATGATGTTATGAACCCAAAAACGAGGGCGTTTCATGTTCCGACATGTTTGGGACTTCCACAACAAGTATAAAGCAGCACTAGTGGTTATTTATTCCATGGTTGATAGCGGAAATGAAAGCTCTGTTGCTTGTCTCTTACAGAGACAAGCAACAGAGCTAAGCCACGCCCCCTTCGCAGGGCAATCTTTCGCGTCCGGTGTGAACACCCTCGTTTCACTCACGCGAGTAAACTGAAGCTGTAAAATTCGCGCCGCGTCCGGTGTGAACACGGCATAAGGACTTAGTTTATACTGACCCTGGTATAATTTAATATGCTAACTGCCATTTAGCAAGCTTGTTAGCTAATGCCACATCAAGTCATTCAATTGAAGTATTTCAACTATTGTCTCATAACTGTCTTTAAACCTGAAATTTTAAGTTCAAAGGAGGGTTAAATAAAGCAAACCCTGTGTGGATTTAGCACAATTGTGTTTTACGTTGTGGCAAACCAGGAGGAAATGAGGAGCAGACAGAGCGCAGGGGGCGGATCCCCAAGCTCAGGTTCGGGGAGGTGATCGAGGGAATGTACTTCCCAGTGCAGGTGCTGCAGCCAATCGGCACATGGCATTGGACACACCTGCAGCCCATCAGGTAATTAGAGGGAGCATATATTCTTAGAACTGTGAGCAGAAGAGGAGCCGCAACGGACACGAGGTAAACCGTGTACTAAACTTCTCTCCTCTGATCTGCCCACACAGAGCAAAGAACGCTGCTCGTGAGACCGAAGACCCCGACTGGGAGGAATCTTTTGTTGAGTTTAACCCCATCCCCCTTCACCCCAAACCTCTTTTATTAAAGGACACTTTTTGTTAACGTACTAATGTTTCTGAGTCTCCTATTTTATTGCTGAATCTTGCCTCCAAGTCCCCTGGGTTGCCACAACGTATACAGAGGGAGGGCACTCTTGTTTAACTGCTCACACAATCAACAATCTGGCTGTTTGACAAATTGATATGTTTCTTGACGTTTTAGCAGTTCAGCAATGTAAAGTCCCACACATTAGTGTGAAGCCACCTCAGTGACCATGTGGGAGTCCACAAGTCAACAATACCAAACACGGCACAGAGTGGAAAGAACATAATTTATCATCACTGATAGCAATGGCTGACACATTGCAAGAGATTGCCTGTTCTTGCAGCTGCCAGATAAGCATTTTAGCTTAGAACTGGAATATGAAGGTACACTGAAAAAAGGTGTGCCATTTACTTAAAAAAAGCTCTAACAATTTCCACACAGAAATTGTAAGTCATAATTACTCGGACAATTTTTAAGTTAACTTACTAATGTTTTTTCACCTGAAATGGTCAAGTAAGTTTTACTTATATTACTTCCTGAGACATAACATTTACTCAGCCTTTGATGGTAATCTTTACTCGGCATTTGGAGTGCCATTTACTCTTCAGGACATCAAGCAACATTGAGAAAGCGCTTCTCTAACGGTGGGCAAGTCAAGTTCATTGCAAAGATAAAGCAGAAGGCAAGCCTTTTCCACATTTTTACAGTCATCAAGAACTTATTTTTCCTCTGTTCATCTGACACATGGACAGGGTGAAGCCTTCCTGGATTGCATCTCTATGTAGGAGAAAGATCTCCAAGAGATGAGCATAGTCCTCTTCGATGGCATCGTCGCTGACATCCTGTCAAAAACAGGTATTATGCCGTGTTCACACCGGACGCGGCAGTTTACTCGCGTGAGTGAAACAAGGGTGTTCACACCAGACGCGAAAAATCGCGTCGCAAAGGGGCCGTGGCTTAGCTCCGTTGCTTGTCTGTGTGAGAGACAAGCAACGGAGCTTTCATTTCCGCTATCGACCATGGAATAAATAACCACTAGTTCTGCTTTATACTTGTTGTGGAAGTCCCAAACATGTCGAAACATGAAACGCCCTCGTGTTTGGGTTCATAATATTATCCGTAGCCGCACACAGCTCGGTTTGACACTTAACCCCAAAGTGCTCCTGAAGGATTGTGCCATTGGTGTAGATAGTGTTAGATAGCATGAATGGGTGTGAATTGGTAAATGACAGGTAGTGTAAAGGCGCTTTGAGTGGTAAGACAAGAGGTGCTATACACGTACCAGTCCATTTATCAAATAAAGCAACATTTAACTTCATTTTTGCATGGATTTCTCCTGTTAGTGAATTGTAAATGCTAGAGTTACCAGGCCTTTAAAATGGAATAGATGCTGTGGCTAAAGGGAAAAATAACAATTCACATTGAGAAATAATACCTAAATGGAGCTTGAAAAGACAACCAGGGAGCAGCCCAGTATGCATTAACTCAAACTGAACATGGCAACCAGAAGGAAAATACTTTCTTTACAGAACGGCTAATTTAATCCCCTGTAGATGTAACACAGTGCCAAGCCTTTTAGGGACACTCTCCGGCTGTTGATTATTGGTGAGTTTTGACAGAAGGGCAGCTGGAGGAGGGGGCTGTCTTCTCCGCCTCAGTTTGGGCCGAACTGGATGGCGTGACAAGAGAAATGTTAGCCACTGCTGAACCCCCAGTGAGCTCGGTTCGGTGTCTTGCTGGCTGCAACAGAAAAATATAGATCTCTACTCGCTGCCATGTGGACAGAAGACTATGGTCAAGTGTTCACATCCCCCAAGCTCAGAGTTAATGGAAATACTCTGATCAATATGTTCCACGGGGAAGATTTTTTTGTCAAAGAAATATCAATATAACAGCTCACTTCAACCAGCGTGTGCAGGGTACTCCAAAGCCTGGTCCAGTACTGAGTGAAGTTTCAAAAAGCCTTTCACTGCTATTTGCCATTACTGTATGAGACATCCACATCTACAGCAAAGGTTTTCAAAATAAATCTGACATTTACATTTCAAATGACAGGTAGCACACACACGGCTACATGTGGTTCACCTGTTTGCTCTCGCTGATTCACTAATGTGTCCACATTAACAGGCGTTTGCCATTTTGTTTGAGATTTGCTGGAGATGAGCTGTCAGCCTCTTTCACCCGAGCTTGAGAAGACGTGGGCGCATCACAAAAGCGCATGACAGAATGAAATATTAATGGACGCTGGCCACACACAGGGAGGCTGCTGTGGCTTGACGGCTTTCTTGGGGATTATAGAAATAAGGAGCTCAGTAATGATAGCAACAACATGTCTTTGTGCATGTACTAATGGGTACACCACAGGGACTTGTACAATTGTAGTTGAATGCCACTAATTTATAGTTGTTAACCCGTTCTCGCGGCGCCACGGAGCGCAGCTCAGTCAGGGCTCATATGCGCCCGACAGAGGTGCACGTTTAGCGTGTGTATGCGCCCGCCCGCGGCATTATGGGCAGAGTAACTGGCGTAGGTTAAAGACAAGAGATAGTCCACGCATGAGTCAAACAAAAAAACGCAGATGAATGTCAAAATCTACGGAAAATATGGTAAATGTTGTATACAGATTAGAGACGACAATGGTATTAGCACTCCCCCGAAGAGGCACAAGCTCTTACGTTGGTTTTGGGAATTTATCAATACATTTGAAAACATCAGTCAAGTGCAGGGCTTTTGGAGGGGTATGGTACATACTTTATAAATACTTGCCAGATTTTTTAAGTAACATTTTTCCTGAAAAAAAAGAGCAAAAATAATTTAAACAAAGGACATTTTCTGACACATTTATTGACAAAATGGACCAGACGGCCTGTCATGATTATAGAATTAAAAGGGTCTAATCACAATGTGAGAAATAGAATGTATTGTCTTTTCAAGCCATCTGAAAATGCAGTGGGATTTGAGTATAGCCACTGAAGATTAGGGCATGGGAACGAGTGAACACAAGCAGATGTGTCGAGGATTAATCCAGCAACATACTGCTTCTTGAATTGGATACAGGCTGGCAACCGCAATCATGTTTGGAAAGTATGGCGATGTGATTGCGATGACAAGAGCCAAGAGCAGTTCAAGAATTGCTAGAGAGACCTGCTAAAAGGCCCTCATGCATACGCACCTTCCACCATCAGCGACAGTGAGGCTACTGACATTTATTCCTCGACAATGTTTATTTTTTCCATTTTAAATGAAGGTTGGAAAGGGCTGTGGATGCAGAGTGAGAGCAGCAGAGTGGAATCAAGAGGGTGTATTATCAGCAGCAAAGGGAAATGAGTAACAAGAGAGGCGAACAGGAGTGGATCTGCTCAAGTAGCGAAAAAGCAGCTGGCTGTGGCGGGCTCCATCCTCCTCTCAGCACAAACAAGCTGGGTACATCCCAATCCGTGTGACACGTGCAACAACCGGCAAATCCCTATGTAGGAGAGAGGGATTTCTCTCTCATGGGGAACTTCACAAAGAATGTATCGCTGATAGCACCAAACAGACCCATAAAGTGGCCTTTTTTTAAATCTGGAATTATCCACGTGTCAACGTATAATTGTTGTCTGTTCGCCATGAACACACTAGGCAGAACAATGGCAAAGAGAAAAATACAACATGTCCTGAACGGTAGATGCAGAGTCGCTCCTCTGCATAATTTGAAGCAGAGGAGAAGAAAAATCATTCAATGCTGCTATGATCACTGGATGGTTTGGGCATGACACCCCAAAGCTTCAGTTGCCACAAACCTTCTGAAGACGCTAATACTTTCACTGTAACTGAGTGGCCGTCAGCTCTGATCTTTGTGAGTTGGAACTTGTTTTGCAAGAAGGCTCATTTGCATAGAAAGGAACGATTTTTACTCCAAAATGTAAGCACATTTACCTACTGTAGATACCTGCATATAGCACAGGAGCACAGAGATGCTATTTGCTTGGTGTTTCACACTTTGCTGGTGCTTTACGAATGACATGGTTTCCTTTTGTTTGAGTTGTGCATGTTTGTGAATAGCCCCTCACTGTGTTGAGCGGTGTGTCGCCCGATTGGACCGGTACCGGCCTCGGATCTACGCCACTGCTAAAGTATTGATTGTGGATGGTAATCTTGGCATGAGCATGTTATCTTGTATAATTAACAGAGATATACTAGACGCGGAGAGACAAGTGGAAAACCTGTGTGGTTTCGGGCAGACAGAAGATTGAAAATCCATGAGGAATGTCACACTGTTACGTTTTTACACCCGAGCTTCTAATCCCGAGCAGCTTCAACCTCTTAGATTTCATCTCGTTCCACTCTTGGGGTTTAACAGTGGCAGTGATAAATAAGTAACGCTAAAGTGCCAAAATGCACCATCTACAATCGCTGTGTTGCTGTACGATTAGACAAAAAGATAGTATGTGCACATAGCCTTTGTTATTGTTTATCTTTATGCCAACCATACGTGCTGTTTCATGAACAGTCTACCTCGTTATCTCCGAATGCATTATTCCTCTGTGAATGAACTCCATAATACCCTGTGATGTGCAGTGAGGACCCCATGAATGAATATGCTTAATGTGCTGGCTGCTCAGATTCAGTTAGTAGCATGAATTTATCTGCTGCAGCTTTGTTGAGTTTTTCAAATAAATTTGCAAGAAGCAGGGATAAATATGATGAGACCCCGACGCATCTATTATATCATAATGGGGAATGGAAATTGTTTTGCGTGGATGCCAACTGTTTCATGAATACAAACACACAGTTATCTATAGTATGATAGGTTGGTATCAGGGCGTTCTGAAGCAGCATCCATTTGGTCAAAACACAGATGGGCTTCGGGTCTCAACACAGACTTCTCTTTCTAGCAATTTACCTGATTTACCACCCCTTATAGCAGCTGCGATTCAGCCTGAATAAACAAGGAGCAGATGGCCACTTGGAGACACAAGTGTCAATCAACTGGGATGCAGGCAAGAAGAGATTTCGGAGAGCACCGAGGCGCCCGTTTGAGAACATGCAAATGTATGCATGCACATACACGCACAGACAAACACTGTCAAAAACACACAAATGATGGTCAGGCCAACATATCAGACCTGTGTTAGCCTTTTGACTCAATTTGGATATCAGCTATGCAGTTCACTCAAAGGTGCCCTGTGGAGTATTCTTGTAAAATAAAATACTACAAGTTGGCATCTTGGCATATTTGAGGGAATACATGTCCTTACATTTGCAATTCAATGTTTTGTTTATTTTAATCCTCCATCCTAAACATACATGTTTGCTAGCTTGTAGTCGTTTTTAGTTTTTTTGCATTGCATATAACTTGTTTTATTACATTATTTACTCTTATTGTGAAGAGCATGGAAACAGGAAGTGCTTTTACTTTGAAGGCAGAAAGTACTGAAACCCTGTACAGGCGTCTGTTGGTGGGTAGGGGTCGGTCAGGGCCGGGGGGTAGGCGGGTTTGTTAAGGAGGAAGTGACGTTGTGTGTTGGTGTTTTCGTTAAACTAGTGTGGGGGATGCTACGTGCGCAACTGTTAGCGAAGAGCCTGTTGCCAATCCTGTGCCCACTGTTATAATAAACCGGCAAAGTTAACGCAACCAACGTCTGCGAGTTGTTACTGCGGACATTACAGTACAGTGTTACGTGCTTGTTGACGCTAACTAATGTTGAATGTTTCGTGTGGAAAAATATATACATGTCGGGTGCAAGAGCGCGTTCTCAATGCTTTAACAAATGTAAGACTGCAGTTAACCAGTAAAGTGATTCCGTTCATACCAAAACTTGTCTTGGTCCTCATTAGAAGCTCCACTTCATTACATTGCATAGCTTGCTCGTGTTAATCCATAGAAGCAAACTTTCTTCCTGAACTGAGACACACTGAGAGGGCAGCTGAGGCCAGCCTGTGTTTGGCGACTGATTTGGTAGGCTTATATTATTTTCACTCAATACGTTGTCTGTTTTGTAAGTCCAATTAACTCCAATTCCTGTGAGCCGCCGTAATACATACGGCACACAAAATCGATATTTTTAATATAGTAGTCTCTGGCTCCAGTTTATTTTGGGTCTTGTGCGTTGAGGTCACATCTAGAACATGAAAAACCTGGTTATTCAAATCTGTGATGACAGGTCATCTGTGTGCAGTTGTGTCTTGATTTGTCACCATCTCAGTCACAATGTTCTGTACCGATCAGTGAATGTTCAGACCAGTAGGAGGTGTTTACATTCCACAGTATTCTGGTTTCTATTGGCCACCTGCAGGTTAAGGGATTTCTATGTGTTGCTAAGGTGATTTTTCTAAACTTACTTTGAAGAACCGAAAAGCCTGACCTACGTCATCTTATCCTGAAAATGATCTAGCTAACTCAGTAAACCAGCTACGAAGAATAGGGCCCAGAGCATCTATTCCTATTCGCAGTGTATGCAGACTGGATCAAAGTGTCTCACAGACTAGATCATAGCCTTGAGCTTTTTTGCAAGTGGTACATGTGTGTACAGTGTCTGCGATGTGGAGAACATCGGGAAAGCCGCTGCATGGCGTGCTGTTCGTATCGTTTATTTAGCGCTTAAGAAACTTATGGATGTGTTAAATTTGTGTTTGTGTTTATTTTGCGATGCTTGTGTGACTAGCCCGACCAGCAGAGGCGGTGTTAAGATGCGTTCACAACAGGAAGTGTTGTGAATATTTGCTACGTATGTGAACGCACTATTAGACTTTGCCATGATTATGGACTTAAATTCATCATATGTAGTCATGATCATCTCCTGCTTCTCCATGGAGAAAAGAGACGCTCTTTCTCTGAGTTTCTTAGCCATTGTAGTGTTTGAAGATCATCAAATCTGTGTTCGACTCCTCCCCCTTTTGAAGAGGAGCGTGCACACGCAATTATCCAGATGACTGACATCTGGTTAGAATTAATGAGACGGTTTCAGCACGGATCAGGCGTGGAGAAACAGAGTTAGCCTGATGTCAATCATCTCGCTAATTTAAGTTAGATAATAGGACATTTGATCAACTTTGTTGAACCACGTACGAGAAATAGGGCCCAGGTAGCATAGCCAGGTTTCTCAAAACCGGGATACGAGCTCATTCATGCTCCTGCAAGCAGGACATTATGTTTATGTGTGCAATACATAAACGGGATACTCTAACAACCTGTTTACCTGAGTAATACTGTGCATGTAAACACTTAATTTAATTATTTTGTTCTCAAGCATGATCACAACTTCATTCTCTATTCATCGCAAAACAGGAAATGAAAATGTATTGCCAAGATTCTTTTTAGAGACCCTTTTATCTCATAGAGGTTTCGGTCTTCATATTAGAAAGCTACATCTAAGATCACTGAAAGACAACGTCTAACCAAGCTGACAGCCACAATATCCAAGAGCGTCTAAGAATTTTCTCAACAGCATCTTAAAATGAAAAAAGTAGTTTATATTGGATGGATGTTCCTGGATGTTATCAGTTGTGTGCAGGTGGTGTGATTGATATTCTATACAGCTAACCTTCCCCGTGTGGCCCTCACTGCCCGTTTCACTGCATTACAAACTGACTTCTAAAGCTGATGCCTTTTTATATTTTTAGGTGAGAAGAGTTTCCTTTACTTGTTTCTCATGTAGATTCTCACACACAGTCAATGTATGCATATTGTTGTCCTCCTGCACCAAAACAGTGGATAACTTAACCACCATTGCAGACATTTGAATGGCTCAAAAAGGGCCGGACAGTACCTGAATTATTCACAGAAAACCAGCATTTCATACATTATTGAGATGCACTTGTTGTACTGTGTCATAACCCAGCTCTTAGGCCATGACAAATACTGCACAGACCACAGTGGAGGGTAATGAAAGATATTTTATTCTTATTAAATAGCAGAATAGTTACCCTTTTATGGCGTGTAATAATCAGATCAGATCAGTCATGTCAGCGTGCGTGTGAAATGGAATGTAGGTGTTGTCCGCAAAAGCGAACACAAGGTAACAAAAAGCAACGGCCTGGAGTCACTCAGCCTACGTCCGAGAGGAAAACCTGCGCCCCTGAGCAATGCTATTGCAGGGCTTTTATGCCGTCCCCCTTCCTGGACCAGGTGCTCTGCATCATTTCATCTGTTCTCCAGGGACAAAGGGAGAAACGCACACCTGCAGTGATTAGGGACAGAGAGAGGATACCGTCACATACTGTAATTTATTTATTTTATTACATACACACACAGTCCCTTTTAGCACTGGGTGACAGACACAGAACAAAGTGCATTGTGTCCAGAGGGACTGCAGACACTAAAATCATAAACTTAAAAAAATACAAAGGAATTTGCCCATTTGTTTCGTGACACTGAAATGTAAGCGTTTCTATCTGCTAAAATCTTTAGTCATTCATAAGGAGAGACCACGTGGATCACTGTGTGTGTGGGTTGGGCTTAGGGGCAATCCCCACAGAAAATTAGTGGTTAATTATGGGTGCAAAAAATATCTCACAATGTGTGTCTTTGTGAATTTGCTGTGAGTTGTTTTGGATGTTATTTTTATTGGCACATTTCAACACATCAACTTCTGCATAACGGTAGTCGTTCGGAAAATTCTCTCACTGACCAAGAACCTGCAAACAAGTAGATTTTTCTGCACTTTTTTTTTCTGCACGGTTGAATGCAGCTTCCTTTTTTGGCGCTTGCTGGTGTACGGGTTTGATTCCCGCTTTAGGTGTGAAAGGAAAACCAAGCTTTAAACCGTCTGAATCCAATGTTTAGCAAGTGTAAAGCAGTGTATTTATAACGGACTGACCTCTCCACAGTAGCAAGTGTCCTAGACATACATGACTGTGAGCCAGCATGCACAATACCAAGACCTTGAAACTGAAGCAGCATTTATGAATTTAATTATTTATATCTGTGCTTTTTACTACTGTGACAAATGTGATGTGAAATATGTCAAAATATATTCAATGAAAAAGAGCCTATCGCAGACCACCCCTGTTTTTTTTTTACTGCAGGGAAAGCACATTACAGTGCATTTACCCATTTTACCTTGTTCCACAAGATGGATGGCCATTCATTGACAGCCAAGGTCCCAAATCGAGCAGGAGGTCCCGGCTTTAAACCCAGAATACTAAACTTTAAGCCATCTCAATCCAGTGTTTAGCAAGTCTAAAACAATAGTCCTTTTCTACAGCATTCAAGGAAATAATGAGAGTGCAGCAGTAATCCAGCATGCTCAATGCCAAGACCCTGAAGCTAAAGCATCTAACTGGAATTCAACAATTAATAAAACTATTTTATAGTCTTGTCCTTCTAGCTGTTCTCCACCAGCACATAGCTATTTTAAGAGGCTCTTTACTCTTGCTTAGGGTGTAACAAGTCAAGCCCAGGGTGGCCAGATAATAATACATACTAATTGTGTTGATCTCCTGATTTTCCTCTTGCACCGTCATCACATCTAAATTTCAATTTGTCCAACAGTTTGGTTTATGACTAATTGCTTTCAAAACACACACACACACACACATCCCATCTGACTTAGCTGTACTTTGTGTTTAGTGCCTTTTAGCCTATGTGTGTGTGCTAAGAGAGGTTAGCATGCTGACATTAGCTTACCTTTGTCTTCTTCAACGTTAGCTCTACGTTGGCTGAGTTTACCTCTTTTGAACAAAGTCACCAAATGTGCAAATAGTAAGCTTATCTTTTGAGCTTACATGGTGTTCTCCAGATCCACAGCTGGTGATTCACTAGAACATGTTAGTGGAAGACAAGGATTCCTGAGACAAGGTAAACATAATATGAACCAAAAGAAAATAGTTGCAGAGTTATTTCTTCCATCTGTAAATTCTAGCTGGCAGAAAATGCCTTGCCATCATTACTGCCTACTGGACTGCTCCCAACATAATCCTCAGAGATCTACCTTGCCAGGACAACCCACAGCTAGTAATGAGAATATTTATCACATAAGTCATTTATGTTGCCTTTAAGGATTCATTAAGACTGACGTGATTGATTTGCGGTCCAGCCAAAAAAAGTTGGCTACCGTCATCCACAAATTTCATCTTGTACGTTCAACACTGTATTGAGTGCGTTGCCTAGGCAAGGCAAGTTTATTTGTATAGCACATTTCAACAACAAGGCGATTCAAAGTACTTCACATAAAACCATTAAAAGCATCAAAACATAATGCAGATTTAAAACAGTTAAGAAAACATTAAAACAGTTAAAAAACAAAATAAAAAATAAAAGTTGAATAAAAGTTGCAGTGCAGTTTAAGAAATAAAATGCAGTAGTGAGATGCAGTAATTGAATCTGGTTCAGTTAAAGGCAGCAGCAAACAGAAAAGTATTCAATGTGGACTTAAAGGAGCTGAGGGTCTCAGCACACCTGCAGCTTTCAGGGACCTTGTTCCAGATATGTGGAGCAGAAAAGCTGAATGCTGCTTCTCCATGTTTAGTTCTGACTCTTGGAACAGAAAGTAGACTCGTCCCAGACGACCTGAGTATCCGGGATGGTTCATAAGGTAGCAGTAGATCACAAACATACTTAGGCCCTAAACCATTCAGTGCTTTATAAACCAGCAGCAGGATTTTAAAGTCAATTCTTTGTTTGACAGGGAGCCAGTGCAAAGACCTCAGAACTGGAGTGATGTGATCCACTTTCCTGGTCTTAGTGAGGACTCGAGCTGCAGCGTTCTGAATCAGCTGCAGCTTTCTGATTGACTTTTTACAGAGGCCTGTGAACACACCATTACAGTAGTCAAGTCTACTGAAGATAAATGCATGGACAAGTTTCTCCAGATCCTGTTGAGACATAAGTTCTCTAACCCTTGATATATTCTTCAGGTGATAGTAGGCTGATTTTGTAATTGTCTTGATATGGCTGTTCAGGTTGAGGTCTGAATCTATAACTACACCTAGATTTCTGGCTTGGTTTGAGGTTTTTAACATTAGTGATTGAAGCTGAGCGCTGACTTTCAATCGTTCGTCCTTGGTACCAAAAACAATTACTTCTGTTTTATCTTGATTTAATTGAAGAAAATTCTGGCACATCCAGTTATTGATTTCTTCAATGCATTTAGCCAGCCCTTGTATGGGACTATAGTCCCCTGGTGATATAGTTATGTAGAGTTGTGTGTCATCTGCATAATCATGATAACACACATTGTTGTTTTTCATAATCTGAGTCAGTGGAAGCATGTAGATGTTGAACAGAAGAGGCCCCAGTATTGAACCTTGGGGAACACCACATGTCATCCTAGTCAGCTCTGATGTGTAATTAGCTACCGACACAAAGTATTGTCGGTCCTTCAAGTAGGATTCAAACCAGTTAAGTGCTGCGCCAGAGAGTCCTACCCAGACTTTCAGTCTGTCTAGTAGTATGTCATGATCGACCGTGTCGAATGCAGCACTGAGATCCAGTAATACTAAGACTGAAGTTCTGCCACTGTCTGTGTTTAAGTGGATGTCGTTGAAAACCTTAACAAGAGCAGTTTCAGTACTGTGGTGCTGACGAAAGCCGGACTGGAAGACATCAAAACAGTTATTTTCAGCCAAAAAGTTGTTCAGCTGTTGAAAAACCACCTTTTCCATTATTTTTCTAAAGAATGGGAGGTTTGATATTGGTCTATAGTTTTTCAATATTTCTGGGTCTAAACTAGCCTTCTTTAGAAGTGGTTTAATAACTGCAGTTTTTAGGGCTTGTGGGAAGACACCTGAGAGAAGGGATGTGTTTACAATTTGTAAAAGATCAGCGGTCATGCAGTGTGAAATATTTTTGAAAAAGTGTGTTGGTAGAATATCCAAGCAGCAGGAGGATGTGTTCAGATGTTGTATAATGTCTTCTAGGCTTCTTTGGTTAATTGAGTGAAATTGTGTCATGATATTTGAATGGAAAGATGGGGACAACACATATCCTGTGGTTGGTGTGGAGCCACCGACTGCTTGTCTAATTCTCAGAATTTGACAAGCAAAATTGATTGCTTGCCCAAGTGGATTGGAGCGTAGTCGTTACCGACACCGGAGGGTTTGTTAGCCTGTCGACGGTAGCAAATAAGGCGCGTGTATTGTTTTTGTTTATGATGTCAGAGAAGAAGGCCTGTCTTGCATTTCTAAGTTCCAAATTCTAATTGTGAAGTCTCTCTTCATAGATACCACAGTGAACCTGGAGATTAGTTTTTCGCCACCTGCGTTCAGCTTTCCGACACTCTCTTTTCTCTATTCTGACCAGCCTAACACACACTTCACATATCACATACCTTCTGCCACTCACATGTCACGACATATATGGTTGAATATTATTATTTTGTGGAGACATTTGAAGCTTGATACCATCGTTATTTAGAGAGAGAAACGGACTAAGCTATCAGTCCATCTGCTTCACCAGTGGCTGCATCTTATAAGATCACATGCTTAGAACTGTAATAAAACAACAACAGAGAAGACACAGCCATGTTGTTGCAATGCTTTGAGACATAGAGCAGCCAGACTGGAGAGCAAAGTAGAGAGTGATGACCAATAAAAGTCTCATCCAGAAGAAAGAAAAGCTGATATTGTTGCACCAAGTCCATTTTGTTGGGGTTACCGCCAGGACAATAGGTCCCTTTACTCACTAAACTGGAAAAATGAAGGGAAGAAAAAATGTGAAAGCACTTAATATGGATTTATAACCAAATACAACGTGGCCTTTTCACATTTGTCTTAAAATGTTTGTTTTCATCTGATATGCGAATATATGGCTTCCCTATGAGTGAGAGGAAGACTGTCCGTCTGAAACAAACAGTACAAACTTTAAAAATATACAGCATCCTTAAGTGCAGTAGAATGTAGCTCTTGGTGCTTTTAAAGACCTTTTTGTCCTGAGAAAATTAAAATGCTGACTTTATGACTTCATCACGTAGCCTCCTTAACTGGTTCTAATTGGCGTTTGCTGTTTTGTATGTCATTTTTTTTCATATTGTTTTAAATGCTGCACTTTAAAGAAAATGTTAAAAGCGGGTTCATTAGGGTAAAAGAACAATACAGCAGAGTAATAGTGATGGGATGTGTCTCTAGTTAGTAGACCTCTCTCCCCTAAAATGTTTATAAACTTTGTCTGCATAGTGGGCTGGTTTAGTGTATCCTCTCACCACGCAGTTCATATTCTAATGAAACAAAAAGCAGTTTTTTTTTCTTCTTTTTTGTCAGAAGAGAAAAACGTATCAAAATGAATGTTCCTGTATAAATACAGAATGAATGAGAAATGTAAAAAACACAACATAATTGAGATTATTAGATAATCGGAGCAGTGGTAGAAAATGAAATGAGCCATTGACAACTTTTTGTGACAATAAAACCCCCCACTTCAAATCTCATGCCTTCATAGGTCACTAAATGTAAATAAAAAAGCATGCTGGAAAAAGCAGGAGCTGGAGGAGAAATAGCAAGGTAGTGCATTAACCTTTTCAGGGATACTAATGATGGATACTCACTGACCCCTTTTCAGAGAATGTGTTGTACCGTGTAACATCCGGCGATGCTCCAGTCCATTCACAGTTGAGCCATCCGCTCTTTAGTTACTGTGGCAACCTGAGAGACTGAAGGCTGGTTTCATAATGTTGAAATAAAGTAAGTGTAGATGGAGACGTGGGAGAATCACAGCTAGAAGCGAATGTTCCTGCTGGGTGTTTATTTGTGAACGAGGAACTCCGATATTAAGCTTTGAGACGGTGAAGAGAAGGAGCACTGATGATGAAGGCTAACGGAGTCCCTGCACTGATTAAATGCCATTTTTTTATATAGTTAAAAAGACATAATCTCCAACCTCCTTTCTGTTGTCAGAGGGACTCTCATTTAGTAAACAACCACAGGTGCATTTTAATCCACTAATTGGAAAAACAAACACGTAGATGTCATCCGGCTAGTCCCACTGTCTTTGGAAGGCTATGTCAACACATGGACCCTGAATCTGAAGTATATGGAATTCTGTCATTATTAATTTCATAATTTACACCTGAGCGTTTGCTACTGTGACGTGTCAAAATGCATTCCATGAAAAAGGCTGATTGCAGACTAATGATTTGGTCCGTCTAATGGTTGCTAAGATCGATCTGGGTTAGGCCTCTGTTTACTATACGGGCAGGTTGTATCCAGCCCTTTGTGTATTGTTGGGACTTGGTTTGTTAAGAGGGTGTGTTACACAAGACAAAATTGATCACAGTAAGCAGATGCAAAGCCTTGTTCAAAACCGCATTATGCATTTTATTACGCTGCTGGCATACCAATGCAAATTATATCTCTGTCTAACCCAAACGTAAAGCCCCTATGCTGTCAAAGAATTACATGTATGACTATAAAAGTCACATTTACTGAATAGCAAGGAGTTCACAACGCCTTTAAAAGTAATCAATATGATCTTAAAATCAATCCTAACATATACCAGGAGCCAGTGTAAGGAGGATAAAACATCTCTTAGTTCTGTCTTTAGCCGGTCAATAGCTTTTTGCTCAAGAGTGAAGAGGCTGTTGCAACAATCAAGGTGTGAGGAGATCAATGTCTGAAAGATGGTCTCTGTATCTTTGAAAATTAAGTTCACTCTTTTCCACATATTGGACACTCAACCGTTTCAGAATCAGGGTAGACACCACTGAACTTGAGCTGAGCATACACCTTGAACAAAGTGTTTCATATTTTTAAACTCCTGCAACTATAAAGTTGACCGATACCAAAAGAAACGAGGAAATTAGACACGCCTGAATGAATTTTTGGGCTGTGATCCTTATGCAGCTCTCTGATATATTACATATGTTTACGACGGTATGGTGCAACATTATGTGAAACAAGCTGTTTGATAAGAAACGCAATTATTTATCAAGTTTCCCTACAGCGTTCATAAAAAAGATATGCTATTTGTGCTCTTGTGCAATTAGCTACAAAACCGACGTGTTGAAAAGCTAATGCAACAGGCAGTGGTTGCCACTACAGAGAGAAATCTAATTGGAAAGCAGAATAGGGTCCTTTGGGTATGATAACTAATGTTGTTATGAAAAAAAACATGATTAGGGGGAGATCACCCACAGGCATTTAGCACAATTCTGACAGACAGAATTGTATATGCTCCTCGCGTCTGTCTTGCCTCATAGAAGTCATCGATCAATGTCCAGGCAAGTTTCAAAAATATACTTTCCATTAATTTCAGATATATCTGTCTGCTGGGTGTCTGACAGAATCTCTCAAACTCATTGCCAGCTGCTGGACAAAGATGGGCATATACACTTTTATAACAATGGACATGTTGTATGACACTATTTAAATGTTCTCTGTTTGATTTTCAGAGCATTAATACACCCTCAAACATGGTTAGTTAAAAAAAATGATGACAACAAAGTGACATAATTGATGAGATTTTAATTACTACAACTTTGAGTAAAAAGCATTCTAATTGTAAGTCCAATTCTCTCAATACTATGCCATCATTGTGTCACATAACTGAAAGCCAATAGATCATCATACATACAAAGTACAGCAGGTAAACATTTATTTGTGCAAATGTGTTTAAACATACTTGTAATGCAAAATGTCAAAATAAAAAATAAAATAGAGAAAGGGACATCAAGAAAACAAAAACAGGATCAAATGCAAGTCAATGTCTTGTCGTGTTGGTCCATTTATAATGCGATTGTTTTCTGACTGCAATAGGTTTTTCCAGATTAAGTTTTTGTCATTACATGCACAGATTGAAATGATCAGGCCCTACGTTTTTCAATATTTTAAGTGTATTTTTATTGGAATGTTGGCTAAAAACTCTCCGGACAAAACTCCGTCAGCTGTTAAAGCGACTGACAGGTGATCAGATGATCAGAATTACTTCGTTACTGTACTTATGTAGTTTTGGGGGATATCTGTACTCTACTAGTTATATTTCTGTTTACTTTTTATTTTACTTCACTACATTTTGCAAAGAAAACTGATACTTTTTCTCCGATACATTTCCCCTGAAACCTTTGTTACTCGCTACAATCAAATCTATCTTTAGAAGAAAAAAAAACATCCGGGACTGTGGTGGAACACAGACTCCACGAAGCAGGTTTTGCGAATCACAATATTATGCATTCCTCTACATCCCATAGTCCAGCGGCCCCAAACCTTTATGTGCCACGGACCGGTTACGTGTAAAACAATATTTTTACGGATCGGGTCCCATCTTGGGGAGACGGGAGCAGCTACACCCGACATGTGTTCGTTATGTCCAGTCTACTGACTCTACTCTTAACTAAACCGTTATGTCCAGTCTACTGACTCTACTCTTAACTAAACCGTTATGTCCAGTCTACTGACTCTACTCTTAACTAAACCGTTATGTGCAGTCTACTGACTCTACTCTTAACTAAACCGTTATGTCCAGTCTAATGCTTAATTTAAAACCCGCTGCACAAAGACTGGATGATGAAATGGATGCAGGTTTTCGTGCTTTTTTGGCGATCTCAGGATACTCTGTCTTGGTTTTAATCCAGAACACCGGCAGAGTTAAAGCAGATTTAAATTTAATTTTTAGGTTAACGTAACGTCTTGTCAAGAGGTTCCGTCTGAGGATACCACAGATGGATGTATTCGGTCATTTTTCACAATAAAACATCTTTCCGGCCTTGATTTTTTTTTTCATTGTATTTTTATTTTTCATTCATTCTTTCTGTCCGGGCAGAATGAGCATACTTATAAACACACTGTTACAACTCCTTCATAGTGTCATATTGCTTTTTGGAGAATTATGATGATAAGTTCATAGTAGATGCAAAAATATACTTCTGTACAATATATTATGTTGAACATCGTTGCTCCTGGATGGATCACAGCCAACCCAGTTATGTTGTCAACACAACTCCTTGTCCTTGGTCACGGCGGCCACAGCACTTAAAAGAATACACTTCATAATTCCCAAAATTCTGACCCTTTGCTTTTTTATTAACAGCATTTACATGTACTTTTACTTTCAATATTTAAGTACATTTTATATCAGAAAAATACTTTTGATACTTAAGTACAGAAAATATCAGATACTTTAAGACTTTTACTCAAGTAGCATTTTAATAGGTGACTTTTACTTTTACTGGAGTCATTTTCCAGTAAGGTATCTTTAGTTTTACTCAAGCTTTTGGGTACTTTATACACCACTGTTTCTTTATCTACTCCTTGTTCTGTGCCAGTTTGTCTCGGTTTGTATCAGTGAGCTAAAATTAACAATTATTAATTCATAATAATTCTATTTAGGATCAGAACTTTTCATCGGCACCTGGTGGGAAAAATATATATATTTGATTATCTACAAATGTCAATATAACCTTTTAATATTTATCTTTTCTTTGCGTTTTTTTATATTAATTTGTATTTTCTTGAATTGCAGCCGTGTTTGAAAGGTACTGTGACATTAAATGAACATTCTTGCCTGAAGTTCTTAAGCTACTTTAGACTTGTACTAAACCAGCAAAATAATACAGAAAGAAATGTTCAGGTAGAAGACACTATATTTGGACCAAAATGTCAAATCAGTTGAGACAACTTATTGTATATTTTCATGGAGGTTAAGTTGTTTAACTTTTTTATTGTCACATTGACAAACATTTGTACTGTCAGATTTGAATGTTGCATAACATTTCACTTTTTGTTAATTATCTACTTCTAGAAATCAGATGTAAATAGTACATGGACTGTACTTGTAAAGCACTTTGACACTTGTCATCATTCACCCATTCACACCCATTCATACTCTGATGGCAGTGGCCACGGTTCCACGTGCCCATCAGCAGTAACTAACATTCATACACAAGTAAATGATACTGATATATTTTAAGTTGCAGAACATGTAACATTAGTTAGCCCAACTTAAATAAATGTGTGGTTTGAAGTTTGAAGTACTCCTTACTCACTTTGTTTTAGTTACTTAAACTCAAGTCTAAGTATACTACACTAAATAAACATGTGTTAGTACAACATACAAAAAGCCCACCTCTGATGAATCCCATTTTTCACATCAAACCGAGTGACATATACGGCACGAGAGCAGGCGTGATTAACACTTAGCACGTTCTGCAAATAAATAGTTGCAGCTCACTCCAAAGTGGAAAAGCAATGTAATGGATCCTTATTTTTCATTCCCACACACATTACTAGTGATGAATTATGACACACCGGAGCTCATCAGAGTGCTGATGAATGCAAAGTTGTGACAGCGTATCCAGTCAGTATAGCAAACACTTCAGCTCAGACCCTTCATCACCGACACCACGATAAAACTGCTTCGATCTCCCGGCAACGGCGAGCATGATAAAACTGCTCTGACAAAGCATACGGCTGACACTGTGAAGCCATGTGGTTTTTGTTGACGATATGTGTGTGTTCACGGTACAGACATGTGTTTGCATGACTCCATCAATGATTGTGTGTGTTATATTGTGAGTGAGGTGACAAATGTTTCTCACCGAGTGGACCATTTATCAAGCCCGGCTGCCCTTCTTGTTAATGAAGTCAGGGAGCCTCCGAGCACACAAAACACTTCTCTTCCACCAACACGGACACACAGGAAAGGCATGAGCGATCACAGTGCTCAGACTGCAACCACACACACACACACACATACACACACATAAACACACACTGCTGTCTGTTGTTCACCAACGACAAAAGAGACCCCTCAGCATCACATCATTGTGAAGGGAAGAAGCAGCTGTGGCACACACTGGCTATTAACTGGCATTCAGAGTCAGCGGCTCATTCCAGACTGCGTTCTGGCTTTCTGTGAACTCAGTGATGGTGAAATAAGCACATCTTTGGAGGAGTGGATTTGAGCAAAGATTCTCTGTCCCTTTTTTTGCATTCAAATATTCTTCGATAAATACATCGGCATGTGAGCAATTGAGTCAAAGAACATGTTATTGTTCAGATGTACTTCGGTACATGAACGCATCACCGCTCATAATGTCGACGTCTTCATTTCAGTTGTAAAGTTCAAAATGTCGCTTGTTCAAGTTGCTACATCCAGTGCAGTACAAAACCAGGTCTATGCAAAAGCTGCTCATAATATTAATAGCGGAGCAACCACTTTTTTGGCACTAAACTTATCAACTTCCGAGCTCTTTGGGAGGACTTCTACTGGACTGCTGTGTTCACTAACCCTAACCTTAAACCAATTATAACCGGAACCTTAAAACCACCTTCCAAATTGGTCCTCACTAAGCTAGATGTACAAGTACACACATGCACACACTGATGATCCTCTGCTTTTCAGACTGCCAATGCATGAGTGATGATGCCATTTAAATGCTGCAACATGCTCACCAGTGTATGCTGCAAAAGACACAGGTCTGCTCCCTTCGGACAGAGAAGAGTAGACGTATACGGAACATACTAATAAGTTATACAACTTTGAATTACCTAACAACTCCCTTGAACTGTACATTATTGTAGACACAGTACTGCCTCAAATACCTTATTGCTTTTATAATACGGGTACCTGCGACTTTATAAATAGTAATAGTAAGCTCCCTTTCAGCACAAAATAGTTGTAGCCACCAAACGTTGTGTATCGCATTTCAGCGACAGAGAAAAAAGTCCCGGGACGCACGGGACGCACATACGGGACTATAAAACTGACTGCCTCACTGCCGGTTGGAAGCAGGGTGGAGGATGACACGCAGCCGCCGATGTAAAGAAGTGCTCTCGTTGCTTCTGTCCGTCTTTTCTCCGTTATTTTTCTCCTCCATGATGTTTAGAGAACTTGCCTCGCGTCGGGAAATTACCGACGTAATTATCTCTCGCTAGAAATTATCATGATTTTGTGGTCAACCATTTTCATTCCTCATCTCATTTTAGGGAGGAAGTGACGTGTGTGTTGCCGTTCGTTATGCTAGTGTGGGGGATGCTAAGTGAGCTTGTTAGCTGTTCCGTTTGAGCTAACGTTACTGTTAGCGAAGAGCCCCGTTGCAATACTGTGAACACTCAAGCAATACACCTGCAAGTTAAGGAAATCTGCGAGTCGTTACTGCAGACGTTACAATAACATCAAAGTTTACACAAACATGTTTGGTAACTGTCAAGCTTGAAATGACAACTAACGGTCGCGCAATTTAAATCTACCTGTTATTTTAAGTGCGCACTGATGTGGAACGCTCTAAATGTAAACAGGCTGTACAGTACTTTATGGCTGAACTCTCTCAACCAATCAGAATGCTTGATTTGATCTACCCGTATTATAATATTGGATAAGGCATCACATAATATATTCTAGCAGTGTAGACATACCATCTGTATGGAGAGGAGTGAGGAGGGGCACATTGCAGTCCTCTGGAAGCCTCTGCTAAAATCCTGGTTGTTTTGGCAAAGTTGGAGAAGCAGATGGCAAATGGAAACGATCACTCAGAGACTAAATTTGGGTGACACCGGAGGCTACAGTCAGCAAATGGAAAGTCTTCAATATTTCTGGCTACATGACAACTTTTTAAAGGAATTCTAATGACTATCGCATCAACGTTAAGCTATCAGTTGAATTAGTTGAAGGAATTGCAAATACTGTATGATGAACAAAAGAGCAGAGATTTGTCTGTCCCTACTGCAGTATACGGACTGCGGTTTTCTTCCCACAATGCACTTGCTCATAGTGCATGTTAAAAATATATCATAGGAAAAGATAATTACTGCCCAGAAATCTGTTTCCGGGCGGAAGACAATATAGCTCAGAATAGCTGTGCTCTGCCCCATGAATCTGTCATTGCATTAGGATGTAAATGGTAATTTGCAAACTTATTATTATTGGGTGAATGCAGGTGGTTCCCACCCCTATGTTTCCGGTTGAATCTTGTTAAGAGTCTCCCTGCAAACCGTACCAAGTGTAAAGCACCATATATCTATTATTAGCCCATCACAAACTGAACTGCCTTCTTCGGGTGAGCAGGGCTGTCAGCTAGAAGGCAAGGACATACAAACAGCCAATTTAATGTGGACACCCAATTTAGAGTTTTAGAATGGGGTCTCGGGGGCTTCTGGCCACAGCAGAGCTCACTGAAGTATCACCAGCCATTAGTCTGAAGATTATCCTCTCTTTCTTTGTGCTTTCTCCTCCTCATACCGCATGCTCCTCTTTCCAAGTTGTAGCAGTGAAAATAATCGCGGCTTCACATGAAACTAAGCAAAGAACCTCATGCCATGCTCATGACAAACACTGCCACTGTGCTGCATCCTTGTGGTTCATGGTTATCCAATTGTCTTCAGATGAGGGTCCCTGTGGATTGTTGCTTAGCTGAGAGGGCAGTACATCTCTTCCAGCTGTCCAGCTGCCTCGGGCTGCTTCCGCCAAGATAACTATGGTAATAGGCTAGAACTATATGTCAATTGTAGAGAGGGAGGGAGGGCAGATGAGGAAGGTCCGAAAAGCTCATTGTTGGAACTTCCCATTCACCTTAGAAGGGTTGCACCTCTGCCTGAGCTGTAGGGAATGACCACCAGCAGCAATAAAAACCCTCTCTAAATTCTCAATCTGTCATCGTGCCGGCCAACTGTCAGCAGAGAGGCAGATAATTAACCGAAGCTCCACACACACGCACACACACACACGCACAAACACACAGACAGACAGACAGATTTTCACTGTATCTTGTAAACCTGCACTCACATAGAAGGCCATTACTCTGCCCAGGGCAGGTAGGGCATCAATCAGGCTGTCATGAGGTGATGCAGGGAGAGGCATTTCCCACTTGAACATGAGAGGAAGCCATACTAAATTCCACTCTCAAGACAGACAGGGAGTTATTCTTGGCCAGTCTTCAAAAGAAAGATTCTCCTATTTGGGCATGAACCTTAAAGTCCTGGTCAGCCTCATGCATTACATATAAAATCATCTTGTCACTTTAAAAAGAAAAAAAAAAAGCTTTTCAGACTGGCTGACCTGCAGCGAGACTCTGTCAGTAGTGGCTAAATGTGGCTCAGCTGGATTTTTGGGAAAGCAAATGAAAAGACGAAGCAATTAATGGCACAGAGCAACTGAGCAGAACAGGAGGGGGAGCTGTGTCACAGAGTATTTCATAACAAGGTAAAAAAGTCTCGCCATTTAAATGTGAGAGTTTTAACGGCTTGTTCATACGTAATAAAGTTTTGAATTTAATTTGTGCACGTCACAATTAGTAGAAATGGACTGAAACAGTGGAAAACTTTATTCGGCATGAATCATAGTCTTTGGATGTCTTTCTTTTTCCATCTTCTCATCCTCGATCCCCTATCTTATTAAACACAAAAATGTAATTTATATTTAACGCCAAGGTTGTGATTCCTCAAGTACCAGTGCAAAACAGGCAGTTGTTATAGCTTGTATCTTCAAAGTATAGTCTTTCATATCTGCTCTCTTGAGCTCCTTCTGCAGGCTTTTTACATCAATAAAGCGAAACCCGTTTGTGATCCGAGAGACTTAGCGCTGCCTCGACAGCAGAGAATATTCTGATAACCTCAAAGAAGCCCGAAAGGGCTGAAGAGGACTTGACAAGCAAAGAGATCTGAGGTCGAAAAGATATAACTGCTGAGTAAAAATGTAGAGATTGCTTGCAAATGATGATGACATTTAAATGATAGACATTAACTAATGTTAATTAGTGTCCTTTGGCGCGGTATTAAAACAAGATTTAAACGGGTCACTGATTCAATAGACGAAAGACAAGGATCTTTCTTTGACAAGTCTGGTTTGGGATTCTCACAATGCTCAATAATACAAAACAAGCATCAGAAGACAAGGTTGAATGATACATTTGTTACTCGAAACTAGTGAGTATAATAACAGCTTGTCATTTGAAGGCTCAAGTTTACATCATGTTCCGAAAGTCCTCATACACTTCTTTTTTGGAAATCGTTTGCATAATCTCTTATTCCCAATCTGAGTTGATAAAAAGGAATCCAAACATTTTAGGACATTTGCTGTCTCCGATAGAAGGGTTTAATACTCTGAATGTGCAGGATATTCAGAGCCATTGACCGAATCAGTAGCCTACCTTTTGCATCAGAGCTCCCCTCACTGGTGAGTGACAGTGTCGACATTCAAATGTCAGCTCCAGGAGGTCACACAGACCGGATCACAGCCCAGAGTTTGTAGTAGAGGTCGGCTTGGAGAGGATTCCGGTCCATTCAGGACACCGCATGCTGCTCGTGAAGCTTTGATGATATTGCGCTGCTCCTGACTGACTTCAGATCAGCCTTTGATATATGAAGCCGTTCGGTCTGTTGCTGGATCAAACGCATTCATTCAGTCCAGGATAAAGCTATAAAAACTGTTTGTGCATGAATAAAACCGGATGAAAGTAAGTTGTTTTGACATGTAGTTGAGGTTCAGCTGAAGCTATAGAAAACTATTTTTGACCAAAGAAAGTTTGTTGATCTCATAGATTCAACCCTCTTAACAACTATGAGGGGATGAAAAGGCAAATGTATAAACATTCAAAACATCACCCAGTTCAGACATTGTTGAAGCAGGTACATGACCTGTTAGTGGAGTATGAGGACACAGATCTCCGGTTCAGAAGGAAAGAACAAGCTATTCTCTTTGTTTTCTGCCAGCTGCATGCGGTGTGTGAATAAACAAACGTTTTCAAGTCCCACCCTCTGACCTCTGATGTGGCCTCTCCACGACATTAACACTGTTGTTTACCAGCCACGCAGCTTTAGCTCGGTTTTGCATTCCTGATTTTGTTGGAAAACATGACGGTTGAGGCTCACTACAGCACTCCAGCAGGTTTTCTAATGTTACCCTCGTCCTTCATAAGCCCTCCAGGGTCTGAAGCGTCCCCACAGCAGCATGAAGTCTGCCGCTACATGCTTCACGGTTGGGGTGGTGAGTTTCTCGTGCTGCGTGGTGCTTAAGGAGCTTTGATAAACGAGGCAGGAAGACTTTCTCAGACATCCTTCTTCTAGGTTATTCCTTCACATACCTTTCTGACAACCAATATTAGAGATGTTGTAGACAGCAGTTGTCTTTCTTATGAAAGCCATGGAACCCTGTACATCCTTCAGAGATGCCACAGGACTCTTGGCCCAGATATTTAGTAATTGCACCAACTCAACTTATAAATGTGAATATTTAGGCACTGTGGTACATTATCAAGGGCACAATCAACATCAGACAGATTTTACTCTGGATTTTATTTCAATATTTATCAGAAGTCATGTGTGTTATTTTGGCCAGCATCTGTACCTGATAGCTTGATGTTGATAACACCCAAAGGGAAAACTGTCAAACTATTAATTATACACTCCTTAGATCAATTTGGATCACTTGTGTACATTTTGGGAATGCAAGGAGATTAGTTCAGAAGTACAATAAATCATAATCAGATTACAGTATCACAAATATGGATTTGACATAACTGGAAACTCCTTTAATTTTCAGATTTCTTGGAAAGCATGGAAAACAGTTGTGTACTGCCTTGTTGATTGGCTTCAGTTATTCTCTTTTCCACACTCTACGCAATGTTTTGACAATTTATAAGATAAAGTATCAGAAATTGAAAAGAAGAGCAATTGAATAATTCCAACTTCAATATCATATTAAGACACTCCATGATGGTTTTAAAACACTCTGAGCTATAAATAATGTATAACCTCAAGACTCTTTTATCAGAATTTGTGTGAATTCACATGACTATATAAATATATACAAATAACACAATAGTGACCAAGACTTTTGGCTTTTGAAATGTATTCTTCTTGGGCATTGATCATCGGGGATGGAAAAAAAAATCGCTGCCAACTGTGAGGTCAAGAAGTTCAAAGTTGATGGAAGAAGCAACCCTAATAATATTATAATATTGGTTATTTTATTGTATTCAGTTTCATTTCATTAAAGCACCATGGCATACACAAATACAGAGTTAATGTTCGGACGTTGTACTGTCCCGTTCGCTGGAGTATGTGTTGTGTTGTAGTTAGCGCAACTCACGTCGTACATAATGACACAAGAGCTGTTGCCTCTTTTGGCCACAGGAGGGAGTGCTCTTTTAAGTGAGCGCTTCGGTCAGGAGTAAACAAAGGCCGGTGTTAGCGCCACACTAAGAGAAAGGCGGCACAGAAAAGTCTAAAATGTCCAAAAACGTATTCTGCACGTAAACGAACATATAATGGCTAGTAAGACACGTGTAGCGAAACGCCTGGAGGTTTAATAGATGCAGTGAAAGTTGGTTGTTTACTCCCGCTGTGTATGTTTTAGAGTTGTCATTGTTAGCCTTGTAAATGTAGCATCTTAGCTAACGTTCCATGGGCCGTCAGAGAACCCCACAGTGCAAGAAAATACTGCTGCACAGGTAAATTAATTAAAACATTAAAAACATTAATAAAAAGATACATAAATTAATTAAACTAAATGAATGTAAAATTCTACATTTTATAAATAATACCTTTTAAAAACATATAGTTACAGCCAAGACAGCCCAACAATGTCAAGAGCCTTCAGCATCTCCGGGTGAATCTCATCCACCACTCTTGAGGCCGACAAGCTTTTTGACTACCTCAGCAACATCTGCCAGGGATAAGGACGGATCTGCCCCCAAGTCTTTAAAGTCTGCCTGGTCGGGTTAAGGAGTTCCTCAAAGTGCTCGTTCCACCATTTGAGAATATGCCCAGTCCAGTTCTCATCCCCTGCTGAACACAACCTGAGCCAAGCGCTGCTTTCCTTTTCTGCGTCGTCGGTTTGTGTCAGAATGCCCTTGAAGCCAACCGAAAGTCCTTCTCCATAGTTTCCCCGAACTCCCACACGCAGGATTTTTGCTCTGGCACCTGTCTGCGGTTTCCAGAGCCCCCTGGGCCAGCAAAGCCCAAAAGGGCTCCTTCATCAGCTTGACGGCCTCCTTTACTTCTTAGACAGGCCCTGATGAACTTTTTACCACAACTCCTAGCACAGCTTCCACAATGGAGACTTTGAACATGGCCTACTCAGATCCCATAACCCCAGCCTTCCCCGGGATGTATGAAACATTCAGAGGAGGGAGAAACCTTACGGACAGGGGCTTGAGCCAGACGTTCCTATTCCACCATTACAGCCCATTTGGGTTTACCAGGTCTGTCAGCCATTTTCTATGGCTAACATTTTCACCGTCATATTGATATTCCAACATGATCTTTATGGTGAATATTCACAACGTTACGTTGACTAACTTCGTTTAAATTGCTTTTACTTGCTTCTCCATTTAAAAAGTGTATGAAGAAATGACTCACATTCACGGGAATAGGGGGAAAAGTTGTTTCTTCTTCTGTGGGTTTATTGGCGGATTGCAAACCAACTTTAAGGTGCACACCGCTACCTGCTGTTGAATCGGCATTATTACCTAAAACTGAGAAAGCAAATAAATAAATTACACCCCATTTCCTATTTCCCTGAAGTCCTGTCCTGTGCCGAGTAATGATTGTTAACTCTCCTGTCCCATGGACTATATTAATTTATGTCTCCCTCTCTGGAATATAGTGATAGCAAAGCATGATAAATTACATGTTGGTTTGCCTGCATGCAAGAACCTTAATCATGTTACGATTACCTCCTCTCTACTTTGTCAATATCTTCCTATATACTGTTTAACCTGAACTGACTTTTGTATATTATAATGATGTCGCCCTCTATTTTCTGTATCCCATTTCTTAATCATGGTTGATCTAATTACCCCTCCAATACCATTAGCTACTTTAATAATGTTTTTCTCATATACTTCAAGAGCACTCATTGCCAATACATCTGCTCCTTCTTTGCCTTTAACACCCATTTGAGCAGGAATCTAGCAAAACGTCACTTCTACACCATCTTTTGTCATCTTCATAATGTGGTGTTAGTTTCCTCTGAGATCTTCTTCGACCGTTTGCCTTGATGAAAAAACCTCTTGGAGCTGCTGCTGAATCTGAGAAAATGACTGTTTTTATACGCTGTACTTATAAAAAAAAATACCAAGAGGAGCCGAGCCAATGGGTTAACTAATAATAGGCCTATTATCTTCTTAACCCGTTAAACTCTATGGCATTTTTTTTAGGATTTAGCTCTAAATAGCATACCCAAACTAAAAAGGGTGTATCTCTGCAACCACAAGGGCTATTTGAATAATGTTTGTGTTATAATAAAGGCAACCCTTGTGAGCTTTTGGTCAGATGTGTAAATATTAGTATATATGTTGCTCTCATAGCACAATATGTGAACAGTCTCTCTGCAATGTTTTCACTTGAAAAAGTGAAGCAGAACAAAGTCAGAGAGGTAAAGTACAGATAGCTATCCTTATATTTCACTTGTATATGACTTATGGTGTTCAATAAACTTGTATTAGTGGGGATTTACTGAGGGAAATGCAATTTTTCTTTTATTTGCATCTCGGTGATGCTTTGCAGCAGATGGATTTGGAATCTGTGTGGAATTGTCTTGCTTTTTGCCATTTGGTTTCTTCTGATAGCACCAAGCTACGGGACGCTAGTTCCGGAAACATGCAGAGTGGGCTGACTCATGACAAAATTATAACTATTTTATTTTAATAATTATTTTAGTTGGTGTTTGAGTTGTGTTGAAATGACTGACTAATTATTGTAGCCCAGGTTCTCTTGTTTAATTTTATGTGTAGCATCAATATATTTGTTCATGATTATTGTAGTTTTACAGTTTAACTAACATTTCTAAAAAAAAGGACCTATATATATGTAGGTCCATTCGGGGCTTAAAGAGGTGAGAGGTCAAAGTCTCCTACAGAACTGACTTAAATTCATTAACCAACACTGCCGCTTTGTGGTGGAACAGAGTATTGCATGTAATGAAGGTGGAGGAACCTTTATACAAGTCAGTGTTTCTGCTCGGAACGTATTATCTGATGGTAAAACCCGTGAAATCAAAATACCCTCTTTTCCTTCGTGACATATCAAATACAAATGTGCAGCTAAATTGCCTTGAAACGGAACTTAAACGCATTTGTAGATAGTTGTTCCCAGCATGCCTGTTGTGTCTTCAGCGGCAGTTCACGTTATTTCGTCCTAACTTTCTCATGAACGCCACAGTCTGGCAAAGTTGAGATACAACTGAAGAGTGGGACCTCTCTTATTTATCCATCTCCAGCGCGTGAGTAAATAGTATGAACCGAGTCGGACACCGTAGCTCGCGGAGCCGAGTTGAATTATGACTTATGCCTGAATTATGACATTGTTAAGAAGGGTTTACTAAGTTTAACGTGAAGTCACTTTTGTCCCCGTGACGTCAAGTTAAGGACTATGACTAAAGAGTCCAGGATAAGGGGGACGGTGACCCAGAAGCTGACAGAGACGGGGGAACGAGAGAGGTAAGAGGACAGACTGCACTCAACTCAGTCCTAAGTGTAAACTGTGTATGACGTATCAACGAGTGACGCGAGCTGATGAGGTTTTTACAGCGGATCATTTCCCACCCTTTCGTCCTGCATCGGTCTGTGTCAACATTGGGACTAATTTGCTCTGGAAAGTAAAGCTAAATAGTGAGACGTAACATGTGGCTTAAGAGGGAGAGGTGGCCAGCTGTATTAAAGAAGTACCCGTTAAGTGGCATGTGAACAATGCACTATTCATTTTTAGTCGTATTAATGTCAACAGGACAGAGGAAATGACAAGATAGGGAAGTTGTCAGCTGTTACTAATTACCTAATAAGCATGAAAAGTTTTCATAATTCCGATGTTGTGTTTAGACTGTAAACCCTCGGGTGCAAACGTGTGATTTGTGATTTTTGCTCATCAAAATGAAAAGTGGCACGTTTGCATCTTGTATTCAGACTGAAGGAGTTGCTGAGGGCTAAGCTCACCGAGTGTGGATGGAAGGACCAGATGAAAGCTCACTGCAAAGGTAAAATAAAGGCAGTACTGCTGTTAAAACACATCACTGACGGTCAGCGATTGACTGCCAAAGAAGTGTAAGATGCCCTCATCTACCCACTCCCTTGTGAGTCCTATATTCACACTTTAAAAGGCCCGGTTTCATTTATTATACAACTTTGAGGTCATACATACTTCAAGGGCTTAAATGTATGTATTCATTGTTGATTTAGTGGGAACAATGCAGAATACATAAATTGTATATGGCTAAAAGCTCATTTTCATCTGTAGTCCCTGGGCAGAGATAAAATAATAGAAATCTCACACTTTGTGAAAACATATAGCCTCCCTTTAGTCTGCTATTAAAGCATGAATCAGCTCCACACCTGAAGTGAGCAAAACACATCCTCCATATTGTAACATGGAGCTTTAAGAATGAACACAATACGGGATAAATGAAGTGCATGCCTATCTGACTGTCGCAACTAAAGTTAATGGGTTTTGCTTTGCAACTCGTGTTATGCTGCACAATTGCTTTGAGCAGTTTGTGTTAAACTATCAACTTATTTTTTTCTTTCGCAGAAGTAATCAAAGACAAAGGCTTGGAGCATGTCACTGTGGAGGACCTGGTGGTCAAGGTCACCCCTATAGGAAGAGGTCATTTAACTTTGTCAAGAGTTGTTCTCCTTACTCCTGTTTCCAGCACTTGTATCTATTCAACTAAATTCAATGACATTTATTTTGTATAGCCCAAAATCACAAATTCCAGATTTGCCTCAGAGGGCTTTACAATCTCTACACATACCCCTCACATCGGTACAGGAAAAACTCCCCCCAAAAAACTTTAACAGGGACAAAAAAGGAAGAAACCTTCGGGAGAGCAACAGAGGAGGATCCATCTCCCCGGATGGACAGACGTACAATAGATATCATGTGTACAGAATGAACAACAGAGTTCCAACACATTCAATGCATTTTTAATGAGAGTAGTCGACATGATGAAAAGGTAACAACTACCAATAATAACAGTAACAGTGGATATAGTAGAATACTGTTCGGCAATACTGATAGCAATGCAGCTAATAATAATAGTATCAGTGGGTGTCGGGTAGGACTAGAGTGTTGGTAGCAGGACAGGATGTAGATGTGAGCACAGACGTACATTTTGTAGTATCTGTTTGAAAGAGTAAGTCATAGTCTCTCTCTTCCTCTCTCTCTCACTCTCTCTCTCTCTCTCTCTCTCGCAGCTTTGGTGCCCGACAGCGTCAAGAAAGAGCTTCTCCACAGAATAACAGCCTTCTTTGCTCAGCATGCCACATAATTATGATTTGCCTAATATCTAATGATAATTACTGCCATGATATAGAATATGTTTAAATTATCTTTCCCATTATTAGAGACATACTGGCCAAAATCTTGGCTTTTTCGTTATGTTGTTATTTTTTACTAATTCTGTGACTACAGTTATCACATATTTGTTAATGCACTTACCTTGCGCATTTAGTTGCCCTTTGTGGTGTACTGTATGAATAACCTTTTAGATTCATTGAACGACAATATTTGAATTGACTTTTCTTACTTATAACATTTGTAGCAGTTCTTTGGGTATTTTATGGCATTTTTAAGGGAATATACATAGTTGCTGAATGTATCTTGCATTTGCTTAAAAATATGAATACAAATGTTGTCCCTATTTGACAGTGTATGAAGTTAATTTCAAGGTTATATTTCCACTCCTAGTCCATGAATAAGGCCTTTTTCATTGTCTGTATTCACAATACAAAAAGTATTAATATTGGCTGTGAAACCTTCAGTTTAAAGTCATGTACACATTATAAAGACACTATCAAAAGTGTAAGAACGACATAGTTTTTGTTCCCTTTGATGTTCTCTCCAGCTACACTGTAGAGTCATGCAATGCAGCAATGAAGTTCTTCCCGGGGCATGTTATGAAACGGTGCAAGTCCTTTTTTCTTTTCTCTGCACATCTGAATTGAGGAGTTTTATGTGTGTTATTGCGGATATCAACGCAGCATCCAGCGTTCCTCATATCCACCATGAGTCACACCCAACCGGTGCTGCCAATTAACATTTCCCTTTGATGAAATGAACTCAAATCCAAAAGAACCCTGATCCTGTAACGACAAGCCAGCTGCTGCCTTCACATCCCAGAATTAACACACTGTTCCCAGCAGAGCGGGGAGAGGGTGGCGGCAAGAAAGAGATCATGAAAAGATAACCGGGAGTGACCCTGTTCACAGAGAGAGGAGGACGCACCAAGGGACAAATAGCCCTCCCCGAAAACCAGTTGTCGGATTGTTTCAAGGTCCTTGGTGTGAAGTGTCCGAAATGAACAAGTGCACTCAAGTGTCCCAGTGAGAGTCTCTGGGCTGAGTGAAAAAAACTCAAGTTACTCCCCCCATGCTGAGGTAGGGGAAGCCAGGCCACGAGCTCTCCACGATGTCCCGATTATCTAAATAAAACTTGTATGTTTTTTTGTTTTGTTTTAATGTTGTCGTGCAACTTCACAACCTCCCCATCGAGTCATTAAAAACAGAACCGTTACAGGAATCTATGGTCCTGAAGTCGTCTTTGTTTCCCTTGTTTTTCCACCCACATGCTGAACCACATCATTTTGTTTTGTTGAAAGGTCTCTATAGTTACACACGCACAATGCCTAACTGGTTATGGATCACATTTGGAGAGGCCACGAACCCGAAGACGACGCACCGCTCGGCACGAGTAGCACATTAGTGGATAGTGAGTGAGTCTGAGCTGGTCACCCAAAGTGTTTTCATAGCCAAAGGACCCGCTGTGACATCAGCCCAGGTGACAACATGCTGATATACAGTGCTGTTGTGGGGGCCAAATGCAACGCACCCCTCCCGCCCAGCACACACGCTCCTTTAATGGCCTACATCAATCCCCATGTTATCAGCAGATCCCTCCCTCGGCCCCCCCATATAGAGGCTGTTCTGCGCACTGTAGAGCGGCACTGTATAGAATTACCAGTGATGCAATTTATTATCATACAGATTTTTATTTACTTTCTCACTCTCTGTTCTCAGCTTTTCTCCATCACTCAGGGCCTACACAGCTCTGCCAAGGAGCTGTGCAGTATCCAGATGACTCCGCACATCATTAAAACAAAACTTGAAAAGCAGAGTTGTCCAAATAAAAAGGAAAACATGATTTAAAAAAATAAATAAAAAATTCTACTATTCAATGGCTCAGGGTTGTACATCTTAGATGTGGCCGGCAGAGATTTGATTAAGACCTGTTCTGGTGAACACAGCAGCAGCTGATAGCCAGGAAGCACACACTTTGTAGCGTCCTGTGAGGCAGCCTCTGAATGAACCGCCATAAGTCAGGCAACAACAAAGGCCAAGAGCGCCCTTATTCCACCAAAGTCAACATCAAGCTGTGGCTGAGCCGCCCGTAATGACATTTAAAAGGAAAAGTCAAACATGTTGTGCGTGTCTCCATGTGCTTTCTGTGTGCGAGGAGGTAAGTGTGCGCGGATATATTCACCACCCCTGGAATCGGATCATTTCATCATGATAGCAGCTGTGTCAATAGGCAATGGAGCCAAAAGCGTGGTCCTGTATGCTGAGTCCCATAGGTGCTCTGAGGTCCTCTCTCTAGTGGAATTGGCAACATCCAAAGACCATAAACACCTCCCTTACTGTACAAACAACTGAAGAAAAAGGCAGCGCTGGGTGGAAACAGATGGCAGGGACAAGTTCATATTATATACAAATGTTGGGAAATGATGTTCAGAAGGCAATGTACTACATTGCCTTCTTTTAGATAACGTACACCTGCTTCAGATGGTAATGGTTTAAGAAGTGTCCATAAAATACTGTATCTCAAACCCTGGTCATGTAACATCGATGGATAAATCTCCCCATGTTTATAACAGTATATCGGACATTTTTAATTTATAGGACACTGCTATGGGCTTTTGTGTCTCATATAAATTTCCCTATCTTTTTTTTTCATAATGGAAAGGGCAAATGCATTGCAAAAGCAGACAAAGGGTCAAAGAAGGTGTTTCAAAGCAAAGGAAGGGGCCATATGTTCCGACAAATTCCCAAGACCCGGTGTGCAGTTGGCCCTCTTTACTGTCAACATGTGTGAATGCCATGCTCGATAAATTTCTCTTTGAATTCCCTCACTAGAATTTATGAGACGTGCAACATGGGGTTGCAACTCTTTTGAAGCCTACACACTTGCAGCCTTTCTGTGCTGTGTACGTTCTCATTTCAAGGAGAAAGAAAAAGCAGAAATAGGGAGACGTTGGCTTGGAGCATCCTGGAGTGTAAAGAGTTTTAAATGTATTGACACTCTGTTGTGTCTCCTGAGATCTGTTTTCTACACACTAATGAGGTTGAAGAGCAAGTCTCACTCTGTTATTCCTGGCATCGCTGCACCAGTCGCAGGCATACCGCTCACACTCTCTCTCTCTCTCAGTAGCCCAGCGCAAATAATAAATAAGAGGAAATACATCATCCCTTTTTCAATCCGAGAGCCAGCAGCGGGCCTGCCAAAGTTAACACAACGCAATCTTAGGTAATGATCAGCAAATGTGTATAAAGTTTCATGGAGCATGACTTCACATAATTCTTGTTTAGATCATGTGAGCTGGCTCAATCTCAACTGTGGTGCTGCTGCAGTAGAAAACATGTGCATTGACACATACACACACACACACACACACACACACACACGCACACGCGCGCGCACACACACACACACACCCACACGGTTTTCTCACCCAAAGCCGTACTTCTGTTTCGTAAGTGCTTGTAATTGATTCGATACAGACTGTGTTGCATTGTGGCAAGGATTAGCTACCAGTCATAAATTGTGGAATTGTATTATATTTAATACTCTTATCAACATTCATTCAGTCAATTTTTCCACTCATTTCTACTCGTCGGGGGCACGGAAACAAGACGTTTCATCGCAACTCAATTGATGACATTTTTTTGTGAGATGTACACAAAAAAAAGAAAAGAAAAGTCTTCATTGAGCTGTTTTAGTACTCTACCTACAGCACAGCCAGCGTGCAGATGGAGAGCCGGGGGGTCTCTATGCAACAACACAGAGGGAAGAAGAGAAACACAATCCAGACATTGTTTACCCTGTTTCTGATGTAAAGGCCACTTACTGTCGTGTCCAATGCCTAACCCTTAATTTGCTGCCCCAGCCTTTGAAGTGTGCGCATAGTTCTGTTTCTTGACACTACCTTTCCCCCCTCTCTCTCTCTCTCTCTCTCTCTTTCCTCCATGCCCCAGCAGTTGGTATTGCAACTGGATAGGCCATGTTTCCATGTAGGGGCTCTTTTTTAGGCCTGCTCTGATGATAGAAAACACAAGTGGGGAAGGGGGAAAGGAGTGCTGGGCTCACAGATCCACAGAGAGGCCCCAGCCCCGGCCCAGACAACGCTGCAGGGGATTAGAGCACACCCTGGCAGCAGAATGGTTTCACTTAAGAATTTCAGTAATCACTTTTAGGAGTGTAATATATAGCTGACCTTCGGCAGCGCCACACGACCCCCCGCTCCCCCAGCCATTTGATCAAAGGAAGCGGCAGTGGCTGTGCAAACAGGCGCTATCAGTGGACTCCAATGGATTTACGGCCTGCTTCTTCTCTCTTGTCTCCCCTGAGTCGTGTGCTGATACACACAGAAACCCAGTTTCATCTTACAGAACCTATTTTTCTCCCAGTACTAATTTACGGGCCAGATCATGACTTGAGGGGACTTAGAGGGAGGAGGGAGGGAGAAGGGGCCTCGGGGAAGGGGAGAGAGTGGAGGAGCAGCTCGGGGCCCTTATCCACTGCCTGCTGACTGGGCCGAGCGGAGCGGCTCTCATCATCATGGGAAAAGCCCAGTAGGTGCTCTCTTCTCAGCTGGAGCAGCCAAACACCGTGGCCTGTGCTCCGCAACAATAACAGCAACCAGAGAAGGACAGAGGGCTGGCCCAGTAGGGTTTATATAGTGCCCTAAATCACAGGAGGCTCTGACAAAGAAGTGGGGAGAGAGGATGTGGGTATCATAGCAACTATTAATAAGCCAATGCATACTGGTGTGAACACAGCCGAGGTGTCTCTAAGCCTGTCTAATGCTGCACTTTAATGTTTCCTCATTTTTAATTGCACTCATGTACAAGTCAACTTTTAATACACCAGTGGATTTTTGCCCAAGTATGGCATTTAATGGACTATTTTATCGTTTTAAGTAACAAAACATACAATTTCCACCAATTAAGAACCAGCAATTACTGTAAACATCCCTCAACGAGAAGCAGACTATCAGAAAACAACAAGTTGACCTTTATGCTTTTATAGGGAAATATCTTTCAGCTGGTTAAATCCCCAGTAATTTGTATTTTGTGACTCACATGTTTTGCTCTAATTTCATGCTCTTGTTAAAATGTTTCTTGCAGTACCCATTGTGCTCATGCTAAAATTGTTGTTTATTTTGTCTTTGTTTAATTTAAAATGAACGCACACCAAGAAATTATTTATTTGTTGTGTTTATATTTCAGCATGAGTGCCAGTAAAAGCTGCAAGAAGTTGTGGTTTGCAGAGCCGGCGGTTCCGCTTGTAACCAGCCGAGGGCGTCACAGAGCAGAGGACAAAGTGGAATCCATAGTATGAGGTGATACACAAGGCCATTCACACTACTGACTACTTGTACCATATTTAGCAAATTTCCCAGACAAGATTGGAAATATCTAGGGGTCATATGTTTCAAGTGTATATTGTACATCATTTGAATAGTCCAGACTCCAGATATTCTCGTTTTACTCCTCTAGCTGTATACGTACAATTTACATTTTCTTGGCAGTTTTTCAGGTGCATAGAAACAAAACAACTAAATGTGGAACTCAATGAGGAATTGAGTGCTGATGATGAAATAGGCATAGGTTATTTGGCTGGCATGGCAGGGAGTGTTTATGTGACTCAGCTGATGACAATGCGTGCCGTGTCATAAAATGACCACAGGAAGTCCTGTGCTTTTATGAGCTTCTTAGACAAGCTTGGGGGTGTAGAAAAATGTTTCCTGATTTGAGCACGTGAGAGCAACTCACCACATGTTCAGCGAAGGATCCGAAAGAAACCCGACCATGCCAGGGCCCTAAAACAAGGACTTTACCCTGCCTTTCATCTGCGAGTGTCACTGCGGGTCAGCATGGTCCTGAGGATGCAACTGAAGGCTATACGCTATATGATCAGTACTACATTCACCGGAATCCAGCGAGGAAGTTATTCAGCCCCTGTATTTAACAAGAAGTGATGAGGACGTGTGGGTGCGGGTCATCTTTCCTGATACATTCCTGCATTGCCCCCGTCAGCTGATAAGGTTCTTTGTTCGTAGAGCAAACAGGAGGAAATACGCCTGCTGTAAATGCTCTGTGGCCCTTGGACGTGTTTTATGGTGTTACCGCTATGGGCAGAGCCATAAGTCTGATACCAGCATGCTTGCCATGTCATTACCGTAATACAGCTGGTCATTCTGATGTTGATTGGTGTTGAGTCAGTTACAGTAAGAAATAATAACTCCTGGCTTTGCTGGAACAAACTCAGAGCTCAATAATTTACAATTGCCTTATTAGTTTTAAGTTCAGAGCCAGCTACATTAACTTGTGGTCAACAGTTGCTTTTGGGAGGAAACAGGGAGAACTGTGTTGACCCTTGTGATTATTCCTAATTTTGCAGAAGAGTGTGCAGCTCGCTGGGCGGGCGAAAAAAAGCTATCGGCCTTAAAGATGATTAACAACATGTCTATTCTAATCAGCATCAAGCTATTATAACCTTTCCACTTGGCTCTATGCTCAACAATGGTTATCATGCAGCAACATCTCTCTCAGACACGGCCTGTTTTGGCCCCTATGATCGTACAGTAGATACGCGCTGGCGAGCAGGTTGGCCTGTGTATGTGTGCATGGCATTGGGTGTGTGAATCAGCTGAGGCTCATGTGGCTGGCCTGGCCTCGCTTCCTGCGACCCAGCGGGGCTCAGCCACCAGCTGCCTCGCACCCACTACACATTCCTGCTTTATTCCCAAGCTCGCCTCCCTCAGCTACACCGGTCAGGACAAAATGTATGCCAGCTGCAACATCATTAAGTAAATGGAATCCTTGCACAGTTTCTTTAAGGCGCGGTATTGAAAAGTTAGCCAAATCAGTCATGTGAAAATCATTATGTACGTCCTCGCAGAAACATGAATGTGCACATGAATCCATGCACTCAAATACACACACAGTAGGCTCCAGTTATTGCACATGCACGGTAAGCTGCTGCCAAGACGTAAAGCGCTCACCCATAGCAGCGTTGGTCCGTCAGTCAACAGTACCCCTTTGGTCCAGACTGATATATCTTAACAGCTATCAAGGCATTGGCACGGGATTTTGTACAGACGTCTATGGTTCCCAGAGGATGAACCCCACTGACTTTGGTGATTACTTGACTTTTCTTCTCGCTCCACCACGAGGTTGACATTTGTTTTGTTGTGTTTTGGGGTGAAATGCCTCAACAACTACTGGATGCAACTGTCATTCAAATTGGGTACTCTGGTTTTCATAGTCCCCAGAAGATGAACTTTGATGACTTCTGTGATCACATGAAATTGTATTTCGAACCACCAGCAAGTCAAAGTCTTCATTTATCTGGTGAAATATTTTCAACATCCACTGGATGAATTGGCACAACTCAATGACTGGAGATTCTCAGATTTTTCCTCTTGCAACTGGATGAGGTTGATATTTGCGTTTCTTAATGAGACATCTCAACAGCTACTAGATTTATTAACATTAAACATGAGATGAATAGAAAAACATTGGTGATCCCTTCACCATCATCATTTTCACTTGTCCAGTTGCAACCAAATACTTGCTAGCTAACATTCCCACCAGCTCCTGTTGTACTTTGTATGTATTGCCAATTAGCAAATATTAGCATTCTAACACGCTAAACTAAAATATCGTCACCTTCCTAAAATAATGGCCTACGTAATTTTTTGACAAAAATGATTTACTTGCCTAATTCATCTCCTCATGATACTGGCCACCTCTAGTAAAATCGCCTACATCCTCAGTTGAACAGATCATGCGATTTTACCCCTATAGTATAACGGCCTATGTCAAGAGTGTGACTTAGGCCATTTTATTTTGCATAAGCCAAAAGACAATGTGACTTAGGCAATTTTACAAGCTTTGGCATTTTGAAGCTAGCATTTAAGCTAGCAATTTAGTTAGCATTTTTTAGAGCATTTTTGTCAATGAAAATCTCACTCGAACATAATATTAGTAATCATAACATAATTTGACCGGTATTACAGTATGCCTGTTGTGCAGCTTGTGCACCCCGATTACATTTGGTCAAGTTTTTTGTGTTTTCTGAAAACTTATTTTAGGAAGGTGACGATATGGAAAATGGTATCTGTTATTAACATTAGCATGTTTGAACTGTCGTTGTGAGTGTGTTAGCATGCTGATGTTAGCATTTAGCTCAAAGCACTTGTGCCAAATACACCCTTTACTGTGATGAACAACTTAAGTTGTGCCAGAAATCCCTACTTTGCTCCTTATGCAGACACACAAAACCATCAGCATGGCTGTAGATATGTACCCTGTGTTCCTTTCTGGTCTGTACTGTCACATTGCATGTCAAATTAGAAAATTTCACAATAAATTTTGAAAGTGTGGCTACTACTGCTGTAAGATGTCGCAATATATATACATTACCGGTAGTGAGATGTGTTATTGAGGTTATTGAGGTACATTTTATATATATATATATATATATATATATATATATATATGCACATTACAGGGAACGTACAAGTGTACGTGTGGCGAGACAAAAAACAGCTGCCAGTCCAAGAGTTTACAAGAGAAATGTAAAAAAACAAATATTGTGTACAATTGTGTATTTATTTTCTATTTAATACAATAATCCTCATTTGAGCTTTATGTTAAGATACAGTTAAATCATGGGGCTTTTATGTTGAAAGGGAAGACAGAAAGACAGACAGGTAGACAGACAGGAGGCGTTACAATGCCTTTGACTGAATATCTCAAGTCATGTGTGTGCAGATTTTCTACCAAACCATCTGTTGAACCCCAGATTTCAAGGCAAAAACATGCTCAAATCTCTAATATAGTACATTCACCAGAGAGGAAACAAGCAGCCGATTGCATTGATATGCTTGAATATTTTTCTGGACTTAATAATTTATTTTTCAGACTTGTTAATAATGTGAACGTGAGCGTCAGTGGAGCTGTTAGTCCTGATTCAAAGTGACATGCGCGCACACACACACGCAAACGTGCACTCGACCGTATTAACACGCACGCGCGCGGCCGTTCACGCGGGTATGAATACCAGCCCCTATTGTCCTTGATCTCTCAAGAATCAATATCTCCTTGACTTTAAAATATATATATATATATTTTTTTTTTGCATAAATATGATCAAAAGTCAAGAGTCTGAGTGCACGCGACCGTGTTACTACGTGCACGTATGTGTGTGTGTGTCCCCACAAGGTAGTTAAAACAAGAATGAGTGTGAAGCGGCAGTGATTAGTTAACTTGAAACACCTGTCATGAGTGGGAGACTGAGTTGTATGATCCCCATAGCCTTCAGTGCATTATTTTTTTTCATAAAAAGCTTCATATCTCATCGCGCACACTTAGACACTCACACAGTCAGGATGTCAGCTGACCAACTGACAGTTCCTCCTGCTTGTAATAACGTAATCATGAGAAGCACAAGACTTCTGAGAACGTTTCCGTCTACTTAAATATTTGTAAGGATTTAACTTCAGTTTGTAAAGTGCTCACGTTTCCGTCATGAGAGAAAATTGTGGTCTGATTTAACATGGAGGTTGATGGAGCAGTTGGCCGGACTTCATGTCGCTTTCAGCCTTGCTGACAAAACAGTATAAGTTTGTTGGATTCCACAACGCATGTGTAGCACAAGCACAATATTTCCAACGTTTTCATATTTAAATTATGCCTCAAAAGTAAATATTGTGGAGTGAATGGCAAAATACAAATAAGGGGGTTAGTACAAAGCTCCTCCTGCTCTAGCGATGACATCACCACTCTAACCTGCCCCATACACACCCATTGTAAACTCTGAAATGGTTCCCACATTTTCCTAAACTTGAACAATAATTATATGAAAACTGTGCTAGCTATCAAAAAATGCCCAATTGGGCAAATAAACTCCAGACTTTTGTCAACGTTTTAAACTTCAAATCATTTCTCTACGATAAATTATGGCGAGTCACTGTGGGCACAAAGATAAATGTTTTTTTGCTCTCTTCAGTCCGAAACCCCAGTCAAGTGAATGGGACAATTTCTCACAGTTTTTCGCACTTTTCGGGAAAATGGCCGGTCGAATCTCTTAAAAAAAGTCATTTCAGGCGATTCCCGATCAGGCCGCACGTTTTGATGTATTTTGATGCATGCGGGAGGAGGACGCTGCGGGAGGAGATATGGTCCAATGTTTTGCGGAATAAGAAGAAATATAGGCTATAATAAGCCCGCAGGAGAACATGAAGTGTGCTTGCTGCAGGGGTCTATGACCCCTTGCAGCTGAGCCACACTTAATGACTACTAATAAAGCACACTAAGCTGCATTATGGGTCCAGAAGGTGCCGCATAAATCAAATGTATTTGTCCTTATCGTCACACACACATACTCAACCTGAAGGCTTAAGCTTTAGAGTCACACGCACGCACACACGCACACGCACACACACACACACACACACACACACACACACACACACACACACACCAAAGATACACTACACACCAAAGTGTCCACATCCACTACAAACAGCCCGACAACACACAGCCAGACATACACACCCTTCCCTCTGGACTGCCGTCACAGCACTCCAAGCACAGCTGTCAAAACTCAGGGACTTCCAGCACAACAATAGTTGGATGGCTTGGGAGGGCCAGAGTAAGACACAGAGAGGAGGGACGATGTGGCGGATGTTGAACTGACACTTCTGGACACTTCCCTGCTGCTCCAGACATTTACAGGTTGGATTTATATTCCCTGAATCGCTTGTTTCTCCCACACCCCCTTTCACTCCTTTATGTCACTCATATTATTCGCCTCCTTCTCTGTTCTAATGCTCTCTCTTTCCTCCCCCCCTTCCAACCCTCTTTTGCTCCAGGCACGGTCCACTGGGAAGACCTCCATCAACCTCACGCCTCGCATGTGAGTCCACATGTCCGAAGAAGTAATAACACTGAAATCCTCCAAATCAGGTCATGTCAAATTAAGGTATTTCGGGAGCCCACCCAAGTCTAAGAAAGGGGTCAACTGAAAGCTTGCTCGAGGCCAGATTTGCATGTCAAAATACACTCAATTATTCCGACTACATCACAACGTGGGACTTGAAACTCTCTAAATGTCTCGTAGTCTCTACGTTTCTGTAGAGTTGGCCTGCTGGTGTGACGTCAGATGTGGAAATGGGTGAGAAATCCCATTGGCATGCACAGATTGGCAAATCCAAACGTTTGCCTTAATTGCAGCAAGCAAGTGCTCCTCGGTTGAACTGGCTGCAATAACATGCTTTTTACCATTTCCATCCCAAATCCCCGGTAAGAATAAATTCAGCTCTGAAAAGTTTAAATTTATTTTAACCGCTGATGTCACTTGTTGACACCAAAAAGCCTTGTGTTTCCTGGTGTTGATTCAAATGCTAAAATGTCTTCTTGTAATTGAATAAATTAGCACACAGGTTACAGCATACAGTTTGCATAATCAACCTCCCATGCAACTTTTCAGTGTTCTATTACTGGAAATATTGCTTGTAGGAATCTATTCTGAGGCTAAAGAGATCGCTTCTATCTCAGCTTCATCTCTGATAACACAGAGATGTGTTGAACACTGATAAGGCTTGGACCTTGCTTGGGCTTACAAACAATCATTTGGCTTCTCGACAAGCATTCCTGGGAAGTTCACACCACACAGTGATTTATTGCCAGGATGTGGCTGTATAGCGAGAGTGTGTAGGCTCCAGGTTGAAGTAGCTGGTGGCACGACAGGTCAGCAAGATAGCTGAGCTATACGTAGCGGTCTGGGATTCATTCGGGGAAGCTCCCAAGGGGGCTGTTGACTGGAAGGAGGCGGTAAATCCCCATTTTGAGGACTTTTGCTGATGTTGTGCTACATCTTGTGAGGAAATGTGACCTAATCAGATGTCTATTGTGTTACGTTAGGAAATGTAAGGGAGAGTGTATGGTTGCAATTACTATATGTCGAGCACAGACATAAATCACACAATTGACTAATTTCTCAAACCTGAAAGAATACACTTTTACTAGATGATGTATATGTAAAAGTATCCGTTTAATCAGATTACAATGTAAAGTGTGGCAAAAAGAGAGAAGAAGCCATGCTATCTGCTCTGAGAATTGTTTTTGGTTTGGCTTTTTACATTTTCTGTTGCAAATAAAAAGAAATGCACTACAGGATTGCAATACTGTTTTTGTTTTGTTTGTCATGCTTCTGTTTGTTTCTGTTGTGCATCCCTGTGTTGCATAATGACAATAAATGATCCTTGAATCCTTAAAACAAGATTTTATAGCCACTTCAGCACAACAGCTGTAATTACAACAATGATACACTTTCACCTTACAAAGTGGATATGCTGAACATGCTAGCAAACAACTGCCCGCGCCAAAATGTACTCTAATTTTAGCTCTGTTTGGTTCTCCACCTCCTCTGGAGGGAAATATTAGACCCTAAGCGGCTAAATGCTCCACTACATTCACCAGCTGGATGCTAACTGAGTCTGCTCTGAGGTGCTGGGCAGGTGTATTAGTGGGTTTATCATTGCTTTTTCAGACAGAAACGATGTCCGTGAGAGCAGTGAAAGTGAACCAAAACAGTGAAACTGTGAGCTGTAAAACCAAAACGCTGAGCTAAAAGATGCTAAAATGCTCCGTAGAGCTGACTGGAACTAGAGTGAGTTTGTCCATTGATTATGTTTATTGTAGCTTTACATTCTGGTGATGGCCTCTCCAAAGTGAAAAATCCAAAATTAAATCCAGATGAAAACAAAAATCTAAGCTATTCTTGGGTTCAGTGGCATGAGATATTTTACCTCTTTCTTTGGTATTAATTAAGAAATGCAAATGCTTTAGACGGATATGCATGTGTAGGTTCAAAAAGCCTGTCAGTGCTATTCTGAGCCGCCACTTGCTGCTGTTTAGATGAAAATGTGCTGAAGCTACAGCTGCCACAACCTTCGTATCATCCTCTTTCCCTCCACGTGTTCACCACGGGGAAGTAAAACAAACACACATCCTGAACTCATCTGCATGCTCCATCTGAGTTGATGTATACAGGTCCTCAGCAGCCGAATGAGATGCCAAGCACTTCTCAAGTGCAAGGAAATGGTGCGGTTTCACAATTCCTAGATTAGGACTGAAATCTGCAGTTCCCCCCACCACTTTAAGTGGCTGTGGTGCACACACAAACCCACTGAGACCATAGAAACATACACAGTGGTTTAGTGTTGGGCTCTGGCCAAGATAAATGACTGCTTCAGGTGAAAACAAACCGTGGCCCCAGCAGAATCTTTTTTTCTTCTTCCATTTGCAAGTTTCGGGGCGACTTCTCTTTGTGCGTCAACTGTTCTTCCACATATGCTCGGCTTCGGCTCCTCCACCCTCTGAGCACTCTTCGGGCTTGTGAATTATTCAGAATGAGGAATAAAAGTTTAAATGGTGCTCTGCAGACACAAGTGCTTCACATGTGTTGAGGACTAAAGGTGGAACGACCTTTTTCAAACGCTTAACTGGCAGATATGAGCAAGTTGAGGAGAATAAGTGAAGGAGAAGGAGACTTTGTCATCCATGAAGCATGATCTTGAAAGGGGAGAAAGACACTCAGTCACTCTACAGTTGACCACATTAAAAGTCCTGAGCTGCAGTAAATCCTGCTTAGGGATGTTTACCTCTGCTGTGTCATATACTCATTTATCTGAGGGCAGTTTTACAATCGTGTGTGTGTTTATGGTGCATATTATGAACTATTATAACTGTGGTGTGCGAGATAATGACTCCTTGGCAAAAAAACAAACAAAAAAAGTGGATGTTTCAGCATAGAGTTCTTTTTACATGATTGTATTAGCTAAATTGCCTCTGCAGATATTTTGTTCTAAAGACAGTACAATCAGAATTGAAGATGAAAACCTTTTCTCAGCGTCTTTGAGTGTTTTGGAGGATCACCTGAGTGAGAAAAGCCTGCAGAGGCCCTGAATGGCTTCAATTAAGAGAACAATTGCTTTAGTCACACAATTATGAGCTCAGGGTGACTAAATGCAAAAGGCCCTGAAGGAGCGCAGCTAAAGATCTCTGGCATCCCATTCAATGTGGTCCACCCACCCCCCGCTGCTCATTACTGGGACCACCAACTGGGAGCAACATTACTGAAATGAGCAACAACAGCACAGGGCTGCAACAGTCACGATTTATTCAGTTTTAAGTGACAAGCAAAGGAACAGATGAGTGGAACAAGGAATGATGAGCAGACGTTGATCGTTCATCAGGGTTTTTAGTGTCATCATTAAACACTTGTCAGGAGCTCCTAAATCAAGAATCACAATTAAGTCACAGGCTCAGATTTCTGTTTTTTATTACGTCACATGTTTATTAACGTTGGAAGAAATGGTCAGATTCAGGAGTAAAAATATCCAGACTACAATGGTCACAATACTCTACTCAATACTATCAAAAGCAAAAAAATCGATAGGTTGCAATTTTTTTTTTTACAATTTAGATTTACTCTTAGTCTGCTGGCTAAAATGTATTTGTTTTAGTTGACGGAAACTAATGCATGTATTCTTAATGTATTCATTTATTTAAACATATATTAATACCATATATAAGGATTTAAAGTACATTTAAGCTATTCCTTTTCAATTCTTGTGAGAAACGCTTCTATAATCGTTTGTTGTGACAAATTCCAAACTGGTTGAAAAATCCATACTTAAGGACAAAACATAGAGTTATTGTAATACAAAAAAACAGTATACCAGTTCCTTAAACCAGCCTCCAAATATAAAATTGCTATAATTTAAATCATGGGCTGAAGAAGTGTTAGCAAACGGTGAAAGCGTGGCTTGTAAAGATACTTATCCCAGTTTGACTTTCGTTCTTACTTGTTCTTTAATTGTGTTTAATTTTATACAACTGCAAAATGTATATGTGTTGTTTTTGTCAGTTTGGGATAAAGAAGAAAAACATAATAATTCTGGTGGCCTTAAGTGACTTATGTCACTTCATGGGTTGGGCTGGCCCTGAAAATATGCGTACTGAACAGGACTAACCACTGGCGTAACTTTTTTTCAGGTGTCGTCTTACTTTTGACTCAAGTTATATCTATTAATACCAAATCCAGACCCACATTTTGTTTGGACAGAATTCTCCCTCAGACGCCAGTTTGGTTCAGAGACGAATTTCACAGCGACAATTGAAAGTGCCTTTACAAAGTCAAAGTACAAAGTAGACAAAAACCCTGAATGCCATCAGAAAACCATGCTGAAAGACATGGAAATCCACTCCAGGGAGGTTGAACCTCCAATCAACTACCTCCGTTCACTTGAGGAGCAATGCGGATGTGAACTGATGGACAGCGAGGCTCACCCCAAGCAAATCTGAGGGGAGGATCCTCCTAGGGCTCCAAGAAAAGAAAGAGGACAAAAGTTGGAGCCATGAGAAGGCTCTTATGCAGAAGGAGATATGGTACCTGAAAGCCAAACTGGATTAAGGTCAGGCAAAACACCCCAGAGAAACAGACTACCTGAACCAGGTGAACAGACTACCTAAACCAGGGAAACAGACTAGGAAAAGTCAGGCCACACCATGGAAAAGATCTAGATGAATGGTTGAATAATCTATCTAAGATATTGGTATGTATACACTAGTTTGTGGAGAGATTAGCTGCTGAATCAATCATTTGATGTACTCATGTTTGAGAAATCCCTTTCACATGCCGGAGGGTTTCAGGACCAACTTGCTCAGACATTCCATAGGCCTCTCCTCCTCCTTCCCTCGCCTGTTTGCTGAGCGCAGCACTGAGCACCGTAAATGCACACAAATATATAGATTTCATATACATGCCCTCACAAGTTCTGAATGGGTTGATGAAATCGGCAGCCATCTTGGGTACGCTGTTAAGGTTTTCGGGGCTCAGCAGAGCAGCACACTTCCACTCGGCTCATGCTTTGCTTTGGCAACAGGATTTCTCCTTGGAGAGGAATGAATGTGCAAATGTGTTACAGGTGGGATTCATTAAACTCAGACCTGGCACATTGGTACTCGCTCTGCACAATTACCATGTTACAAAACCAGGGAGCAGAGGAATGCTTACGTACAGCTACACGGTAGATGAGAGTACACTTCTCGCACCAAAAAAGAAAAGTGTATGAGATGTGTATTTAAAGAACACGCTCATGCACAATCTGCATCCACAGCTGAGATTTAAAGGGGCGGTTTCACTGCTCTCCGATGAGCTCCTCAAAACAAAATGACCTATTATTAATGGAGTAGTTTGTGCCAGCGTTATTTCACAGAGGATGAGGAAGGAAGAAATTCAAATTTCACGAAATCTTTTTATCCATGTTCAGCCTCCAATTCACGCAACTTCAAGCTGTCAATACATCATATTTCATTTATAAATAAAAAGTATTTAACTTATCACTCTTCCAGCATATTCTCGTCATCTAAGCGGTGGTTTTCATTTCTATGAATAATGTCTGATGTGTGGTTTCAGTTCACTGAGCGGCGGCCACATCACAGAGCATTCTCACAGAAATGCCTCCACCCAGACCATTAAAGAACTAAAGGCATTTATTGTGTAGGGACACTGAATATGTAAGAGCTGACTGGAAACTGAAGGTGTTCAACAGATCCTAATTATCTCTGACGACTAAAATGCGTGGAATTCGTTTGCAGTGTTGGAAGCAATGAAGTCTTGGGCCTTACTGCACTAATGGGAACTGGCTTGCAAAGCTGTGTGCTTTTTGATTTGATTTAAGCCGTTTTTTTACATTTCTCTTGTAAACTCTTGGACTGGCAGCTGTTTTTTGTCTCGCCACACGTACACTTGTACGTTCCCTGTAATGTGCATATATATATATATATATATATATATATATATATATATATATATATATATATATATATATATATATATAGTATGCACATACTACCCAGTAACAATAATATATACAATCTGAAGGATGCACACTTGACGCATTAAAGTAAGACGATGTAACTAAAAGTAACTAAAGTTGAATTCATCGATAAGGTATAACCAGTCTGTTATGGTGGTTAATGTCCGCAAACGTTTGCAAACTTTATAGATATTGCCCTGTAACAGATATTTTCGCTGATTGTGCTTCTGTTGCAGTATGTAGCATTAGCATTATCCAATATTGTGGTAATAGTGGCAGCTGTTCAGCTATAGGCTTGCTCTGAATAATATATGAAACACTCACTTAAAGCAACTCTAATGACAGAATAAATGAGTCATAAAGCCAGCAAACTAAAGTTAAAGCTATCTATAGCTAAAGTAAACATCTTACTATAAAGCAAGGAAACACTTACATAAACGAAATACATAAACTTAATTGCATTATTTGAGTCATAGTTTTACCATGTTGTCCTGATTTTTTTTTAATAGGGTTGATGTTTCTGTATTTTACTCCCCATTCATCAAAAATACTTTGGTAATTCCCACTGTATGCAAACACTTGCTCACACCAAATCAAACACACACACACACACACACACACACACACACACACACACACATTTCACAGTAGGAATGCAGGTCTCTCTCCCGCTGGACAGCCGTGCGTCAGTCACACAACCATCCACCCTTCACACCTGGTGATCAGGGCATGGTGCGTTCAAGTGACCCGCTTTCCCAGAGTGCACAGCCAGATAATTATTTCCAGTTGCAATTAGAATAGCTGCAAGATTTTTTTTTCTGTCAGCAAAGGGAATCAGTAAATATCCTTTCCCTTGGTCTTTGCTTGTCTGACACGCTTGTATAAATACCTTCCACCTGGTCATGGGAGTGTCTTTAGGGGAGCTATCAAAGCATTCATAAAAATCAAGATGTATGTGACATCCAGTGGATTTCCCCCGCGCTGCACACGGCAGGCCAACTCTTGAGGGCCAGACCGGGGTAAAGTTTCCCCTCTTTTCCTCCCTGACTAGCGGCTGACGCCTGATTGCCTATGATGGGCTTTTTTTTAACGCCCTGCACGTGTTGTTCCGCTGCTCTGTCGTCTGTCTTCTTAGCGTGGTGTTTCTCTGGCCTCTGCTGCTGCTGGGCTTCTGCCTCTAACGTGAGGTTGTCATTCCAAAACCCGACCTCAAAACGTTCCCCATCTCATGTACTTCACGCTTTGTTCTTAAACTCTTAACTCTCACGCTTCGTTTACAGATTAGGGCCTGCGCTGGCGTATGTGAAAACACAAGAAGAGGCAATCGGATATTAGGAACATGACTGTGAATGAATACATCTGCATGTGTAGATCCGTCTGCATCGCTGAGCGGCTTGGCTTGCGTGTGAAACATTCATATAGTCGAGACTGATGACACGCACACTCATATCTGGTGATCAGAAACTCTGGGAAGGCGGCCATGATGGAGGGTTGCCTGACTCCTGTGTGTTCGACCCTGTGAAGACTGATTGTTCTGTCTGAAGACTGATGAATGCTGCTTGAAAAGGAAGCAGATTCGTGGGAGGGATGGTGTAGGTACTCTGTTCTGTTTGTGGGGTTGAAAAGGAAACACTGATTTTCCTCAGGTTTGCTCTTATGTTAGATACATGATGTGAAAAGGTCAGCTGTGTGAGCCAGCTTTGTGTAATTCTAGATTTGTTTTTCCACAGCTCATCATAGATTCATGCTTATTACATTTTAATTCAACTGTGTGTTGCAGAGACAGTCTCAAACCTGTAGGGGGCAGTGTTTGTTTTACTCACCAGGGTCCGACTCTGGCCATAACTGGGCATATATGGTACAGGTGAGAGCAAAAACTCCAGGGCCAGCCTGCAGAGATGGCAACATACTTTCCATTCTTTAATGAAGCCCCTCAATGACTCCTGCACTGCAGCACTTAAAGCACACACACACACACGCACACAGACACACACACACACACACACACACACACACACACACACACACACACACACACACACACACACACACACACACACACACACACACACATTTCCACTGGAGCGCGAGCCCTGATAATAGATGCCACATAGGTAGCCTGTGAAGTATTTCTAAAATGCCAAACTGCTGTGAGGGTGTAGACGGTTGAAGGACACTAATGTAGGAGCTGAGGCCTAATATAAACAGCATTATTCACATGAAAGCGCGGCCGCGGCCATTAGGACTTTTCGGAGAGGTGGTACTTCTCCACCGGCACCCTAATGGCACTTCTCGTTTAAACATGCAGGTCTGTGTATACGTCGATTGCGTTGTAATCTGTCTTTCCTGAAAAAATCAGCTGTAAAATGATGTGTCATTCTTTATTTTACACATACATTTCCCCATACCTGGGATCTCGTCAAATCATAACACAAGTCTTCATCCAAACCTTCGGGGGGGGATTTCTTTTTTTGCTTTGTTCAGAGCGTGTGCTTTCTGTATGTTACAACTAGCCTGTTATCCCATAATAACAGTTTTTCCTTTCCAGTTTTCGCTGAGAAGCAATTGTAACAGCTGTTCAAATACATGTTCTCTTCCATTGTAAAACCCACAATAGCACGTTTTAAGCCTGTAACCTGAGAATATAGCTGGCAAGTGAATCCGTCTCACACAAAATTATTAATCCTACAGAAACTACGGTCGCCATCTAACTGGAAGAAGCTTTTGAACTTCTTGTGCGACGAACGCACCAGACCTGACCACTGTCAGCAGCAGCACACCGTGGCTATCCCACCGGCAGCAGATTGAAACGTGAAGCAGATCAAAACATCCTTGTAATCTTTGGAAGGGCCAATCGGAAGAAGAGAGGAACATACAGTAAGGCGATGAGGATGAATAACACATTTATTTCTTGGCTGCGGCTACAATGGCCCTCTCAATAGGAAATCAAACAAATTAAATAATTGTTAAGTCACAGACGACGAAGATTAATTTGATTTTAATTTCTCTCGCAAGCCAGAAGAATCTGGCCTTCTAACTGCATGGTTTTGATCAGTGAGAGATTGCTTGTTGCTCGGCTGTTTTTGGCCTCTCCGCTCAACATCCATCTTGTCAACACATTGATCAACTTCCTCTTTCACTGATAATGAGTTTAGTGAGTTTTACAGTACCGCAATTATTGTGAGACTAAAATTGGCCCGATGATTTACAGTTGTTTTTCTATTCTGTGTTGGATTTTCTTGTTGTAGGTATTTCGCAGAAAATTATATATACTGTATTCAAATCAGATATTCAAAATGTTAGGAGACTCTGCCACAAGTTTTGGGATTATGAAAGTCAAAGTTGCTGTGTCAACAATACATAAATAAATAAAGGAAAATCCAAGTAGGCATTTGTGAGAGAATTTTCTCTGGGGATTATAGGAACCATTGAGTCGTTTTGGGTTAAATCCTGCGGTACCACTCTGTGACCCTTCCGCTGGCCAAGCCCTTCCAAGATTAAAGGTGAACACAGGGGCAAATCAGTTATCAAGTCAGAAACACTCTTCGTCAACTTCCAACTGTGCCGTTACTGCACAGGCGCATGCACACACACACACACACACACACACACACACACACACAGTCGACCCTCATCCTTCCTGCAATGGAGGTCATGACCCCATGTACTACAACCAAGAAAGGAATGGGGCTGAGGATGCCTGACCATGAAAAAGCCATACGATCATTTTCAGTTCTTTGTACATAAAGTTTATTGGCCAGAGATGATGTATCTGAAAGTTCAGAAGTATGGATGAAAGATGTACCTAAAGTCTATGACCAAACATAAATGGAAGTGGAAAAAGTGTGGAAAGAAGTTAATGGACGTCCTGGGAGATATAAATTTCTTTTATTTTTCTTGGCCGACCGCAGTGATTTCCTTGAGTTTCCATTGGTTGCACGGCAACCTCGCAGTGACTACGAGACTCCAGAAGTCACTGCGCTCGGCCACGGATCTGGTAGTATTTTGTTACTTTTGGACAGAACCAGTGCTAGCTGGTTCCCCGCTGTTCCCAGTCTGTATGTTACGCTAAGCTAACCAGCTGCTTCACATGAACTATACAGATTTAAAAGGGGTACAGATCTTCTCATACACAACTCAAAAAAACCATTGAGCATATTTTCATAGTTTATAATCAATTTTCTTTCGCTAATGGTGACAATATCCCAAGATACGAGAGTCTATTTCAGACTCACTGTGAGTGGGGAAAACATTTGGCTGGCCCACTTTGTGTTATGAATATGTTTAGGCTCAGTTGTGGTTGGGTTAAAGTCCTTCAACACTCCAAACACAGGGAAATCTGGAGAAATGAGGCCCACTGAAACTGTAGGAGTTCATAATGGGGGACTGATGAGTGACAATATGTATAAGTCTAAATTAGTCAGAGAGAAAAAAGGAGACACAGAACCAGAACCAGGTGTATGTGTGATTGACTGTAAAAGCTGATATACTCTCTAAAAAGTATTTTTACCCTAACAGTACAACAAGCATGTGCTGGTGTTACTAAGAGACTGTTGTATTTGTTTTGTTCCTGTTGAAGTGCTAAGTCTGAAATGTAATTTACTGTATATCCCACCTGATGGACTGTAAGTTAAAGTTCTCCTGATGCTAGTTTTCACAGCAGTTGAAATGACAGATTGCTTTTCCATTTCACAGTTTATTTTAAATTGCCTGTGAAAGCGTTTGGCACACTAGCTGAATATTTGTTTCAAGACTTCTGTTTTCCTGATAAGCTACAGTAAGTCAGGTCATTTTAAAGCATTAGATTGTATATTGCTTCATGGATTTTGCTGTTAGTGAGTTGATTCTTATTTGTTTTTTGTTAGTTTTTTGACTCAACTTTAGAACTGTGTGAAAAGCAATCTCCTAAACTTGAAGATTATAGCAGACAATAAAAGTAGGAAATCAAAATAAAGAATAAATGAGGAAACATGGAGCCAGGTGCCAAAGATTATGTTTAGAAATGTGCGCAGGTGGAGGGACTGACCTAAAAGTTTGAGGACGCCCTAGCTAGCCAAACCTTTAGCATCACATTTCTGCCAATGATAAAAGATTAAACATCTGCCAGTATAATTTTATACTTTGTGGGAAATTAAGCCTGTCTACTTTTGGCTGAATATTAAAACTGCAGGAATCAATATTTCTATATCTATATATATATTTTTTTTACAATGTATTAAATAGCTTTGTGTGATGTGAAAGGGTCGTCCAAACATAATTATCACCTGACTTTATGGCTCTATGGGACGCTTTAGTTTACTCTCCCCACTCTCATAAGCAGCTGTTTCCACCAACACAGTCTGATAAACCTACTGTACTCTACCTGCCCAGCACAGAACCGCAGATACACTAAGAAGGGCACGTAACGGCTCCAGAGCCAGATATCATAAAACAGGAGTCGACCAAGAGATTACTATACAAGGAATATTGGACTAAATTGGTTTGATGTACAAAAAACCCGACTCCAAATGAGGTCAATGTCATTTCTGCTGGATGTTTAAATAGGCAACTAAATCTTACATGTTTGTAAAGCTGCCAATATGAATGGAAGTGTAATTTGGAATAATCAGTTTAACGGTAATCATTTTAGACCACCTGAATAAGTACAGCGTTTACTACCAACAAAGAAATGTAATGATTCAGACTTTATCTTGTTCCCTTTCTGAAGTCATGAAGGGCTTAGTGGATCCTAGCAGTGAGTAAGTGGCTCCTCAACTGGAAAAACATTGGCTTATAGTTGTAAAGACCTAATGAAGCATTAGCTCACACTGCCCATTGCACTCCCCGAGCCCCACCCAGATGGAGGGACTGTGAGTGGGAAAGAACCCAGGAGCTGGACTGACAGTCTGGCCGTCTAATCCGTTATCTTTCATGCAACCTGTTGCTCCTCAGCCACTCGGCCGCCCCTGCAGCTTCCTCTGGCCAGAGGTTTCGCGTACGCTCCGTTGACAGCTATCTCCCAGAGCAATTGTTGGTACACACGATTGAACTGCTTACCCCAACAACAAGTTTCCTATAACCCCTAATCCAGGCCGCGGAGGAGACCCCCTCTTAGCCTTTTGACCCTTCCCTCAATCCAAAGCCCCTCCACTCCTCTTCCTCCTCCTCCTCTTCCTCCTCCTCCGTGGTGGTGGTGGCGGTCGATGAGCCGGTGAGATAAGCCTGGGTGGAATTCCCGTCTGGGTGTTCTTGGGAGTGACCTGGGTGGCAGAGGAGCGTCAATGAAAATCACTCAGCACTCCGCTCAATGAGGAACTAGTCTGAGCCATGGCTGCCTTTCACATCGCTCTGATTTCTGTTTCCACTTTGTCTGGCTCCGTCTCTTCCTTTTCTGTTGAAGGTATTGCAGCAACGAGAAAAGGTGGAGGAAACAGCAAGGCTGACTTAGTTGGGAGCATGTGTGAACTTTTGACAACCTCTAACCTCGGGTAAGACAGACTTAAAAAGTCTTGTTGTGCATGAATCAAGGAATGAGCTTAGCGCTGGAAATGAGCTTGAAAACGGCTCCAGGAATGTGATCTAATACAAATCCGATTTAAAAGAACTATGAAAAAGAATCATACTTGAGTCAGATGTACTGTATCGCTGGACAAAGTGACATTTTTCTTATAAAAGACTGCAAGCGAGAATGCTCAACTGCCCAAATGCTATGACTTGAGCCATTTGTTCTTGTCACTGGTTTGCAAGCATTGTAGACTTCTCCAAGTAAACAAACCTCTCAAATGAGATGTACAACTATAGTCGGCCATATTAAACCATGTGTCCAACACTTCCTGAGAGACCGTGGGTCCACAGTGGAGGGGCCAGTTGTCTGGGAAAGAATGCTAGGGGTCTAGAGTGGCCCGGGTGAGGCAACGGCCTGGCCATTGTGCCCCAGGAGAAGGTAATTAGGAAGTGAAACCTTGACCAGTTGACAGCAGGCTTTGTTCAGGGGCGAGTGGGCCGAGAGAAATGCTTTTGAAAGCTATTTCACTTTCTTTGCTGAGGCGACCTCAACCCCTTCCTCCAGAAACACGCTGGGGGAGATCATATAAGTTTCTGAAGAAAAATGCATGGGAGGGGGGTTAAGTGGTATTTATTGAAAGAGAAGAAATCTATAGGCAGTGCGTTGTTTGACAAGAGCACCAAACCAAATATACATGTACAGTATCTGTTTACCAAAAATGTCATTTCTAATCCACATTGAACTACAGTTCCAGTAAAACTTTATTTACATCCCCACAAACTGTGCCACAAAAAAGTATGTGTATGTGTAAAAAAAAAAATAGAAACATGTATAAAATATTTGTCTAGTTCTAATCCAGTAAAGCCACCTCTTTTTAAGTGCTGCAGCTGCAGATGAAGCTTCCACCCAGCCCATAACCAACCTAACTTGTCCTGCACTGCACATATATTTTGCTGAGTCTATTTTCTTTCTCCAATTCTTTATCAATGTGAAGGTTTAGAAGAAGCCTGTATCTGATTCTGAGCCGCTGAATCTCAACTGAAACCCAACACAATTACATTATTTTAGTTGTGTCAACATATCCACATCTCAGACGTTGCAATTATAGCAATTGTAGTCAACATTACTAATTTAAAAACATTTCTTGCAAATTTGCCAGGCTTTTATGAAACTTAGTGATGGAGATGATCAACAAAAGGGTAATGCTGGTTTAGTGTTTCTCCAGAGTGTGAGAGAAAAACTAATAATTGTCACTCACTTCATCATATTCAGTTTATCACTGCAACAACATGCTGCTTTTTTAACAAGGCTTGGAAGATGAAACGATGATAACATGGAGAAACAGGAAGGTAATTGCTAAAAGCCAAACCGACAAACATTGTGTCTTTTATTCGTGTCTTTAAACGTTTTTAAAGAGTTATTGTTTTAGGCAATTATGTTCAACAGTAACAATGTCCAAAACAACAATCAAATGACGGCTTCAAAGTTTTAAAGTTTTAAATGGAAGTTTTTCCACCTTTCAATGTTCTTTTTCTTTCTACCTTTGAAATTGTTCATTAATCTAAAGTCTAGTGACGTAATTAATGTGTGTATATTTTGCATTTTAAATTTGTAAAAAATTGAAATTAAGACATTACATAAACCTATAATAAGCCTTTATTGTCAAAGCGATTTACACAGTTTTTATAATAACGATAACATCCTCCAATAACAAGCTGTTTATTACTCACACCTCCCCATCTATGCCACAGGCCAGCTGTAAATGATTTAGTGAAGGTTTTAATCATGTGTTGCAACCCCAAAGTCCACTTTCAGTTTGGTGTAGAGAAAGAGTCAGCTTTTGAGATGCTCGAGATCAAATCTGAACAACGTCAGAGTCACATTAGTGCCCTCTGCTACTGCACCAGAGAGACGGACAGACACTGTGGTGCGTTTGAGTGAATCTAAAAGAAAGTGTTACAAATTAGAAATAACTTTGGTATCTGATCTCCCACAAACGAGCAAATCAGGCCGAGCAACTTAGAACTGATTGGTAGTAAAGAGAAAGACACTATCATTTCTGATATAAAACAAAGTGGTACTAAGTGAACATTTTAATGACTCCATGTAACTCCAGAGTGTAAATACTTGTATGAATACAACATGGGAACTAGTATTTTTCTTTTTTTTATCGTCACTGTTTCATCACCTCTAAGAGTCACACCAGATATTTCCACACACTCTCACCTAAATACACACGTTCATAATGTCATAACACCCTTGCTTTCAAAAAGCAGTCTTTTCTAGTAAGGCTCATCCCAGTCAGTTCATACAATACAGACCTTGACTTTGTGCAGATGTCTGAGGCTCAAGGCTGTTGACACAAAAGCGTTGACTGGCAGACGGAGGAAAGATCCCTCTCCCGTGGTCCATTCCCACTGATGATGCTCAACAACCTGTGTCATTTAGATGCTCCTTGCTTATCACAAACTTGTCAGAGTGACTGACGGGTGACCCATCTAAGTACCAGCGTGAAGTGGGAGAAGGATTTCCCACAGTCCTGCAGGAACAGTTGAGCTGGTCTGCAGCTATGATGCACACAGATGAGGGCAGGATCTAAGGTGCATGTAGAGAAAACGGACAACTTTAGTCTTTTGAAATTTAGGTTAATTTTATCTGTGAGTTAACTAACATTTACCTATATAATGTTCCACATTTTGTCTTCTATACAGATGAGGGGCTTCAGTAGCGTAAACTAAATTTGGCTAATGTATATCAATAAATTCAAAAAGAATTGAGACATTGAGAGTCAAATCAGCCCAGCAGTTACACTTTTGTGTTTCATGATGAGCGAAGGTGATGTCCGCTCTGGCGGTCACCCATGAGTCCATGAGAAAGATTTAATCCACAAACAAGCTGGAAAAGTAAGTTTCCCAAAAGGATCAATAGCAAGACAAAGAAGAAAGTGCTCTCCTGGTTTTCTCTGGGTAAAGTTCTGTTCTGTGGATGGGACATTAAAACACTCTTGCTGGTTTTTATTGTCCTGAACTTCAGCAAATCTGTACTCAAGTGGACAAACACATGTACACACGTTGACAAATTAAAGGACAAACTCAAGCATATGAATGGAGCAACAACAATTGCAGATGTGCGATCACAGACCCGAGCAATCTCAATCCTGATGGAAGTGGTTTCTTCCAGGGTAACAGTGGAGGATTTATTACCCCTATCTGGCAGTGAACATCCTTGTGTCCCATCCCATGTGTGTGTGTGTGTGTGTGTGTGTGTGTGTGTGTGTGTGTGTGTGAGTGTGTGTGTGTGTGTGTGTGTGAGTGAATGTGCGTGCGTGTGTGTGTGTGTGTGTGCGTGCGTGTGCGCATGTGTGTGTGTGTGAGTGAATGTGCGTGTGTGTGTGTGTGTGTGTGCGTGCGTGTGTGCATGTGTGTGTGTGTGTGTGCGTGTGTGTGTGTGTGTTTGTGTGTGTGTGTGTGTGTGTGTGTGTGTGCGTGTGCGCATGTGTGTGTGTGCGTGTGCGAAACTTCCAACAGAAATACAGACAATCTTAAAGGTTTCATTAAGATGAGGTTGTGAAATTATTTATGTTAACTAAATGGATTTTGATTACATTAATAATTCCTCTTAGCTTCCAATTCCCATAACCCCTTACTTGCTTCAAACTTGTAATGTACATGAATGAATCAAGATCATTTTGGGACAGCAGTCTGGTATGTTGATAGATACCAGAACTAAAGTTGTCTGGTATGTTTGGAGAATTTTTTTTTTATTTTAAGTTGGGAAGCTGACCCAAATATCAGGTCAGGAGAGATGTCCTCATATTCTGTTGAATCTGTTGTTTTTCATAATTTGGTTTTATTCAGTTGTTGTTTGATTGGCTGTTTTTTCTGCATTTTGAGTGCTTCTTATTGTTGTTTCCTCAAGCAATTGTTGCTTGCATTGCTTGCTGTTGGGACTATAACACACTTTCATTTCATTTTCACACTGACAATAATGTAATATTAAAAGCCATACACTGTCACTGTATGATAGGCCTTACAGTATGTATTTTATCTGGATATGTATTCCTAACAATTCATATTTTACACTTGCTGTTATTTTATCATTTTGAAACCTGTGTGAAGAAATAAATGGACAAAACTGAACACTGTGCACATCTTCAATACACACTAACATACAGGAGGATAAATCCAAATGAATCAATATGTCAATCGCATCATCTTCAAGATCTGCAGTTAATAACATTTTCCAAATATTACTTGTTTCTGCAGAGGAAAGTCATGAGTGTCTTCTTTAAGATATTAGTTGAATATATAAATATTATACAGATTTGTTTGCGTACTTAATGAAAAGCAGGTGTTGTAACACATAAAAGCAGGGAAATATCAAAACAATGGGAGTAAATGGTCGAACGTGTTCCTGATGTGTTAGTTTCATTGTTATATATTTTTAAGATCTATTTGTATATGTTTACAGTGAATATAATTATGTATTAAGGAGTGGTAGAAGTAATCAATACTTCTAGCTTTTTTACTTTGGTTTCAGCATCAGTTTCAAGGTAAAAATGACTTTTTCCTACTCTCCTCTTAGGCGTGAGAACACAGCAGGTTTGATCTCTCACCTTGACTGACAACAATGACTTTCAGGTCCTCTGATTGACTACAAGGTGATGGATCTCCTGGGGTCTGGCAGCTACGCAGAAGTCACCCAAGGCAAAAAAAATGAAACTGTGGCTGTAAAAATCATCTTAGGTTTTCAGGGCATTGAGGACAAAGGAAGAGGTGCAACACAAATCATGTCTATTGTCATTTCTCTTTTATAATAATTCATGAACACATTGTATTCACATCTAGTCTTATTCTAACATGGCATACAACATCATTTTGTTGATGACATTAACAATGCCGCAGACAATATCTGTGGTTGTTCATGATCTCAGTTGGCCACTGCTCTGGAGTTCCTAACGAGAACAATGATTGTTCATGCTGATTTAAAGCCTGAAAATATAATGATGGTGGACCATTTACAGCAACCATTAAAAGTCAAAGTCATCGACTTTGGCCTAGCATGTGATGATACCGAGGAGTGGACGGGTGAGGAGCTTCAGACCCGGTGGTACAGGTAAATAACTGGTAACTCAAGTTCTTAGTCAGGCTGACTTTCTATTAAGTCTTTATGACCACAGGGACGTGCTTGTGCTTCTCTTGCTTGTCTAAAGGTCTTCAGAGGTCCTGCTGGGAGCTTCATTCAACGAGGTGATCGACGTTTGGTCTCTTGGGTGCATTGCTGCGCAAATGTTAACGAGCATCCCACTGTTCCCTGGCACGAATGAGCATGATATGATCAGTATTACACTTAAAGCCCAAACAGCAATGTCAACTTCAGCAATAATGTCTTTGTATTTCTTTGTGTAAGTCACACATTGTGTCAAAATGCACATTTTGTCTGATCACCAAAGATCAGTGTGTTTGTAACATTTTCAGCAGTTCTCTTGTGAAACCATAACAAATGTACCTTGAATTATAACTCAACATTGTGTTGTGCCCACAGATGAGGCACATTTCATACACCATTGGGAAACCACCAGACCTTATTCTTGATGCTGGAATGTATACAGCAGAGTATTGCAGTGCACCATACGCCGGACTGGGACCCCCACTGTGGCAATTGACATCTAGCTGAGTTTATACATTTATGTGTCAATGCATTCAGAAGAAGCTAGCTAAGTCAAACATTTATTCTCTTTAGGTTGCTGTGGAAGTGAGACAATTGACTGGCAGGCCACACACGATTACAAGCCTGAAGGATCTGGCAAAGGTCTCCTTTGGAAAACAGGCTTTTATGACTTGAACATCAGAACACATAAACAAGTTCTTACTGTTTTGTTTCATCCTGATCTTCCACAAGGCGTTTCATGAATTATCTGGAGAAAATCCCGAGGCTTATAATAGTGACCGAGCCAATTTTGTGGATTGCCTCACAAAGATGCTGCTGGTGGATGCGGCTCAAAGGATCACACCGAGCCAAAGGCTGCAGCATCCGCACTTGACAATGAGTCACCTTGGCATATTCCTCAGCCCCCAGTAAGTGCGTGCTTGTATGCTGTGTGTATTATCTCCACGCTGATGTAGGTAGTTGAAGTTGTTTGACTCAGAGATTGATTGTTTTTCAGTGTGAAATCGTGCACAAAGCTGATGGCAATCTGCTAGGGCCAGAGCTCTAGATATGACGAGGATGTGGATCAGCGGGCCTCCGACAACACTGCTGACACGGCCAACCTGGATGAAGCAGCAACAGTGACAGGAGGGCAAACGAGCCGGCTGACGTCACTGCTGCACAAACAGAAGCATACTGAGGCTCGGTCAAGTCTGACCCAGGTCAGCCATGGTAATAAAAGAAATAAGGCAGATGATTAAGAGGCTGTCCCAAATAAGAGGTTCCCTGAACCACTCCCCCATTCTCCTCCGCAGTCTTGTCCACCTGAGGGCGCACCTTCCCGCCGCCCAAGTGGTACCCCAGATATCGTACCTCCCTCTGTCCAATTGCACTCTTCCTCGACCAATCTGTTCCCCAAGATTAGAGGGCGTGTAAGGGGCCGTTCACACCAGACGCGACTTTTAAAAGCGCAGCCGCTTCAAAAACGCCTTGGCAAAAACGCACCGGGGTGTTTTTTGGCCGGTGCCTGTGGAGCGGGTCTGCGTGCGCAACCGGGTGATAATCAACTTTCTGCCGGGCGGTAGCCGGGCGATCTTTAACTGCCAGGCGGTAGTTAAAGATCGCTCATATTAATACCAACCATCATACTATGTTTTTTTCCCCATGGATATCATTTCAACTGACACTATGGGATACTCGTGAACAAACCTAATTTTCACCCACAATGCCTCCACCCATGTCCCGGCCCGAACTAGGCTCTGGTGAATCATAGACTGTGGACAGCCCAAATCCACCATCGCCTGATGGCTACCCCCCTGGATCCTTACCGGAACGCGGTATGTCGCTCCTGGACCGAGGGATGGTGTTGGAGGGCTGGCAACCCAAATCACCTGGCCCACTTCCATCAGCGCAACCCTGTCTCCTAAAAATTACGTTCCCCCAGAACTAATACGCATTCCCAATTACGTTTGATCAGAAACGTATCTCCTCCCTGATTATGTGTTTGACGTATTTCACATACGTTGATTATACACGTATACGTTGATTAAACACATATTTTTGTTTGATTGTTTTTATGTTTGTGTTTGACGTATTACAAATACGTTTATAATCGTGTGTTTGTGTTATTGTTTTCTTGCTTTATTTAAGCATATTTTAAGCATAGGGTTGATCAGCGCCACCACAGAGAGGTTGTCCCAAATAATAGGAGGACGTTCGATGAAGAGGAGACCTCCGCACATAAGAGAAAGAGGGCTGATAATGAGGAGGAAAAGAAAGATGTCTGGATTAAAGAGAGGAGGAAAAAAAAGTCCTTCAAACTAAATATCATGTGTTGCTTTCTGATCTGAGCCGTTATCATCAAAAACTGCTAACTAGCTAACTAACTGACCTATATATGACCTGGTGAACTAAAAATAAAATGAAGTTTAGTGTTTCCTGTAATCATTCTGATGTCTCAAAATACTTGTGTGTCATGTCGTACTTAGAAAAAACAAGAAGACAAACACCAACCGTTTAGTATATTATGCATGCATGTGAACACACACACACACACACACAGCATAACGAGAGGTTTGAAGTGGCATGAAAGCATTAAAGTTTTGGGTGAGCCAAGCAGACAGCATCACTGCAGTGAGGGCATCCGACGCCGGGAGCCCACGCCTGTCCTGTCCCTGTCGACCCCGGCGCTCTACTCTCAGCTCCTAATGTGGCAGGAAAAGTGTGAACATGGCTTTGGCGAACTGCAGTTCAGTTCACCATCATCACCACGGGCCAGTAAGGGGAAACATGCACACTCCTTGGACAGCTGGCCTCCGAGCTCCTGCAAAGGATTAACTCCTTGTCCTTCTGAATCCAGCCAGGGGTTTTGAAGTGATAATCCCTGACATATTTTAGCATTTTGAAATCTGCTTTGTTCTGTCATATAGCAGCCTCATTAAAGTTGAGCATGGAAGTTCATTCTTGACCTTTTTGAACAGTATATGAAAAAATATAATCTGAGATCAAGGGTCCACTAACTATTTTAGATATACGCAGTTTAGATTATTTTGTTGTACTATTGTTTTGGGTCCAAACGAAAAATCACAGCACTATCTTTCATGTGATCTCTGTTCCATGCTATGGATGCCACACTATTAATGTCACGCTAACCCTGTGAAATGTTCAGATTTGAACAACAAATCTCCAAAATGAACCAAGAAATAAAACAGAAACACAATGAGAAAAGAATGTGGAATAATCATGTCTTTAACCTGAAAAACCCACGACCACAACAAACAGATTCCTCATGCTTGGGTCTTAGGATAAGCCTTGCAGCCAGTCTATAAAACACCAGAAAGAAAATGAGGGCATCTAGATGTCTTTTGTTTTCCTCTTTGTTCTTTCCTTATTATGGGAAGCCATTTGGCTTCCCTTGGAAGACAGCAGTTTCATCCCACTCAGTCTCAAGGACTCAATTTCCTTCCACATTGGGTTGAACTGAGCAAATTATACATGTAGAAGTTTTCTGAGTGAGTAAATCAACATTAATGAACATACGGCAATCAAACAGATCCTTGAGTGGCATGCTATGATGTTGTAACCCCTGTGATCCCTACGAGTTTCAGGAGTCAAAGGAAGGATAAAACTAAAATTTCTTTAAAGCCGGTTGTTTGCTTGTTACCAAATGCGGCAGCACAATTTACACATAAAAAAAGACCCAAAACATTCAGATCTGCACCTAAAAGTGAACGATAAAGGCAGGATAAACGTAGCCTTTGGAATTAAAGGATCAACTGTACTAACACTGGAGTCGATCCGATCTTTAAACACATTTCACTGTTGTGTTTTGGAAAAAAATACATCACCTACTTGAGGTGGTCATTCTTAACATCACTCGAGTTTTATGAACTTGTTAGGGAAAATCTACTGCTTTATGGGTGGTTTTGCCCTGCGTTTGTGCATTTACAGCATGCTTACGTCTCAGAGCACAGGTGTCACAAACAGGCCTTTCCAAGTAAATGAAGTCAACTGATTGCTCTTGACTTTCTCCTGGAGACTGTGGAGCTGGGACAGGGATCAGTCCTCTGTGACTGTGGTGATTAAAGTTGTTATGTAGTTGACAGAGTAGTTAGAAAATGCCAAGGGACATTTAGATTAATGATGGCATTCTCGAGGCCAGTATTATGTCACTCTGAATGAGGACTGAGGAGACAGAGGGATGACATTTTTACAGGCCTGGTACTTATAAACACATTTGTGTGTATTTGCAAGGCAAACCGTGCCAAATAGAACCACACACACACACACACACACACACACACACACACACACACACACACACACACACACACACTGTACACATGCATACACTTCTTCAGCACTTCACCATCACTCTGTGGCTGCTGTTGTATTCTGTAAGTGTGTGTATATGTGTGTGGTGAGTGCCATAGTTGGCTGGTGGGCCAGTGTTTGATGATGAAGTCATCAGTTTAAGTAAACTCCAGATGGCCAGGCAGAAAGTAAAACAAGTGCCATCTGCTTAGATTCAACTGCTGCTCAACTTCTCCCTTCTCCGTCTCCCTGATACCCCTCCTCTCTCAGTTGGCACAGCTAAGGACCAGAGTACTCGGAACATTAATGCCATTAGTGAAATGTTTCAGAAGAGGCAGCCAAGCACAATGCATTACACCAGCACTACATTACCACCAAGGGCTACGCTCACTGCTGGCTTATGCAGTCACAAGGTGATACACAACCTGGAAATCAACCGAGGTATTGACTGTGTTAATGTGTAATTCAATTACACTCTACTTTCCCTATTTCTTTGACATACATAATTACCATGCAGATAAAAGTAATTTAGACATTGACCATTAGAGGAAACATTTCAAAAATACTGACAATAGCTATTGATTTATATTTTTCTTAAAAGAAAATACAGTTGTTTACTGAATGAATGTGCTCAGGCCTTTTCTTGACAATTGGTCAGTTAGATCATGAGATATTTTGTATGCAAACGTGACAGTTTGACTTGAAGGTGGCGAAAGAGCAAAGCTCACAGGGTGTCCATAGTGTCAGGGGTTGATCCTCTGGGGAGCATGACTCTGTGCTCTGTAAATGTCAGGAAAAATATTAGGAATCTGTGGAACATGAATATACACAGCAAATTTTATACAAATCTGGTCGTTGTTTTTCTCGGTTTTGTTAGAGAAAAGGGATGATTAAGGAGGAAATACCAATTTTGATGAGACAAAATGCATATTTGTATCCATAGAGTCAAGTGTGTCCTGATGGAAAGGTCAGGGGCGGTCATCCAACATATTTCTGATTTATATTTTGGTACGATAAATAGTCATTCCACAAGGCATGGCAATTTGCATGCCTTGTGGAATGCTTTACACGAAACCTAACTGTTGAATGCACTTGAATGACCTTGGCATCCTTCTGCTGAAGACCCACTAAACGGGGTGCAACGTGAGGATTGTCCCGCTTCATTTTTTATGGAACAAAAGAGAATTGCCTCATTACATTAAAAAAAAGGTGGGAAAATGATGGTGGATTTACTTGCATGGCTCATGGCTGGCTGCATGTTATTGCTCCATGTGATGAATAAGCTAAGGTAGGTCTTGTTTCCCTCCTCCCACTGATGCCGAATGTGCAGCGATGCCCTTCATCTGGTTCTAAAAACATTGGACTCTACACATCGGTTAAGTTGTGTGTCCCAGAAGAAAAACAGGACCAATCTCCCTCACCACTGTATGTTGTAATTAAGCCCACAGCTGGCAGTTCCCATTACGCCATCAGGGCGAACAGGCAGACTGAGTCCGTGGCACTACAGGCCCTCCTCCTCTCCTCTCCGCCCCGCCGCCTTTTTCCTCTCCTCTCCTCAGCACCTGTACATATTAAAGAAGCCCAAACAGCCCTGCAGCGAACGGTCTGATGGCTGTGAGAGTGTTTGTTGTGAAACACTTTGGTGTAACACATCATCTCCCCCCGCCTCGGCGTACATTTTCACATTCCGCCTCGCCGACTGTTCCAGCCTGGGCCAGGTGGGGAGTATGTCCACACGTGGTTTTAGGTTCAGTAAAATTCACACCAGCCTTTTTATATCTGACAGGAAACTACATGGAAATGTGGCATAATGGAGAACAGGCAAGTGGCGCGACAATTGCTGTGGGGGCGACAAAGCTGAGGGCTCGGGGGTTTCATCACATCTGCAACCCCCACCTCCCATTTCTCGCACTCACTCATGCCCCTCCCTCTCCCTTCACAGGACAAAAACGTTATGTTTAGGCAAGAATTTTAATGTTGTGCCGCTCTGAGTTTGCCCACACCACACCAAACGCAGTCCTGTCCCTGTAGGCTAGCTCTCTCCTGGCCAAGATCAGCTGTCTGACCGCAGAGCAGCTTGCTGTAAACATTAGCCAGATTACCACACAGACAACACACTCACTCACTCACACACACACACACACACACACACACACACACACACACACACACACACACACACACACACACACACACACACACACACACAACTCTGCAAGAATGATCACGCTGACAAACTTACAAGCAATCCTTGTCAACAAAATAATTTGCTTCCAGCTGCATACCATATTGATTTTAGATGGATGCAGTTAGAAAGATTACGACTGGATCAAATAAAAAAGGAAAGAACATTACCATCCAAATCCATTTCAGACTGTGGGAAGTCTTATGTAACATTTAGTAGGGGAAAAAAAAACACAACTCCGGTAATCATGTGCACATGATTGGCAATAGCTAACTATTACATTTCACTTCCCCTCAAAACCACTGCAGGTGCTACAAAAGCACGATTTAGAGGTAAAACCGAAAACTATAACCAACCAAAACCCTACCGCACCAGGGACACCGTTGTTATTGTTCCAAGTGGCGCTGTCAAACGTAAAAATTACCATGAATTGTGTTGGTCTGCCTCCCTTTGTTGATGTGTGTTTATGTAAGAGTTTCTGTCAAAACATGGAGGAGAAAAAGATAAATGTGGCTAGTTAAAAGAACATTTATGTGGTAGTTGTAATAGATACCTCATTGTGGGGTCCGGGGGAAAAGCTCCCCTTTAACCAATCACAACCGCGGCTGACATTGAATTTGAAGCCTGTACCTTGCATTTACCGCCACACACGCTCACATGGGGCCATATGCGAGAGCACATGCACACAACCTTCATTAAGAAAAATAATCTTCACATTATTAGCTACAAAGCTGAACTGATGGAACGACTGAGTCTCGGTGACTCACGGCTTGAATTAGACCGAGACACTGCATCATGAGCACACCTGCTGCACCTTCACGCTACCCGCAGAATGTCTTGTGTGAAAGTGTGTGTGTGTGTGTGTGTGTGTGTGTGTGTGTGTGTGTGTGTGTGTGTGTGTTAGTGACTCTGTGTCAAAATGCAACATGTTCCAGCTGACTGCAATTAAACGGTAAACTGGAAATACTTACTGTTGATTTAGTTGTACAGAAATTGGTCGAAATGTGTTCCAGGGAGGAGCCGGTTACCTCACCGCTCACCACCCAGCAAGGGGACACATTTATCTAACTGGGGGTTTATCAATTAAGGTCACCCCCGATTCCCTCCTCCCCTCACCTGCTTTTTTTGTGTGTTTCAAGGCAACACGAAAATCATCTGGGAAAAAAGAAAAAACCAGCACACACGAATTGTAAAGCTTCACAATCAATCAAGGAGCCGAGCTGTGAGGCGCTGGACTCAGAAGGGAAAAAAGCACAGTTTCGTGTGTTGTTGTTTTTTCTCTCTCTCTCTCTCTCTCTCTCTCTCTCTCTCTCTCTCTCTCTCTCTCTCTCTCTTGCTCTCTTCTTTATTATTTGACTCTGTTAAACATCATAAATCCTTTGGATGGGAGATAGACTGGAGAGCCTCAGAGAAAGATTTATATCTCTTGCCTTTTTCTAATCCAATATCCCCTCCTCTCCAGCCATTCCCAAAATGGTTTGGCTGTGAGGACTCTGTGGAGGCTCTGCTGAGGGGGAAGCACACACACACACACACACACACACACACACACACACACACACACACACACACACACACACACACGTTCACACACCCTGAGTGACCAGAGCAACAAGAGGAATGTAGCGAGTTGCGCCACATCCCAGCTGGACTGACAGTGAGCGCTAGCGGTGTCCTCCTTTCCACCGAGGAGGATGAAAGGACATCAACTCGTCTAAGACACAGAAGGAACGCCTGGAATTAAGAAAAGGGGAAGCTCTCCAACAGGGGCTTGCCTGGGAGACGACCTCGGTTCACTGCTAAAGCAAAGAAGAAGGTGGAAAAGAGAAAGAGAGAGAGAGAGAGAGAGAGAGAGAGAGAGAGAGAGAGAACTTCAAAAACACTCCCCACGCCACACCTGTGATCAATTATGATCTGCTAAATTAGAGAGTGACTAACAAAACCCCGGCCTGTAATAATTCATAATTATCAAAAGAGCAGCGAGCAGGGAGCTTGCAGGGTTCACACCGCGAGTTTGGAGGAGAGAGCAGGGGTGTTCGAGGAGGTACTGTGTCCTCGGCGTGGAGTCCCACCTCATAGGTCGAGGCCTGGCTCAGCCAGAGGGCCGAATGAAACCAATCGTGGTTTAATCGTACACGCACGTCTGTTGTCAGTGAAAACATTTGCCTGGAGTAACGGCTGTGTGATGAGAGCTGTGTTATTACGGAACATGGACGTTACTCTCCCCCTCCAAAACCTCTTCCAACTTCAAAAAACTGCGTTGTAAAATAAACAGTGCTGCAATAAACACCTACTCCACCACTGTGCTCCCAGGTTGTTTTTGTAGCTGCTAGCGATCGCTCTCTGATACATCACATGTAGGTTAATGACATCTATTATCAATTGATCTGGGAGAAACATTTTTGGCCAAATAATTTTGCAAATCACGTCCCTGCATGAACCGAGGCCTTTTTAGATGGAGAACCTCGAAGAAATACAAGACGGACATATTTTTTATTTTGCAAGGCCGAAAAGGTGGAAATCTCACTTCAAAATAAGATCTTTTATCTTTATCACCGGCCTTTATGGGTGTAGAAACAGCTTTTATCTTAACGAGGGATTAGAAGTGATAAATGTTCACAACCCTGTAATGGTTGTCTCAGCTGTTTTTAGCACAATCATAAAGACAAAGTCTAAAATATAAGTGTTTAGATCTTGTATATCAAGAAGTAATGCAGGGCGAGATACTGTCAGTGTGATCAAACTACCTTTTGTGTATCGCCGCTGCTGCTACAGCCGCCAGAGAATCACAGCAGTAATAACCAGACATGGTCTCACACCAGTGATGGGAGGGGGGGCGGGGGGGAGAGGGAGGGGGATGCAAAATGAAACTCCTTTCCAAACAATCCCTGTGCCAGAGAATATCCCAGAGAATACACTCTGCCTGAAAGAAAATAAATGGAATCTTCTGTTTGGGTTAGATCGCTGAGAAAAAATAAAGACAATTTCCCAAACCTGCTCAATATGTAGTGTGTTAGCACCGGAGTTAATTGGAGGAAAAATGTGAAATGTGAGCCAAGATGGACAAGGATAATTGCTTTGAGCTGGTAGTTCACAGCACTATCGTGAAATAAAGTCTTCTGAATTCAACAAAGGATCACTGTTTACATGCGCTTTCTTATCATTGTGATCGAGATGAAGGAGTCGCGTCTCGGATCCCCGTATCAGATTTTGTTTTCGTACTTGATTCCATTTTAGAAATTAAGAATAAAGTAATAAAACTGCCCATGTCAAGCTTCTGGGAAACAGAGGCAAGATTCTCATTTATTTCGATTCACCACTAAGTTTTCTCAGCTGCAGGTATCTGCAGTTGTCTCTCATTTCACATTGTACACTATAATCCATCATACTTTAATGCTGAAGTTTGATTTTCTATAACGCTGAGGTCTATGAAAACACCTGTGTACTCTGAAAAATGGCTAAACATTTACATTGGAAATGTAACGCTGAGAGCTAACATTTCCAAATACCACTGATGTAGAAGCTTTTGAATGAGGTTATAATTACAGCCAAACCAGCTTGGATTCTTCCATTTCTCGCTTCCACTGCAGGGCAGCTTTAGGGCCACACAACTTAGTCCAGGAGGGTATTGTGTACAGTTTAATCGAGTATTATTTAATTAAATTTTATATATATATATATTTCATGTTGCTCAGGGCCACATCAAGGCCTCCTGCACGGCTTTCCAGACTCCAATTTAAGCATCGCTATTGTCTAATTATACACCATTTTCTAATATTACAATAAAGCCTTAATCAACCTTATTATTACACATTCCTTCATTAAACTCTGTATGATAAGCCTGTGTGTTGCCCTGTGAGGACATGGCTGCTAACTGGGAGAGTTAAATTATGCAAAGAGGGTCAGGTTGCTCAAACAGTTCGCCTGCAGGGCTGCCAGGGTGAGGTCCGACCGCGCTGGGCCCGGTTAGCAGGAGGCCCAATCTGTCTCCCAAAAGCCTTCAGTGCTAGCATGCATCTCATTAAGCTAACAGCTTGCCGTCAGCACGGAGACAGGAAGTCAGACTGTTGTGTCATGATGAATGCTCTGGTGAGCACCGCATGTCATGGATGGAGGTTAAACTGAGGTATTTAAAGAGGGGGAGTGCAGGGGGGCGGGGGAGGAGGGAGTGTGTGTGTGTGTGTGTGTGTGTGTGTGTGTGTGTGTGTGTGTGTGAGGGGGGGGGGGGGCATTGTGTTGTTGGACTATCCAAGTTATATTAAATTATATTGTCTTCTTTATCACCCATTTGTAAGGGGAATAAGGCATTCAATTCCATCCGTTTCCATGAGCAATCCTGTAACTCCTAATTGACTACATGTCAGACATCTCAATCGTGTTGACTGGCATAGTTGTTATTACTTGTGGCTTTGAACAATATCCAAGCATAAAGTTGTAGGATTTATTCTCACTCATCACTGCACACTGTTCTTCTGTGCATCAAGACAAATTGTGAAATGTTCCTTCTTAAATCAAGATTGCTGAAAAGGAGAGTTCTGTAAACAATGTGACAAACCACAGTGTTCTGCCTGATAGTGTAGATTTATAAACGACATAATTATTTTAGAGCCAAAAAGCAGATTTGCGATCGGCTAACCCAACTCTAACAGGCCTGGAAGTCTTTACTCCAAAGCAGCAGTGTTTTATTGAGGGTCGAGGCAGAAAACCATTGCCTGTCACACTGATACATTTGTTATTGCACAAATTTGCAAACAATACCCCGAGCACTTCATATATAACCATTTTCTTGGATAATTTGATTGCTCAGACGCTTGTCCGGGTCCCCTGTGTCAAAGGTTTTTGCCCCAGTGTGCAATGTACACTATTTCAGCAAAGAAAATAAACCTCATAAAAACTGGGGTCTGTGCCAGTAAGTACCCAGATGGTTCTTTTAAGTACCATGGAAACAACATTATAGGTTTCTGATTGTACATGTTTCATAAAACTACTAAGGTCACCCCCTTGATTCTCTCTCTGCATGTGCACAGAGAAACCCCACTATGCAAGTATATGTCAAGTATATTTCATCTTCATATGTTGAAATATGTTGCACATGCTACGGAAGTTTGATGTTTGTCCAAATTCAAATTGATGCAGTTACTTGCATATGGTCAAATCATGTAAGGGGGAAAATATCCAGATGTGAATCATGCCAACACTCCTAATTCAGGCTGTTTATATATGCTGGGTGAGGGCCCGGGCTCTTCGTTGCTTCATATCTGTGCACAAAAAGTGGCAAATGCCTGGCTAAAGATATGTTCAAACTAAAGGTAATGATAGATGTCTAGTTGGATTTTTGGACAATTAATGCAAATGTGTGATAGTAATAAAACTCAATAAAAAAATGTTTTCTCGGTTATAGTCCAAAGAATCTACACGTCCATTGTGTGTGTGTGTGTGTGTGTGTGTGTGTGTGTGTGTGTGTGTGTGTGTGTGTGTGTGTGTGTGTGTGTGTGTGTGTGTATACGTTCTTTTATTCTGCCATCTCACAGATTGATATACACAAAGGAGAAGGGAAAAAGTTCATGAATGTTTACATTTTGAAAAACAATGCAGTCCAGGCAGGTATGATTCTTTTAGTTTTGAGTAGAACAGTCTAGAACAGTGTTACAGGAGCCTCGAAATTGCTCCAAGATGTACTTTATGATTTGAAAATCTTTGTGAAAAGTAAGAATTACACGTCGACAGGGATATTTTCCCCACTCCAAATTTTAAGTTTTGTGTTTTTCTTTTTCTATCTATTGATTGGTTTCCAAGCATGAAACAAAACGCAGCGGTGTAATGTGGTTACAATTATTTCAGCTGCCAGTATAATCACCACGATAACACAGATATGTGAATAACACCATGTGTTTGACTGTAGAACAAAACAATGGATTCAGTAGATTCAGACACAAGCAGAAAGTTGATTCATGTAGCCATATTCTCACCAGGCGGGGGTGATAATTCACCATTTGATTGTTTGCCAACTGCCATTCAACTTAAATAAGGGGAAGAAGAAGAATACATAAAACAGCTTGTCTGTTTTGGTATTTTAATGTATTTTAACCCTTTAAGCCCTAACCCTAATAACCGTAACCCCTAATCCTATTTATTGTTTGAGTTGTGTTTAGAGGTTGTACATCGGGATTATATATTTTTGTAGCCCTGATTTTTATGTTTAATTTGATACCTAACATGTTTGTCTTTTGGTGGGGGAGGGATTTATACCATGATTTTTTCTTGATTTTCCTGATATAAAAGGGTCCCCCAATTGGGGGACGCTAGGGCTTAACAGGTTTGAGAAAGCTTTACGTGCAAATTAATATGATACATTTTGGCCCTGTATACACTCTGGTTTGTATGCGTGTGGATGTCCTGGAAGTCCTTCCTGTTTGCTGCAGGTAGCTCTCACTGTTGATTTTGTTATCTTCTGCCCACCGATGCTTGCACCTTCACTGAAAAACAATATCAAAACAGCAGTTTATTATTTATTTTACTGAGTCACTCCCAAAAATGACCACCATCCAATCCCCAGCTCTGCTCTTCTGGCATCATTCCCGACCCCTGCCAGTCTCTGGGAAACTCCCAGCGTGCTCTCTGTTCTACCAGGAACCGCAGGAAATGAGTCTCGGAGAGCGCTGAAGTTTAATAAAAAATAAATGAATGGGGTGTCCAAGGGACGGAGTGAATGAAGAGTTGGAAGGAGAGGGAGAAAGAGATCAGTCCGAGTTGGTGCCCTAAAGTGGAGGACAGGCAAGAGAGCAGAAACACGGGATACAATCCGAATCCATTACTGTTTGTGTGTTTCTGTCTAATGATGAATCAGGGAAACCAAAACCAGCTGCAACGAGGGGTTGTCGTGAACAAGAATGGCACCGCGGACTAGCGTTTAAAACCGTCTCACAACGACCAGTGGGCACCGAGCCTATAAACACACAAATTTGCTTGTCTGTGTGTGTGTGTGTGTGTGTGTGTGTGTGTGTGTGTGTGTGTGTGTGTGTGTGAGAGAGATTGTGTGTGCGTGTGTCTGCGTGTGTGTGCACGCGCACAGAGATAGCCACATAGATCCCTTTCTTCCCTCTCCTGACACAATAACTCTCATGCTCTGAATGGAGGGACAAACATTCCAGACATGCCACATGTCGAGGCTGCTGGCAAATCATTAAACTGTGGAAGAGAAACTGCAGGATACCCTCTTTTTCTCCCATGTCTTCTCTAATTACCCTTATACCTTTAATTGATGTTAAACATGAAACAGGTATTAACTTAACGGGAAGGAGGAAAATGGAAATCTGCAGGGCATTTGGACGTAAGTGGATGCACTTTATGCTCCGACAAGGATATGTGATAACTCCATAAATTATGGAGGGTATTATCTTCCTTCGGCAGCTGACTGCTCCCAGGATTACAGCTTACCTCTGGGCCTCAAAAAGGGAGAGAAAAAAAACTTCCAGGGAAAGACATGACAAGGGAGTGCGGTACAAAAACACAAGCTAGAATAATAAAGGTTTACTCAACAAATCCAACTCTGAGCTGGTCTCAGAGAGAGAAAAAAGGGGCGATTCGGTAAAGCTGGTTGTTGGATATCTACTCAGAGCCTGCATGCCCTCAGGGCCCCGGTCCCCCTTTGAAAGCGTGGCCGTCTAAGTGCCTGAAGTGTAACACCAAGCAGTCTATTGAGAGGCAGGTGATGTGCAGAACAAAGGGAGGATTCAGCACCTCAGTGACACAGTGGGAAAGAGATGAGTGATTATTAGCCCCACCGAGGGCCTTGACAGACCATTTAAAGGCAGCTTCCTTTGATTGTGACAGTGTAATTGTTTCACAGATACAATCACGTTGAGCACTTACCTGGGGCAGGGGAAACTGGACTTTCATTAAAGTGCGGGATTGTCTCCAGGCTGCTCTGTAATTGTGCCTGTTGTCTTGTTTTGTGATGTTGTCGGGCTCCGTCCCCCTCCTGCTCTGAGGTAATCCGGAGGTGTCAGTGTGTGTGTGTGTGTGTGTGTATGTGTGTGTGTGTGTGTGTGTGTGTGTGTGTGTGTGTGTGTGTGTGTGTGTGTGTGTGTGTGTGTGTGTGTGTGTGTGTGTGTGTGAATGCGTGAGGATTTGACTGGAGGCTATTTAGAATCTGAACAGCCTCAGATGCCACACATAGTGGGTGAGTCAAAGTAAAAGTGTTTGAGCTGCAATAAAACAATTCTTTTTTTCAGATTTCACAGATCATAATTAATTGAGGAAACATAATAAAATGGGATCAAACAGTAATAGAAATCCTTCATTTGAAGGGGTTAATTTGACTTGGACGAAACTGACAAGGGAGAATAAATCACACTCAAGGAGTGTAAACAAAGCTAAATAAACGGCGCAGGAGGGTGGGAAGTCTTCTCCCTTAATCCTGGTCTACTCAAAAAAGCGAACTAGCCCCCGTGTTTGTTTTTGATTCAGCGGGCTGAGATGACACAGTCTGTTGGGTACTCTATTGGCCATGTGGTCTGGGTCCATTGAGCGTGGCTGTGTGTCCAAGGGCCGAGCTGATTAGATAGTAAACTGCGCAGGATGAAGCGAGAGGACAGCACAGAGATTTTTTTTTTTTTTTTTGCTTTTTACAGCTGCATCATCCTGTCAGGTTGCTAAAGAGCTAGACATCTGATAAAAACCAGCACTGCACAAACATCTTTTCTTAAAGACCTTCAAAGTGTTGACATCCAGCCTATGTTACCAACTACTCATCTATAAATAAATAGTTTTTTATCAAGAATGGAATGAACTACTTTCAGGGATTTATCTGCTTCATAAACACAGGATGTTTACCCGCTTGTTTAAGGAATTACACAAGTCGAGCGCCGGGCCACCGATTGCAGATTTTGCAACTTGATAAGTAAAACATACAAATCCTCGGCGCTTTGATTTGAGAAGATTAGTTCCGGGGTAACAACAGAGCCGCAGCACGCTGCCAACCATCATTTGGCAAGAGGAAATACACAAACTCACAGCTGAGGGCTCGCCACAAGAGCTCCCCCTCGGTTGTTTATTCCCCATGTTGAAACGCGGTGTGAAGAATTTGTCATTAAAGAAAAATTATTTAGCGGTATTATTGTTAAAATCAGTCACGCTTGGCCCCAGCGCATGTAACATAATCCCATTCGCCTTCCTCTTGGTTTTGTGTTCACCGCTCAATTTACGTGATGTATTTTTGTTGTCAAAGCACAAATACGTGCCAACAAGGAGCGTGTGTGTCTCTGAGTGTGTGTGTGTGTGTGTGTGTGTGTGTGTGTGTGTGTACACACTGTGCGACGGCCACTGACCCCTCTCCTGCATGTTCATGCTCAAAAAGTCCACAGCTAATTTGAAAGCTGTTGATAGGTATGATGCAGATCGAGTGCAATTCTCGGGCAGCAGCACAAAAAGTCAACGAGGAGACGCGAGCGGAGGTGAAAAGGAGGAGATGTGATCTGGGTGGCACAAAGTGAAACAAAGACAAGACAGCTCCAGTTGAAAACGTTTCATCTTGAGAAAAATAATTTGCAGCTTTTATGATTGACTCACTTTAAGAATATACAGACAGAAACAAAAGACCTGAAAGGAAAACAAGAGAAACAACTGGAGCTCTTAGTTATTGGAATATTTTGACATTTTGGGATATATACTGTATATATACTGTATATAGCTTAGCATAAAGCCTAGAAGCAGTTGTAAACAGCTAGCCTGGCCCTATCTACATTTTAAAAACATTATAAAACACCTGCATCTCCACAGAGAGCGTTTCTGCCGTCCGTCTCACATCCGATGAACAGATATGGTTTTATTCGAATCAGTCAAGCTGGAAAAGCAGGCTGCTGCGTAACGGCTTGCATTATACTTGAGTTATGTGTGGATAAGCCCACATGAAATGACTGCACAAAACTTTCATATTGTAGCTTTTCTGCTGGTGACAGTCGACACCAGCATTGTATCCCTTGTGGTTTGGCGTGTGTCCATGAGTCCCTGTGCTATACGTCCTACACAAGAGGCTCTTCAAGCCAAATTTCGTTTCAAACGGCTTGGGGGAGTGCAGCTAGCGGGGCCCCCAGGAGCTCCACCGTAATGGGGATCCTGATGGGCCCCGATCTCTGTGGAAAGATCAGTTCCCTTGTTTGATGAGGTTCCGGGCCCCTCCACGCCGGCGACTTACCTCTCCCCGCCGTTTCCCACGTCCGCCGGATCAGATTCACTTCCTTCTCACCGTAAATCGGGAGAGCAGGCACCCTGATCGACGTTAATTACCTGCACTCCTCCTCGAGGAAGTTCACTCACTCGTCAGATGACTGGATGGGCCGCCAAGCTTGTGCATGTGCGTGTGTGTGTGTGTGTGTGTGTATGTGAAAGAGGAAATTGAGTTACGATAACAGGAGATGAGCAAATTGAATTCTCACACCATACATCCACGCAGTGGGACAGCCCATACCTCCCTCCCCCCCTCCTCGCCAGGCACCCCCTCCCCCCCTCTCCCTCCCCGCTGCAGAGTCCCCTGCTCTCTGTTTATAATTGCCTGAGCCCCCAGAATTTAAAATAATAAGATCAGGTTTCCAGGCAGGTAAGTGCATCCAGACTTGTTATCTGTGATATCACCGGTGCTTTAGCCCTCTTCCTCCCGCTCCTTCGTTCTCTCCCTTATCCCCGCTCTCTCTCTCTCTCGCTCGCTCTCTCTCTCCCTCGCTCCATCTCTTTCTAGGGTATCCCCTGCTTTTCTAAAACTGTACAGTGAAACACAATACTTTGCATTATATACTTTGTGAAAAGCGGTTTCTGCAGCATCTTGTCATCGTTTGGGTGACCGGCTGCTGTTTGAAGTGCTCTCGGGTTCAGGGCTCGCCGTATAACAGTGACGGCTCGGCTGCACAACAGCGTATTATTTACCCAGATGGGGTTAATTGCTGAATAAAAGAATGGTTCTTTTCAGTTGACCATTGTAAAGCTTTGCCCACCCCTCTACGACCAAGCCTTCCTCCACACTCACACACTCACTCTCTCTCTCTCTCTCTCTCTCTCTCTCTCTCTCTCTCTCTCTCTCTCTCTCTCTCTCTCTCTCTCTTTCACACACACACACACACACACACACACACACACACACACACAAACTGCCCGTCCGCAGAAATATGAGCGTGCATACGGACAGCACACACAGGCACACATACATGCACGTAGACACTTGTACCCACACTAACACATGTGCACAGACATACAGACGTTACAAGAATGCGAGCCAGACATCACACACAATTTCACACAAACGCATACAATTTAACAATTCAAACTTCTGCTTGAAGTTATTCTATAGAAACGACAATGTGTGTGTCGAGTGTGCGTGGTTGAAGTGAAGGGGGGCTGGTGGGGGAAGGGGGTGGGGCGATAATCCACCGGCTTCCCCCTTCAGATCAGCACAAAAGGAGGTGGCATCATTCCACAAAAATGCAAGCCTGTGATCACATACAGTACAGTTACTTATCTAAATGAAACTCACATTGCCTGAGTAATCACATGACATATGATGGCATGCAGTAAGTATGAGAGGAAAAATTCATAACGTGTAAGAGGGAAGAAAGGGAGAGGTGGGGTTAATGCAGAGAAGGGGGGAGAGAGAGAAAATGAGAGAATGTGAGAAAGAAAGAGGAGGAGAGGTTAAATAGCTCCCACACTTCAGGGCACGATGGCAGGTTGGACAGGGCTTGACAAGTCCCAGAACAGTAGCCTCTCCTGATCCCCATTAGCAGCAGCCTGACAGTATTTCTCCTTTGAAGAACAGAAAGTCAACACTCCATTTGTGGAGATAAGGTACAGGTGAAGGAGTGAGCATGGGGCCAGAAAAATGGTTTGGGCGATCCACGCTGAGAAAAAAAGGTTAAATCACTTGAACCGCTCCGGTGTTTCATTGAAACAATGTGTACGTTACTGCGGCTCCTTCCGTCTTTCTGCTAACACTCCTTCTCCAAGCCTTTGACTGCTTTACGCTGCTGAGCCATTTCTGTAAACAACACCTGGCTGGGCGTACAGATGCAGTGACGTCGCACACCTGAACAAAGCTTGGGAGTGGAGTCCATCAGAGTTCCCACTCTCCGTCTCAGTGACCTGCATGTCTCTTAAAAAAGGTCCACGCTCTCCAGCCCCCTTTCAGAGACCCCGGTGTCCCATCTTAGCCCTGCTCTTCAAACAGGCCTGCATTGATTAACTCGGGGGGGCTTTCTCTGCCATCCACCTATTAATTATATGGCCTTCATTAACACTGGGCTGATGAATGGCCTCTGCTGGAAAGGAGAGTTAAGAGGAGGTGTTAACACAGCACCTGCCTGCACTCATGTGGCCACTTATTAACCAACAATGACCTTCCACATCATAAACCCACTGGCCGGCTATTTGCTGTCTAATAAACGGAGCCCCTCTCCCTCGCCTCCCCCAACCCCTTTCCCCGCTCGGCCCCCTTTACTTGAGCCCCTCGGAGTTTATTGTTCTGGAGGAGAAAAAAACAAATAGATGCCTGTAAACTTCGGACACCTGGAATCAACTAAAATACAGATCCATGGGACCAAAGAGGAGTTAAGGAGCGTAGGTGGTTAATGGATTGATGGAAAGCCTCTCCACAAGCCCTCTGAAAAGACAGCAGAAGCCGCCATAGGTAAGCATCAAAGCTTTTCTCTCTTGGCACTGTAGCTAATAGCAGCTAGGCAGCACTCCAGTACACAATAGCAGGTGAATATGCACTGTGGCTACACTGGAAAGATATATACCACCAAGATATACCATCACTGCTTTTAACTATCAGTGAAAGTAATCGCTTTTTGTAATTCCGAGTATCTGCGACACACATGTTTGTCGGGGATTTATACATATATGCATGGCAGGACTGTTATGGAAGGAGCCACAATGCTCGCCCAGTATTCTCCATCTGGTCATAACAATATATGATGGCCGACAGCAAGCAAGCATGACAAGACAAATTGGTACTCCCACTTAATTCCTATTTGTTCACATGCTGGAAAGCGTTTTAGATATTCCTACCGCACTAGTCCCAGTATGCTCCGTGTCTTCCACAGTTTGCGGGGTGGGCTTGTTCTGTATCTCACCGGGACTTTAATGGATGGTTGATGATAGTTTGGTCTCTCCGTTTTCAGTGAGAGTGTGCAGCTAGATTGATTTAACTGGTTTTAATTTAACTTTGCGCACACAAGATGAAATCTAAGTAATTCATTCTTGCAGTGGTCTTATTTCGGTCAAAAAAGACATCAGATTAATTTTGTCTTCACATGTGCCATGGTACAGTTTGTCATTGTCACCTTCATGTAAAAGCAATGTAAACACCGACTAAAACAATTTTCGATAACATTTTCGATAACATTTTTGATAAAATTTGATCTCAAATTTAAGATCAAATTCACGTAACGAGGTGCACGTCTCGCTAAACAAGTGGAATCATATATTCGCAAGTTTATAATGGTGAGCTGAGGAATGAATGAAAACACAGTGAAGCCAAAAAAATGACGACTGGAATCGTTACAGGGATATATTTCAGTGTCAGAGTGAGTAGTTTGGGCCATTTGCTCAGCGGTTAGAGTGCTCCATGGAGGCTGTGCGGATGGAGACCTCTCAACAGCGGGCCATAGTTTGGTAGATCTCAGACAGACATAATGGTCGGAGGCCGAGCCTCCGCTCAGTCCCTGCGCAGACCAGGGGGAGAAATGGGAGAGAGAGGCCTGGTAATGGGCCCTAATGTGAGGACGTATTTATTTCATCCACTGGCCCAAGTAATTGGCTGTCTTTCAGTGTGGCTGGGGTTAAAACGCAGAGTGATGGATGGCAGTTTTGACAGAGGTTAGCTGGCTTCCGCTTTCACTGCTATTCTTCTCTCTGAGAGATGGATCCTGTCACTGGCTTCGGTGGAGTGATCCACTTTGAACCCCTTCATCACGGACCAAAACCTCAAGACCAATTTTAGCAAAAGTACGAACTGAACATTAAATAAAACACACATTAAGGAAAACAATAAAGCTATTAGCAAAGGGCAGAACCCACATATTTACCCTGGACTGGAACATAATTCTCCCAGTTTAGGTTATAATGTCACATTCAAATTCCTTCATGCGTTACCAAAGTCACTTTGGGAGTATAGAATGAACGAGCACGTCAAACCTTATAGCAACTAATCTTAATGATCGTAACGATGAGAGATGAATTTAGAGGTGGAAGCTCAAACTGAACCAATTATAAAAGCCACTGCTATGCTGGCCTGAGAATATTTTCCTGTCTATTAGTATAAATGTATTGTACAATAAACTCAACTAACTCCCTCGTCAATGTATATGAGGGGGGAAACGGTGGTCTGGGGGTTCTGCTTAAGTTTCAGTTGTTTATAGCATTAACATTAAGATCTCATCTGCTCATTTAAGTCAAAAGTGGACCGCAAAATGGACTCATTTTGGATTTGGGATACCATCCGACGAAAATGTATTTAATTGAACATTTCATCCGTTCAGAGCTTTGCCAAACCCATGATGAACTCAATGTGCGGATTCAATCCCTAAAAAATGGAGCCAACAGAGTTACATTTGAGTTTGAGGCAAGTTTCCTTTGGCTTGAGGACAAAACTGTACAATTGATTTTGAGAGCCATATAAACATTTTTTTAAACACATTCATGAGGTTCCTGAAAAAGAAGTGAGGAACACCAAGAAAAACAAATGGGGCACTCATTTAATGATAAGCAGGTATCCCGACGCACACCACTATCTTGGCTGAGTGTCCTTGGTGGATCCAACCATTCTCCTGTGTGTGTGTGTGGGGGGGGGGGGGGGGGGGGGGGGCTGGCATGTTAAATAACAATGACAAGTTCTTACACAGCTGCCAGGCCACCTAGCCCTTCCAGCTAAAAGAAACCAGTTTAATGCATTCCATAAATCTAATCAAACAAGCCTCTCTCTCTCTCTCATTACTCCTTCTGATTCAGCGGCGCTCCCTCATGCCACGCACAGCACGCCGTGCCAGGACAGCTGAAACATCAGGACCTGAAATCCAAAAACAATGTAGAGGACTTTTTTTTTTAAAGCCAGACGTGGACACAGTGCATGTTATGCTTTTTTGCCCAGAGGAGACTTGAAGAATTATGTTCCCTGTTATCCTTCAGTTGATCCCTTGATTATAGTCATACAGGTTATGCTGAAATTCTTAAGCAAGCTGGGAAAGGGGCTTTGAGCATGCAAAACATACTGCTTTATGGGAATGAATCAACCATGTGACAGCTTGTAAATTCCTCAGAGTCTCCCAAACAAATGTTACTCCTGATGGTCGGAGAGGAAGTCTTCGCCGCATCCAAAAGTAAATCAAATGCATATTTATGTCTCTATTTTGTGTGTCTCACACTCTTTTTTTCCCCTCCCCGTCCTTCTGTGAAGCACAGCCTGGACGGAGAACTTTCCCTGCTTCAGCGGACTAGGCCGTAGGGATATTAGTCGAGACAGGCAATAGTGTTGATTACTCATTGGCCATTAGATTGCTTTCACGGCAGTGGCTAAGCCTCCTGCATCATGAGATCGCTTGGCTGAGTGCAAGATTAGAGAGCGTGCTTTGGTCAAATCCCTCTGCTAGCCCCCACCCACTGACCCGCCACCCCTTCAGCCCGCCCAGCCACCCTTCCCTTCCCTTTCCCCACCTCGAAAAAAAGAAAAACCTTCATCTGGCTCCCCTCAGGTCAGCGAGGCAGTGCAGCGGCAAGACAGGTTGACTAGCTGTGCAGTCCTTATTACCTCATTTCCTGTGACCACAGTTTTACCCCCTTTTCTTTTTCTAGTGCAGGAACATGTTTTATGATGGTAATACATAGTTAATGGTCCCTATGACTTAATTGTTTTAGGGTCAATTTGTAGTGACAAATTCAACTGAACCCAATTGTTTTGTTGGCTTCTTGGAACGTGTTTGGCAAGCGAGGAGCAAGCGGGTTCTGTTGATGATTTTAGGCGAGTCCTGTCACACACACCATCACACAACTCCCCATATGCACAACACACATGGATAAACACACTGGCACACATACTTGTACTGATAACACCCCTGTGGACATTAGGAAGGATGGTTACATAAAAGTCCTGTGACCTATTTCCGCCTGAGTTGTATGCCTATGTTTCTAAAGTTGGCTTCTTAAACTGACAAGTTTCAGAAAAAGAAGAAGAAAAAAAGATTTGCTGCTTCAGAGAGAACAAGAGAGAAAGAAATCCCACTTCACTTCACGTCCAAAAGTTGCCGCCGCTTGGCAAAGTGAACCCAAAACTTACTATGAGGGTTTATAGCTTCGGGCCTCCTCTTCAAAATAAGCTTGGACTTGAAAGGTGGCGAAGCAAAGGCAGGGAGAGGCATAGCAGTGCAGCTTAAAGCTCATTACCCTCTCTCCCCGGCACCTCGCTGAGTTGAAAAGGCTCGGCTGCCTCTCGTAGACACATCCACCGGCTCCTAATCAGGTCAACAGCGGAATTAACCAATCTTTTAAATTTGGTCACTGATGCTTGCAGGTTGTAAAAATACTTGCTTTTGAGTGTCATTGTAGTTTACCGTGATATAGTTCTTGTCTGTCATTTAGAACAAAGAGGAATACTTTGAGAGAGTTAAAAGACGAGACTGAACTTCAGGGAGGACGAGGCCTCATGAAGGCTGTTATGAATCTGATGGAGAGCTCTGCAGTGGTGGAAAGTAACTCAACACGTTTACTCAAGATAAGCACAATTTTAAGGCACTGCTATTTTACTTGAATGTTTCATTGTAGACTACAACTACACTACACTTGTAGTTTTTATCCACATTCATTTTGTAACTGAATAGCTTGTCACTCTGCAAGCTATGATTCTGCATCAAAACATTTGATCATCTTATATATATATAAATAAGATCCATTTTTTTTAAATAAATAATTGTTCAAGCTTTTCATAATTTTTTAAATAACTACATGCATCAAGCCCAATAATAGAACATGATACCAGAAAAATACGGTGCAGCCTTACTCTACTTATTTAGGGATTAAATTGCATTACATAGCTAGCACATTCAAGGATAACATAACCCCAAAAATATTGAACATTTGGAAGACGCATTTGTGCATGACAGATTGCTAGAACCTACTGTATTGTGTGGGACACGCACAAACACACACACACACACACTGGTGCAGCTGGCATGCACAAAGCCAGCCTCCCTGACACAGACGGTCATACAGCACATTGTCCCTCTGAGAGGTACATCAATCTCTCTCATGCAGCACGGTGCTAAAGTCAGGCCATAAAACTGCTAAAACACAGAGTGGCATGTGTGTTTGTCCCCAGAGGAATTTTTACTGAGTTTTCCTTCTGAAAGATCACATCCCGGCCTTCAGATTTTTTTACTTGCCACCTCTTTAAAACAAACTCTCTCCCCCCACACCCACCCCACCAACACACACACACACACACACCCACACACACACCAACAGACACACGTCACCTGTCAGAACATAATGTGCTGAGTACCGCTGGAGGTTTTTATCAAGTCCTGTTGTAATGTGACAAAAATTGCACCAGAGAATATCGAGGTTGAAATATGAGGTCACAGAGCTCTAACAGTTTCCACATAAAAGGTTATTGATCTCTCTTGAGGGACAGATGTAAATCTGACTGCGGCGATGCGCCACAGCCCCCCCCAGACACACACACACACACACGCACACACACACACACACACACCCACACACCCTAACCCTCGGTGCTGATTCATTCATCCATGCGGCCTCAGGGAGTCAAGGGGGAGAGATCATGGAGGAGGTTGGGAGGGTGGGAGGTGAGGTGGGGGTGTTGTGGCGGTGGCAGAGACCTGGGGTGAGCGCTGCTCAACTGTGGGAATGTGTGATATCCTCGCTGACATCTCTGTGTGGATTACAGCTCAGGGGCCATCACTCCCATTTGGCCCGGCTCTACATCACCGTACAGCAGCACCTACGAGGGAGCAGGTCTGGTTCGGCTTTGCCTGGTCCGGGCCTTTACCGCCGGAGGGGGAGAGGGAGAAGTGAGTAAGAAGGAACACAGACTGGCAGCTCAGTCCAGAAAGATGAGGCGGTAGGAAAGGTGCATGAGAGGCTACAAAAGGTGAGAGGGGTTTGAAGGAGATTCATGAACCCATCACAGAGGCCCAGTGGGTCAACAATAAAAGTTGTGGATACATAAATTATGTATTTGCTATTTAAACCTTAAAAAGTTGCTGTTGATTCTGTTTAAAAATACTATTTACACAATTTTTTTAAACGGCTCAATGCTATCTGCTTATAGATATACATGCATTGCTGCTCTTTTGTCATGTTATTCACAGACTCCCATCCTCTCCCCTCTCTTTAGTCCAGTTAATGTGATTTGACCTCTTCGCCTCACCTAACTGGAACTTACCACTGTACAGGTAAGTTAAAGGTGACCTATACAGAGCAAGCATCTAAATGACACAGAATAATTAACATAAAATGAATACAAGATCTCTAAATTACTGCTCCCTGCTCAGAAGACTCAATGAGGCAAAGCTGTTTGCACTTTCCTCGATTGAGCTGCTGAGCAGCTGATCCACCACAACGTCCCAGGCACAGCAACAGCTCGGAAATCCTATGAGCCCATAAACAAACAAACCAATACATCTTATGGGATAATATATCACATAAACTTAAACATTGGACTGTAATGAATTACTAGGCCGCAAAAAAACACACAGTTATTGTTGGGGAACAGGGCATAGTATAAAGGGAGAAGGCAACTTTTCACAATGCATATTGTGAGGGACCACACGCACAATTAGCATTTAGCATGCTATCATTTTAATAATTACGAATGGTTGACCTGATGAAAAAGTGCGGCAATTCGTCCTGAAGGGAAACGCAAATGTCTTAAAAAAAAGAATGTCATGGTGAGGAGTCACACTGCCAGCTCAGCAAAAAAAACATCCTGCAAGCAAACAGTTGAGCTGCGATGATTATTCTCCCAGCGGAAGTGTTTGTTGAGCTGTGCCAGACGCTGTATTGCACATGTACATTCTCTAAGGAGACAAACAGGGCATCGCAGGTGAGAACGAAGCCCTCGTGTGTGTGAAGCACAGCCATTATATGACGTGCGATTCATCATCCACTAACTCCACTCAATTTGAAGCCATTAATGAAAGACAGTCTGGACTCTGACACCGTGACTCACCTCCATCGTCGTCTGCTTTTTATGAGGGGCATAAGCACACGGGGTAAAACTAGTCAGAAAAAGTGATCATGTGAAAAAAAATCATGTGCAGGGCATTTATTTCTTGCAAAAACAGTGCGAAAGAGAGATATCAAAGATCCGAGATGAAAAGCTTTTGCTCTCGTCCCTGAGAATCCCCTTCACCCAGTGAGCTCATTCCTCGAATTCCAGTCAGAAGCAGGAGCGAGTCTCACCAGTGGCTCATTTAGCATGATTGACATTATTGGCTACCATTAGCCACTAGTATGCAGTTGCCCTCTGACCCTCCGGCAACCATGTTGTTTGAAACAACTTTAAGCAGTACGGTTTAATCTGCATGGGAAAAAAAGCTTGTGGAACCCGCCTGTCCCGGGCCACTTTAGATCAATCAACAATTAGAGGTGAGATAATGGTGGCCGTATCTCCGGGGTCAATGATCGTACACTCTCCTCCCGGAGCAGCCCGGCTTAGCCAGGAGTCCCTCCCCTCTTCCGTCACCTCTGCCATCATAGTGGTGAAGGCTAGAGACGCAGGCGTATAGTGTGTTTCTTTAACCACAGCAGTTTGACGTTTAGAAAAGCAGAAACGCTCCCCTTTTCTCTGGGCGACAGACAGACGTTTGAGCCAAGAAGAAGTTCCTTCCTTTGCTGATGTAAGTGTGAATCAAGCAGCGCAGCATGGCGGCAAGGCAGAGCCGGCTTAAAATATGAGCTATGCACAGGAGCACTTTGATTGACAACTTGATCCACGCGATGAAAGCTTGTTTACCATCTACAGTGCGTGTCTGTGGCGACGCTGAGACATTTATGCCCAATAAAATTAGTTTCAGTCAGTTGGCGGTATTATAATACTGACAAATGAAGGGTACTCCAGTGACTGTGACAGATTTACTGTGCCACACAGTCAGAGAGTTCTATTTCAGAAAAGACTTATTTTATATTTCAAAAACTTGTGGTATTCTGTAAGATGAATGAAATGCACGATTTTGAAGAACTGTGCAGCCTTTCTTCCAACAATAATTCCCTGTTTTGAGTGATCCCTCTATGTTCTGCCTCCCTGCTGTCACGAAATGGTCAAAACATGGTCACAGTGCGGCCAGTGTATGTTCATGCTAAAGGGGTGTAGAAATGAAGAACACCTGAGGTATATTAGGTTTTCAACAGGCCGAACTGTGACCCTACCGTATTGAGCAGCTGGTGTGAAACAAGGGTTAACAACATCTACACCCTCCCAAAAAAAAGTATGTAGAGGTGGCGAGGAGCTAAGGCCCACATGAGGCGAGGAAAGGGGAACTAAGGGAGGGGGCTGAGAGGACCAGGGGAGGTCCCTGTTTAAAAGCTAACAATAGCTGCGACAATGAAGTCAGTTTCAAAGTGATTAGAGGCCATATCATTTCTCAGAATAGCCAAGAGTTTTATCTCAGGGAGAAACCATCCAGGTGAAGGCTTCTGAGGAGACTTTCTCTGACATGTGATATCGATTTGCTCGTGTCTGTCAGTAAAGTGAGTCATTGTTTAACTTCCTCTCCAACACCCAAAGCCGTCTCTCCACGGGATGAGGAATGTTTGGATGTTGAAGGATGAGAGTTCTACTGTTGGTAATAATCCTCCTCGCTGTGTTGGGCTGCACAAACACATTTGTGATATCCGTGATGACAGCTCCGAGCCACACTGAAAGTAAACATATGATGCTATTGTTCCAGTCAAAAATTCTAACTATTTACTATTTTTTTATGTCTGGAGTGGTGGGACATATCGCAAGAACTTGGCTTCTACTGTTCTTGAGTATTACCACTATGAACTGCTTAATATTCCAACTCTAGTACATTTGAGTACTTTGTACTCCACTTCATATCTTTAGTTATAAGTGATGGTTAATGTTTTAAATAATAGTATGAAGTAGTCAAAAAGCTGATCCACTTTGACCAACTACAACAGTAGAATGTCCCGTACATATTAATGATCCAACAATATGATATGTAATGTGACACTCACTGGGACCGTTCTTATTTTTGATACTTTAATCACACTGCTACCAATACAGCTGCCTTTTTTTATAAACTTCAATTTACTGGACTTTTCGAATGCAGACCTTTTTCCTGTACTGTACATTGTGGTCACTTGAGTGAAGGATCGGAGTACTTATTTCACCACTGAAGTACAGTATTTCACCTGCAAAGCAGTCCAAAACTGCTTTGTGTCCGTCCACATATTGCCAACCAAGTCTTTACCTAATGTACACAGTCAGGGAGCATCTGATGTCCCGCACAAACATTAGACAACATTAAACAAGGTAATGGTTAACGTAACCGTAGTGTCCCACTGAGCCAATCAGTAACAAGTCTTTGTGACATGTGCGACAATTGTCTCTGGGCACTTTTGGAAATGATCAAAATATACTGCTAACGTGAGACACATCAATCCGGTTCTGTTAAACTGCGATCAGCGGCATGTGAGAGATCACATGTGATGGACAAATACACAAACTAACGAAGGGAGACAGACGGTTCCTATACCTTGATTTCATCAAACAACACCCGCCTCAATAAGTAACTACTTTCCATTCACACACCAGCACGAGAAGAGCCTGAGGCTGTTGTTTATGTCATGCTCGACATCCTTCCTTCGGGAATCGACACATTTTCCTGGGCAGTTTAAGCACTGCAATTTAGGATGCGTCTTTATGCACCATGGACTTACGGTAGCCTGATAATTGTTTAAATGTGTTTTTTCTCCGGAGAGCCCTTAGCCTTCTAGTGTGTGTGTGTGTGTGTGTGTGTGTGTGTGTGTGTGTGTGTGTGTGTGTGTGTGTGTGGGTGTGTGTGTGTGGGTGTGTGTGTGTTTTTGTGTACTATAAGGAGGTTAATAAAACAGCATTTCCTTACTTCAGGGAACATTCCCTGTCGAGGGAAGTGTTAATAAGTGCACTTAAAACCTGTAGAGCCTTTCCTGAAGGATACGAGGCAACAGCTCAGCATTCGGCCGACTTTGCACAACAGTGTAACCCTTTGTATATATTTTTTTTGTTTGATGCTAAAAAAAAAGTCTTTGACATACGGAAAATGTGAGTAAAGCATCACCCTGACACAGAACCGTTCCAGGTCTTACAGCTGACATGAGGACTTGTATACAGTAGTGGGTAGCTGTGAACACACGTGTCCTGCTTCAGACCTGTTTGTCTCCTCTCTCCGCGGCGCCAGATGCTGCACTGATGTGTTCTTCCATATGGAACCACTCGGCTAAGCAAACAGAGAGAAGGCTGGATCACCACAGTGGGAAGAGAACCGTCCCTCTGAGTAATAACATTGAAAAGTAGGCTAACCATACGTCAACTATCCCACATTTACAACAGTCTCTGTCCCTCAAACCCTCCACCTCTGCCCCTTACCTGTCATAATCCATAACAGGTTCACAACAAGTGCACCTAAACCAGCATTGGACTGGTGTGGGAACGTGACAGGAGTTGAGAGTTCTTGCTGCTACTTTGTAATGTTTGTAATGTGATCCATGTTTTATTAAGTCTTTATTAGATAATGAACTATTGTCTGGCTCAGCCTTTTGAAAGGTGAATGAAATTACTGGAATATAAAATTAGATTGCCACATTTAGTATTAATCAGTATAATCTGTGCCCATATAACATAGAATGTATTAAAACAAATTGCAGAAATGGGAAAAGTCAGGGAAGGACCAAAGTCATCCTCTGGGGACCATGAAATCAAGACCATGGCAATCTAATCACAGTCCTCGAAGCCAAACATTGACATCCCTCGCGTCACGTCATAATCAAACACTTTGTACGTCAAACCATCCACCAGAACTTCCCAGCTTTGAGTTTTTGAGTTTGTGGCGGTACAACAACGTCTTGGTGGTTTCTACGTTAGCCTTTCAGGAGGATGGTCCTTATATCAGGTTGCAGGATGCTCGACTGTTACCTTTATCAACAGGATGATGTTGGAAGGATGTTGGTTTTACTGGTCTCATATTTGTTCAGTGTAAGTTTTTTACAGGGTTGCGTAAGCCTAAAGGTCATGGACTTTCTCTCAACTCATGCTCACAGACGAGCATGTAATTATTCAACTGATGTTAAAGCCTAAAAATGTGCAGAATGAGAGCTTTTATGTTTTCACATGACGACAGCTACACACACACACACACACACACACACACACACACACACACACACACACACACACACACACACACACACACACATATACAGGCTGTATCATAATGTCTGAGATGTCTACCTTGCAAATGATGATACAGTAAAACAAACTCAATTCCCTGTGGCAGCACCTCTTTGATCAGAGGATTGGCTTCTTTCAGCCCCTGGTGACACATATTTCTGCATGTGTGTGTGTGTGTGTGTGTGTGTGTGTGTGTGTGTGTGTGTGTGTGTGTGTGTGTGTGTGTATGTGTGTGTGTAGGTGTGTAGGTGTAGGTGTGTGTGTCTCAGTCTGCTGCCTTGGGGTCCCCTGGGGTGAAATTGAGTCGGCTTCATATCAAGACATACACACCACTGCTCTCCTAGCCAATGGTCCCCCCATCCGCCTATATTACAAAATATGATTTATAGCCCCTAAATACAGCAATGAGGTGCTTTAATAAGACAGGGAGCTTAAAAAGAGGGGCATGTGATTAAGAGCAGATCCCTGATTCTCTTGGGTCAATGAAGAGCATATAATATGGTATGGGGGTGCGGCACAGATGTATAGAGCTCTGCAAGGTAAGGCCATGAGATCTTATGGGCTGTCGGACACAATCCAGCCAGCACCCTGGCGCTCTGAGCTCTGCAAGGATCCTCCTCTATGGAAGAAGATATTACAAAATAGAAAAGGAATTATCCTTTCGTAATAGTCTGTTATGCAATTAGAGTGGTGGTATTTACCTCCTGGTGTAATGAACTGAGACGTAGCATAATGTGCAGGGTCAAGGATTTCTACTAGACCACTGAGGAATAACTAAAGCCTCTCCATACGTCCCCTCCTGACGGAGCTCTTTACAAACTGAGGTTGTTTTACTCTTAAACAATTACAAACGCACCGTGTGATATGATCCAGGCTGCACTTGCACTAATTGTGGCATTTTAGTCACAGGGTGGGGTCTTTGGGATCCTCTGTGAGGCTAGAAGCACACACACACACACACACACACACACACACACACACACACACACACACACACACACACACACACACACACACACACACACGTGTGTCTATCCCTCCCTCTGCTCTTTACCTACAGGGAACAGGGTCGAGCTCTGGCTTCAGTCACAGAGCTGGACTAAAACTAAGGACAGTGTCCACCCTGTGTTGCCCGTGGTGTATACAGACAAACAAAAGCAAAACGATCTGAGTGCATCATCTGGGCCAGTAAGGTAAGCGCTATACAAGTACAGTACAGTCCATTTACCAATTACCTTATAGGCTATATACAGCCGACATTTTCAGAAATGTTGGCAACAGCAGTTGAGTTTTGCCCCAGCTGTACAGACAAGTCAGCTTTAAACATTAAATTAAAACAGTAGAGAATCAGATGTTTCACTTTAACAAGTGGCCGTGTTAACTGCTGACTTTCAGTTGACTGTGTCCGTGGTTGCTTGTACGTAAATGGTTGGCATAGATAATAAACACAGATTAAGGGCACCTACATGTTCTGTTGGTGTTTTCAGCAGAGAGACACCAGTTAACACTCGTTAACTGAAACACGCGTCTATGGCTGCAAGCTAATAAATGTGTTGACGACCACTAGTCCAGTGGTCAAAAATACTTGTTTTTGTAATGGCCATTTTAAAAATTCATGGTGTTGACATTCTGTGCATGGCCACAGAAAACATAGTTGGAGGCATAGCGACCCGTATGCTCATAATTTATTGCTGGTGTAACATTAAAGGCTAGTTATCTCTTCCAAATACATGTATATTTCTGGCATTACATATTGGGCCACCTGCTAATGTTATAATTTCTCACTAATAGCAAAATGATCTGGAAAGTCCATTTGATTAGGTTGCATTCGTTATCTTTGGTGGTTAATGCCCTTAGCTTGAGTAGATATTCCACTCTGCTGTACGCTCGTTGCCAACTATTATGCCAAATATATTGGAAATACTAATATTAGTCCCGAGTAGTATTGACCAATAACGTTTGAGTGGGCTTTGGTGTCATGCAGATAAAAAGTCTGTGTGCAGAGCTTTTGGCTTTTGTTTCTCAGGTGGTTATTTTATAAATTACTAAACAATAAGTAGTGAAAAGGAAAACTTTAATTACGTGAAATAAATTATTACCAGGGGGCATGAATCTTAAACGCTTTTACTGCTCTTTTACCCTGGATGCTCTGTCCTAGTTCAGCCATGTCTCCGGCTGCCCTACAGCTCGGTTGTGGAGCTGGGGAAGCCATTAGCATCAGAGAGACTTTAACAGAGACGTCCCTGCAGCTCACAGGTCTGCTGAAGTCAAGGCTCTGATTTGGCGTGTGGCAAGCAGGCAAGGTCTCATCATCACCAGCACTCACTCTCTCACTCTCGCTCTGTGTGGTCCAAAGTGTTGACCATCTGGGAGAGATGGAAGAGGAGGACAAGGTCCCAATCCAACTAACTCTGTCAGCGAGGCAACACATTTCCCCGCCGTCCGTCTGAAAGACAGAAAAGGGAAGAGAGCGTGGTGAAAGACAGAGAGAAAGAGGGAGCCTGTCCTCGATCCGACTAGTGTCTGCTCACTGCTAACCTCCCCAGGTCCTGCATTGCCTCATCCTATATGAGCTCAAAATGGGCTGGGACCCATGTGTCAGGGGTCGCACTGTGGGGACTAGGCTTGGCTTGAAAGCCTGGGAAACGTGTAGATATTTGGCCGTATACATTGTAGCTGCCAAGAGCAAATACTGCATGCTTGTATGCTCGTGCACAAACACAGAAATAGACATACGCTACATTTAAAACACATGGCGAAGCAAGTGGGTGTAAAACTATAACGACAGGGAGGGAGAGACCTGCTGTAGGTAAACAGGTCGGGAGCATCATGGTTGTGCAGAGGGGGAAAGAATCCCCCCGCAGGATCCCATCCCCTTGTTGTCCTTCCACCACACACACCTCACAAATCATAGCAGATCTCACAAAAGTCCACATTCCTCAAGATTCAACTTCATGAGAAACATATGGCTGACGTGAATCACATTATTCCTGATTAAGTGAGTATTGGGGGGAATGCATCCATAATAAACATTTTGGGAATTCAACATAAATTCATCAGATTGCTACAGTGCAGTAAAAATAATGCCCTGCCACAGGTAATGTACTCGGATGGGGTTTTACGTTTCCTGGCATGGGAACAACACAATCTTCCAAAGATGGTGAGAGATAAATGCAAACATAGCACTTACAAGGGATTTGTGTTTCAGCTGATACTTTCCAAAGTTATAGCATGAAAGAATGGGAGAAAGAGAGCTCATGCCACTTGCAATAAACAAAGAGATTTTATACAAAAATACAAATGAAACAAAATATAAACCACAGGAGACATAGTTACAGGGTCAGAAGCGAACATCGGGCCAGAGGATGAGAAACCAAAAAAAAGAGGGCTCTGCAGGTTCACTGCAATCTACATGTTTAACCAAAAATAGCACTATACCAGTCAAGAGGGTAAACAGTCAATCCTAAATTAACTATAAAAACTGTTTTACATTTATGAGTTTACTTATGAACTACTACTACGACCTTTTTATTAACTTAGTAGCAGTACTGCGTTGGTTTGATTTCAAATGTAGAATTAAAGCTAAATCAGGTAATACATCCGAGTGGATGATCAGATTTTACAAAAAACTAATTCTGACTTGAGTCCATTTTAATTTCTGGTTTAGAAAGGACATGCAAAGCAGATTACAATTTGTTGCAGCTGATGGTGTAATATTTTAATATCAGTAGAGTTCGAGTTCAATGTCCTTTCCACAAACTATAACAGTAAACCAGGACAACAATAATTGTTCAACACTCCACTTTTATGCAGATGACACTGTAATATTTACAAATGCAGACACACATTGAATTCCAATACACTGACTGTATAGAAACATTGCATATTAATCTGAAACGCAGTACATAGCAATGTACCCTTGATTTGTCAATGTACTAAAAAATATATTTGTAATGTCAAACAATAGTAGTAGTAGTAGTAACAAATAGTTCCAATAATAAAATGTTCCATTCCCTCTTATTTTTGCTGCAGTTTGACTAAATACTGTCATGGCCAGCCGGTTGTTTGTCTCCCTCTTTCCTAGTGTTTTCTGTTGTTAACCCGTTCCTTGTGTTTTTAGTTTAATTTTTTCACTGTCTGCATGTGTGTGTTTGTCTGAGCGTGGCACTTCATCTCACTCCTGCTGCCAATACACCTGCTCACCTGTGACCATCAAGCTCCTGCAGTATGTACTATATACTCCAGCTCTAAACTCTATTTTCGTTTGCCAGCGCAGCATGAACACCACAACCAGTTTCTGGTTTCAGTCAGTTAAATCCTTCTGTTTGCCTGAACTCTGTATAATATTGTATTTTCCGTTATCTGCCTGCCTCACAGAGCTCCTCCCCAGTCTGCTTCCCAGCCGACAGCGCAGCTCTCTCTTCCTGCATCAACTCTCACCACACATTTCTGAAATAAAGCTGCTTGTGATTTGTCCAAGTTATGCTTTTGGCACAAAAATACACTACAAGAAAAGAAAATAAAAAATGTGATACGCAATTAATTAAAGAGCTGATACTGTCCAGTATTTCTTGAAAAACATGACAAAGCCCTTTTAAATTGAAATACACATAATTTATTGCAAACAGCTGTCTGTGAACCCGTTTTCTCTCCCGACTCGTCAAAAAGGGCAGCTTGGTCAGTGGCCGTAACTTACGTAATATACTAAGTAATAACCTAAGTAACACACATACATTTCATATAACTTAAATGAGTCAACGCTGACATTTGATTTCACATGCAACACACTGGTCTGCTGGGTGAAAGTCCTGTGTTTTTGGACCCAACAAATATTTCCTTGCAGTGTTTACCTGAGTTAAAAGGTGAGTACTAATGCTTTGACTTTTGACTTTGAGATTAAATAGTGTCGGAGATGAGGTCTGTTTGGCCTGAAGGGACGTCGCTGAAGGCTTGAGGAGTCATTACACGAAGAAGAGAGTGACGTGGAAGTGATGGCATGGCATTTGGTCATTGAGCCCGCTCTGCCCTTCAATTCACACCATCCCGCCATCAGCTGAGAACACAGATGAAAGGAACAAGACAGTGACAACACGGCAGAGAGAAGGAAAAAGATGTATAGAAGGAAAACACAGGCAGGAGGGAAAAAAAGAAACTCCTGCAGCAAACAATGGCGGAGGATAATTAGAGGGCAGGATCTTGTCATGCCATGCGATTACTCAATTCCTGTGATATCCCTGAGAAGCTCCAGGCAGCCCGCTCTATAATCTAAAGCTCACCCAGAGGACAGTGCAGAGGAAGAAGACAGCAGAGGAGACAGACAGATGCAGCTAGAGTTCACAGTGTCACCAATAAATCATGACTGTAATAAGATTTCAGGGGGTGTTTTTCCTCATATTTTGACACACAAGTTCATAGTTACACCTCGATCGCCACACAAAATAGGTGTTCAGCATTATATTAAGCCAATATTTAACAAAATGATACCAACCCAAAACGTGTTCCGTGCATGACTCATATTGCCTGTGGGAGTATGGAAGTATGAAACTGTATTAAGAGCCCTGTAAACCCGGGTCACCCTTTGATTATTAATTACCCAAAAAGAAGCCATCTATTACTGAAAGTACGTCATCCTGCTGTTGGCGGAGAAGCCAGCCAGTGATTCAGAATGGTGAAGCACAGGAAACTGCTCTGGCAAATTACACGGAGGGCAGGAGGAGTGTGAAGCATGTATAGAGGAAAACATTCTCCAGCCTGCAGTAATACACACTGGGTGAAGTGGGGACATTAAATAATATTCATTGCAAAAGAAGTCCTAGAATTATCAAAAACCACTACTATATTATGAATAGTATTATAACACTGTCGTCCTGTCACTTCAAATGCTACCACCTCATATTTAATATGTTGCTGGTATGACGATGTTAATGGCGTTTGTTTTCTTCGTCATAAATACATACTTTCTCTTTTTTTTGTCATGAACAGTATTTCATCAGTTATGATGACATTTCTCGCTATAGTATTGCTGAGACCCTGGAATACAAGAAGCAGCATTTCAATAATGATAAACACATAGTTAATGTTAACTGAAAAAAACAAAAACACAGCTAAACCATGGTTTGGCTTAAAATGACTGTTTGTTACATTATCTAAGCCATCAAAGTAAAGTTGACTTTTCTTTACACACGCGCGACACAAACTGCTGTCTAATGTGCGACAGTCTTGTGTTGATTGGATTTCCGTCATTAGAAAAAGAATTGTGGCCCAAAACAAACTCATTCTGTGAAAAAATACCTTTGCCATTAAATGTTATTCACAATGCATTTCTAAGGGGCACATTCATCTTTGCAGTACCCTGCATATTTGCACTCATGCATTTACAAAATAGTTTGGCCTAAATTGTGACTTTTATACATTTTCAAATGTTTTCATATATTTATTTAAAATTTGTTTCACATACCTCTATAGAGTTCATGTTTCTGGTCCTCTTTTTACATCTTAGTGTCAAGACTAGCCACATTACATTTGTTTGTATTTATGTGACAAATAAAAAGGAAATGTCAGTAAAATGATCAGTTGAGACCTGCCATATGAGAACAAATAATTCATAACTATGCTAGTTCAACAGTGACAGCCACTTTTATGAATCTGCTGGTTTGATCCAGAACTTTTCGACCTCAGTCGATTAATTAGCACTTTCCCTGAGTAGCTGCATCCGCTCCGTCTGCCTGGAGATTTATGCCTGAAAGAGAGAAAGACAGCGAGGGAAAGCGCTCTCTGATTTCAGACTCTCTTTTTTCTTTTTCCTTTCCGCTTCCTCCTCTCAGACCCAATCCCACCTCCTCTACCCTCCTACTGCCGCCCATAACAGCGCTGATCTATGAAAACATACAAACATGACACTGAGCCTATGATAAACACCAGGTCTGTATTTGGGGAGTAGAGGAAATCAACTCCAGTTCAGGATGTGACCACTACCTCTGCCCAGATCAATCATACTCCAACAGACCTGCATGTGGGGGGCAACCATATCAGTACAGGGGGGGTGAGGGGGGTTGGGAGGTGTACACACACACACACACACACACACACACACACATATATAGACACACACATACAAACAAAAGCTCTGGAAGTCTCTGTGCAGTACAATGCACACATGGGCACAGCACACACAAAGTTAACAAGTCTCCCAGGCCGGCAGGTAAAGAATGAGCCCGCTGCAACTGGATTCCAGGGAAGCGGTGCTGGGTTTACACTTTCAACTCCCCCTTCCTTATCTCCCAGATTAGCTCGATAAGAGAATTATGAAGCCAGACGGACATCTAAAGCTTCCTGGGGGGTCAACAGTGTGATGAGAGACAGCCCGCGAGGGGAGACCGCCGCCTCTGAAACGCTTAACCCTCCCACAACATACATGCACACACATGTGCACTTATATGCACAGACCCCCACCCCAGGGCTCAACTTATTCATTGCTCCATCATCCCTTCTCCCCTGTATCAGAAAGAGAAGGAGCGGGAAACAAAGGAGGAGGAGGGAAGTAAAGGAAGGGGCTGACTACAGATAGCCTTGCTTCTGTGACTTCCTTCCTGTGCATTCCAGGTTTTGTGACCCTCTTTCAAGGACAAAGAGCTGAAACCCACTTCCCTCCTTCTTCTCAAAATTCAGGGGAAAAATGAGAGTTTCTCCCCAAGTTTCAGGAAGTAAAGAGCGATAAATTATGGAGGTCAGGAAGTCACCTGGTCACAGGAGCAACTCAGCACTGAGCAGGTACGAACATCTGGGTATGGAATGTCCATGAAATGTTTGCAACAGTGGGAGAGCAATATTCTCACGGGTTTTTAGAATTGACAACACACAACATCCATTTTTGGAAAGAAGAGCTCATAATTGCACAGTTTTTATTCAGCCAACATCTCAACGTTATAGGATGGCAGCACCAAATAAAGTCAATGTGGTTCTGCTTGTAGCTTGTCACACATGTCAGTGATGATGTACTAAAATATGACTACATGTGCAAACACTGATAAGGTTAAAATGTCTTTAAAGTTTACTTGTTGTATGATTTGCAGTTCAAGTTGCAGCAGTAAAAAGAGGCTTGGTTAAAGTTGAAGCACAACAATAGTTTGAAGTACAAGTTGAAGTTCATACAAATGAAAGGAATTGAAGAGCTGAAAATAGTTCAATTAATCACAGTAGTTAAATTGTGTGATAGCTTTGTTTAGGTCATTTTAGTGTAAGAAGTGATGGTAGGTGCAACTTTAAATTAAGTGGGGGGAAATAAATGATGGCAACCTATCATGTCAAAGTGTATGTTTATAGTTGATAATTATACCAAGCCTGTAAAAGATCAGCTATAATATAAAGGATTTGGAATGTATGGGATTTATAGTTAAGGGCATAAAACAAACATACAAGATTAGTGTATAATTACAACGGAGCATCTACTGTATTGAAGAATATACTGTTCACCTCTGCAAGATGCTTTACAGCAGTGGTTCCCCAACCCTTTTGTATTGTGACCCATTCAAATGAGGCATTGTCTGACAGCGACCCTCTCACATGCAGACAATACATAGCATGCATAATAAATACACCCATAAGTTTGGTGTTTTTCCTCACCACACAGCACTAAAACGTCTCCTGCATGGTTTGCTGTCGGCAGAAGGGAATCTGTGCCCTCCCCGATCGCACATCGTCCCTTGGGCGAGGACCTAAGAGTCTTAAAGAGGCTTTTAAAGGAACAACAAGTAATACCCCAACCGCGCCCCAAACCTCTCCTCGTTTCCCCGGCATGTAAAAGAACGGCAAGTCTCGGCGTCCATCATGATTCATCCTCCAGCTCTGTCATCTGTGACTGGTGACGCACCCTGCTGCCCGGGGCTTAATGAAACCTCTCGCAGAGATTGCAGCTGTGCCGACACCTTTGCCATCTGATCCCCAGCTCTGGTATCATCTTCACCTATGAACCGCACAAAAGTGCCCTCGTGGACCCCTTAATGCAGACCTTGTTCACACTTGTGCCCTCACCCTTGGCTCGGACCAGCCAACCTCTCATGCCATGCTAATTTAATCCCAAAACACTTCCTATAGCAGCCTGTTAATGTCAGAGGAGATTTCCTCCGCGTTCTCCGTAACCCAGAAAAGAGCACCACCCTGCCACTTTGCCAGGAACCTTCCTCGGTTTAGTGTTTCCCAACAAACGGCAAATATGCTTCAAAACCAATAAACCTACCCATGATATTTATTAGGCTGTTATTCAAGTATTCCCTGCCTACTCGGCCAAATGGAGACACACACATGCAAGTGCATGCACACACTTACACACACACACACACACACACACACACATGCACACACCTTTCGTCAGCTGCAGACGTATTAGTAATTCTAATGAGGAGCAGAAGATTAAAGCGTTGCGTTGTCTTGGGTGTTACAGTACACGTCTAGCTTTACCATGAGGACCAGAGGTCAAGAAGAGGAACACGGAGGGAGGAAATTGAGAACATTTCTTGATTAAAGGCCTCTGGAACATCTAACCTTTGACAGACTCGTCGGTGCTCCGACTACATATGCTGCCTGGCCCGGGTCGTTTTTTGTGTGTGTGTGTCATAGGACCTGGTGAAGAAAAGAGGATAAAGGATTATATTCTGGGACTCACATCGCTTGCCCAGACATCTGTGGACAAACTGGTAAAAACAGCAGCCAGCTTGGCAGCAGCAGTCAGTGTTTGGCTCATGTAACTATGTAGAATGACATCGGCGTGTAAAGACTGCTCTGATTTTTGTATGGAAAAAACAGGCACACACTGAACATTACATGTCCTCCTTTTAATGCAGATTTTTTTCTTTATTTTTTGGGTTGTGTTAAAATAAGAGTGTTAAAAAATATGATATACACAGTATATATAGTCTGAGGAGTATGTGATGCACTTAGATCAAACTCATATTGAAAAGATAAAACACTAAGTCTATATTTTAACATTGCTTTGAAGCTGGCCAGGATGTTGAAAACAAACAATTCCCATGCTGAAAACAACTTTATGGGGCGCATCTCCACCTTTTCCTCTCATTCATTCAAGCCACTGTTTCCTCATGTCCCCTGACCTTCCAACTGCCTTACCCCCACCCGGCAGTTTGCTTATCAATCCTCCCTCAGCTCCGTCATCAATCTCTCAGGGAAAATCTCCTTGTTTCTGCCAGTTGTTTCCTCGACTGCCAGCGTATTTGCTAAGACCCTGCAAAAGCTCCCCCTTTCCTGCCGGGTGAGTCGGAGGCTAATAAAACTGTCTTGGTCAGTCATAAGACACCGAGAGAGAGAGAGAGAGAGAGAGAGAGAGAGAGAGAAAGAGAGAGAGAGAGCGAGAGAGAGAGAGAGAGAGAGAGAGAGAGAGAAGGAGAGGGTGGTGTTGGTGGGGGTAGCGGGGTCACGGCTCAGAACAGGCCCAGTCGGACCTTACTGGCTCAGCCGAGGGGAGGGTCTCACTTTTTAGACCTCCAAACCTTGAGGATGATAAATGGCATTTAAAGGAGACAGTAAAACACAACTATTGCATAAAGTCATCAGTTAAAGTTAATTACAAAATATATGGGGGTTTGATTGAATGGGTCTCCGGGGAGTGATCAGGGAGAGAAGCTGCAGGCGAGCCGTAGACAGTCGCCCGATGAGCGGCAGTGACTCACACACATTCCCTTGAAGTGGAACCTGGTCTGTGTAAAGGACTTCAGTGAGCCGGGATGATTCATCCCGGGCCGCCATAAAGGCAAAAAAAACATGAGCGAATATTGGTCACCACCACGCCGATTCTTGATGAGGAACCTGGAAACATCCAGGCAATCCATTTAAAGCCATGTTGTTTTATATTTAAAGCTACAACGGTACGATTTGTATGTGACTTCCAGGAGCAAAATCCTACACTTGTTTGTAAGAATGAGTATGAGAATGACTGAACCTGCTTCATCAACACCACACTAATCAAGAGGAAACTATTACAGACGTAATACATTTTATCCGGCTTCAGTTTGCTCTCGCTGCCTTTTATGCTTCATAATCATCATCTACAGATTGAAGGTGGCCGGTTTTCTCTCGCCTCTCTTGTGCTGCATACATATGACATACACTGCTCCAGTTGGATGGCTCTTTTCTCTCTTTGCGAATTTGCGAATTTCTCTATGCTTTCTAAATGACAATAACGTTCTTGATTCGGCGCATGACGAGTTACTACATTTGGAGAGTGATGGCTTTCTATGCATCCTTTTTCTCATTCTGTTCCTACTAGCTTAAAGTTATATATACATAGTTGGTTGCATTCAGTGATGGAATCTAAACAAACCCAATTGGTTGTCGCCAATATAAGTTGTTGTTCCCCAGAACAATGAAATCAGACAATTTTGCAAAACCCCAGATTACAATCAGTACAAACTTGTTTACATCCAATGCCGAAAGGCAGACATGCTGCATGCTACATTCTCCATGCTACATGCGTGCCTGTCCTTACACCAAGCTCTCGCCACATAGTCACAAAAGTCAATTCTGAACTACTGAACGTTGGCATTGGACATACTGTAAATAGGGAGGTGTGGAATTCTTTCCTTGGGATACTGCACCACACTCACGTTAGAGGAACGGCAAGACAGACGACCTGTGAGTTTTCGCCCTGTTGCATCTCAGTGTTTGAGTTCATATGTGCTAACGTGGTTTTAGGGATATGAATGTAGTTAATGATCTCATGCAGCTTTTAAAGTTTATTTACAATCTGGATTTACACAATATGAATGTAAAATGGGTTTTGGCTTATTGACCAAAAGCATTGTTTTCTTTGTAATGCGCACAAGGCCAATATTAATATATTATTATAATTAAAATGATTCTGGATGCAATATGTATACAAGAGATTACTTATTGAAAGTCATAAAACATATACATATAGAAAACATGGTAACAGTGCTAAAGAGGTTAGTATGCATGCTTTATGCAAGTGCTCACGTCTGTGTTTGTGTGTAGGTGTGTGTGTGTTTAGGGGGATCTGTTACGTTTCAGACAGAGGGCTTTATTACTGCTTCTGAGTGTTGGGGTGCAGCCGTGCATGGAATCAGTCTGTGTTTCTTTATCATTTTTTCAATAATTTTTGGGCCTCCTATATCTCAGCGCCAAATCACCAACACATCACACACATTCCCAAACACACACACACACACACACAAAATGCAAAAAAAAACACATTTTGTTCACCATTGCAAGCAAAAAGATTTAAGCCAGTTCCTCAATGAACTAGCAGTCGCCATGTGTTTCTCATGTTGCTCTGACGGTGCTTTTTCATGAGATCTTCATGTTTTACTACAGAGTAAAAGTGACAGAAAGTCTATTCTCTGGGTGTCATGTTATAAAGTACAAATTACATTGAGGGAAAATGCTAGAAAAGAGAAGAATTAAAGGTGGTGGTGGTGGTGGTGGTGGCGATGGCAGTATATAAATCTTCATGGGGTTTGCAGGGAAGGAAACTCTTATGCTGAGGAACAAGAAGCACATGTAGCGAGCAAGCTACCAGGAAATTGGTATAGTCTTGTATGATTTTATAGGGATCTTGGGCATGCCCTTCACATTAATTAGGATGTGGAGTGCTGAGGTATTTTTTACAGGAAACTAAGTATGGAACCCCTGCTGTCTGCCTCGGGGCTCCTGGGTCTAAAAACCTAGAGGACTCTGTAACCAAAGTAAAGCAGGATAATGCAGGTCATATGCACACAAACATGATGACACACACCAACAAGCACACACACACACACACACACACACACACACACACACACACACACACACACACACACACATACACAGAAACATACATATGTAAGCAGAAGAAAAAACATTATTTGTTGAGGAAAATAGGTTTTAGTGCAGGTAAATCATTTGTTTGTTTTTGTAATTGCACGACTTTCATTTGTTTTTACTTTGGAGTCATGTTGTTGAGGAAAGTGGGTTTACTCAGTGTGTAGTTTTTTATTTTATTGACATTGTGGGGACTATGTTTGCATGGCCACATTATGAGGACTCATCTCCTATGTGGGGACAAAAACATGATCGACACAAGTTGAACGTGCGTTCTAAAGCTGAAACACTTACCCCAGATCTGCATTCCCCTTCTTTTCCCCGTCTCCTCTTTTAGCCCAGTGTGTGTGTACGTGTGTGAGTGCTGACTGCCTATTTGCAAACTCCTCTTCTCTGCCCACCCAGGTAGTTCTTCAAAAGTACACCATGGTAACTTCATCCTCTGTCTACTTAAATATGGCACTCTTGAAATGACTGCGTTGATTCGTCAACCTAAACAAAGACCAAAGAGAACTCAAAAATATGTCCTCCAATTGTATTTAACACCCCAACCTATGTGGATATGTATTTCTGTATACAGACTGCAAAATAATCATTTTTTCTTAACTCTACTCCTTTAAGTTATAATACTAAAGATTGCTATGAAATCAAACCCAATTAATTTGACTATATTTATAATCAATAATTTTTTGCAATAGTCAAAGATTCTGTAATGAACTCTAACTACTTCTCCATTAAGTAGTTTCCATTGATATAGGCGGAGCCCGCCTCTCCCGCACTGCATGAATTGAACTACTTGTGCACAAAGGATTCCTAGGAAATGATGCAATAGGAGGCATGAAATTAGATTGTCACTGCAATTATTATTGACCAACTCGGCTATCTAAACAACAGGAATGTGCTTGGCTGCATAGGAAATAGATACGCTGCTCATCGAGTGTTTTCTGTTGCGTTAAACCACACTTGCTGTTACCACTTTCGACCACAGAGGTCACCAGATCAACCAGGACTGAAATCTTAAGGATTATAGCGTTAGGGTTATATTACAAAAACAAGTGAAGAAGTCTGCTCGCACACTGACATTATTCAAAGTGATCTCACAGAAACACGTAAAAGGACCACAACCTCTCAACAACGCATTGCGTGGAGGTGGCCGAATGTGTTTGAGTTACAGGCAACACAACTACTTGGTTGGGTTTAGAAAAAAAAAAGATGGGTTAGAAGACTTTTTGGTACATGTCATTTAAAATAACTAAATGTAATTTTTTGGTTTCACACAGGACACACACATCTGACTCCTGGCTGAGAGTCCCGTGTTTGACCCACCTGTCCACCCCAACTTCCTCCATACATGGACTTCAAAACTAATTTCTGTTTAACCTGGGAATTTGTGCATCTAGCACAACAAAGGATTGTTTATATGGGGCCAGTGCGTAATTTGAACACATTATGTGCCACCACAACTGAAGGTGCTGTTCATCGTCGTGGTCATTTCTTGTATTTCTGTAAAATCACGCTGAAAATATATTAGAAAATAATTATTTCCAGTATTTTCTAAAATACTTTCAGTTTTGTTGAATTTGGTGCAGTGACCTGCATTGTCCTTTTATGCTTCAAGAAATGTAAATGGCCCTTTTTGTTTTAAGGTATTGTTGTTTGAAATTAAAGATAAGGATTTTGAGACTCAATTTAGACAAACATTTCTCAATAAGATGTCCATATTTAGCAGCATATATGTATATAATTCATACTTTGCATTGTTGACAAACATACATTGTAGCAGTGGTTCCCACCTTGATGATTTTACTTGACAAGAGTCATCTATTAAATACACAAAGTAATGCTTATTCAGACTTTCTGCTAATCTTTGCCTTTTTCCTGATAAAATAATGGATGATTTTACTTCTGTGAGGCTTTAAAAGTATTGGAATATAATATATATGGTATAACGGTCACAACCAACAAAAGTATTTAATATTTGTTACCTTGCAGCACAAACCAAAAATGTGGGGAATACCTGCTCTGTCTGGATTTAGTGGCGGTGTGAAAGAAGAGAATATCCCACTCTTAATCCTCTAAATACTTTGCTATTGCTTTTATTCCTGGCCATTTGCACTCCCACACAGACAAACCAGAGGTTAGACATGCAGTTGCAGGGGAGTGTGTAGCACAGTGTCAGGACAAGCTGTGTCTAAACGTCTCAATGTATGTTTACACAATCTAATGCACAAGTTCAAAGGTGAAGGGGAAAAGACCTTTTAATGTTTCCGGGTTTATTTATTCAGCCTAGTGTCTGGCAAAGAACTAACTCCCTCCCACCCTCAAATCAGGCCCTCCTACCAGGGTTCCCACCTCATATGACATCGCAAAGCTTGCGATATGATTGGTGAGGAGCACAATGTGGTCTGTGTGAGAGAGAGAGAGAGAGAGAGAGAGAGAGAGAGAAAGAAAGAGAGAGAAAAAAAGAAAGGCGCTGTAACTTCTATCCACATGTTTTCCAAGGCAAGTTAAGTACACACAGTAGTATATAAGGGCGATAAATCAGCAACAGTCCCGCTCATTTCTGCAGAGGGAGGTAGGGTGTGGGGGGTGCTATGTTATCGATTTCAAAAAGCTCATGTAATTTTCTTTACAAGCACAGGGTCTTTGCTTTAATGATAAGTTGTTTCATTTTGAGAGGGGAAGTGAAATCTGAATTATGTGTGTAACCGTTGTGCATCTGCAATGCTTATGTGTAAAAAAATCTATGTTACTCTCATTCTGAGCAGATGTTCAAACTAGTCTTAAATGGGCACACGCACACATACGCACACACTATTAAAAAATTGCGTCAGGTAGGCAGCTGCAGAGTGCCAAACTTTAACTGTTGTTCCTGTGAGCAGTCAATCATAAACAGTTGAGCCATTTTATTTGGCCAACTCGCTGTTAGTGGAAAGTGTTGGCACTCCGGCCAGAGGCTCATAAAATTGACATGTCTGTAAATTCATGCATTTATTGACACAAATTAATAGATGCAATGCCTTTCTCCGCTATTTCACTCTGCACTTTTCTCTACATTCTCAACCAGTCGGACAGTTTTTGGATGAGGTTCCCAAAGTCTAAGGGAAGTGCTTTTTCTTCTTCTTGAAAAAAAGAGGCAAGTTTCAATATGTTTTAATAGAATGTCGTAGCCAGACTAAACAGAAAACAGAAAAGTTTACTGTGCACAGATGCACTCAAGTTCAGTTTGAGTCCAGGAACTCAAGCCAAAGAGTCATGGCTGACTGTATATTATGGCTATCAGGGGGCTCTCTTCTTCAGACAAGGACAAACCATTACATTATGCAAGGGAGAGAATAGTTTGTTTGAATGGGACAGTTTGATAGTCCGAGCTGGTGCTTGTTGTGCTGAGTCTGCATGTGTTGTCTGTATGGGTTTCCTGCAGGTGATCCAGCTTGTTTCCCACAGTCCAGACACATGCAGGTGAACTCAAAACGTCCGTGTTTCAATGGATGTGAAAGAATTTTTGCTCAACGAATCCAATCTTTTCGTGGAAAAAGCAGCTATTGAAAATAGATAACTAAAATAGAAATATATTGTTACAGTCAACTCCTCCATGTTATATTTACGACCACTATTTCTGATCTAATTAATAATAGTTTCTGTGTTTGTGCTCCTGGAGACCTGATTTATGTTATTGAACTTTTAAAACAGTTTGTTGAAATATGTATTCTATCATACAAGGGCTATATGGGCATATAAATATAACATTTCCTCATCAAAATGTTATTTTTGATTTATTTTTGTCGGGTTTTAACGAGGTCAGGGAAAATGCAAAACACAATAGGCCGAGAAGAGAAATTGCAATTGTATTTTTACAAATACATCAGTGAGGTCTGCGTGACCCTAATCAATAAGGAAGAAACACCAACATCAACAAAACACGAGGGTTTCAAAAACAGTTATTTCAAAGTAAGTGTTTCTGTGGGCTATATTCAGCGGTACAAGAACAATCTGGTTGACAAGAAGCACTGCACGCTGTGGCTTAAATGTGCCATGAATTATGGGTTAACGTTTTAGGCCGGAAGACAGTCTTTTTAATGTTCCAGATAGCTGGGCAGTCAAGGCAGAAATGGCTCTCACGTGGCTTTCGTTGATGAGTTATGGTTCTTCAGTAATTTTGCTGATTCAAACCAAAGCAAACAGGCTGCAGGCTTGAGAGAAAAAAATAACTCTGCTTTTTCCAAATCTAATTTTCTCAATTTCACCCTCGCTCGTCCCCTCCTCCCCGCGCTAACGAGATGTGCCAGTCACAGGACACCCTGCTGGCTGCAGAGAGCATTGCCTCCGTGGGACAGGTGAGGAGCGGGCTTTCGCCGATCAGCCTGGCTGGAAATCAGGAATGCCCTCCCACCCTCCCCCTCTGCCGCCTCCTTCTCCTTCCCTTCCTAATGGCTCATACCAAACTCCCCAGGAGACCTGTGACCGCACCATCCCCAGACCATGAGAAGACCGCCACCAGCTCCCCCAGAGGTGGAGGATTATGAGCGCAAATGCTTTGCATCTGGGTGCTTTCGGTCTGTGCATGCCAGAGTGCTATTTCTACAAATGCTAAATGTACTGGGAAGCGGAGCCTGAAGTTCCATGCAAAGAGTGCCGATGTTTCCGATTTGGAAATGGAAAAAGACAAGACACTCATAGATGTTATTCGTCTTTCATATCACATCTGGCGTTTTCATTCATAAACTATTGATTATAGCCTGTGGGGACGCACTAGCGTAATTTGAGCGCAGTCATAGACAAGTGAATGGCACTCTGTCATGAAACTGTATCCATCAATGCGTGCGCTTGTTAAGAGGTTTTTATTAAAAAATGCTGAAAAGATGTTTCACTACTGTTCTGGTATTTTTATTATTTTATTTTTATGAGAACATATTTCTTTCCTCCCTTTCCGTTTTGTTTCTTTGCCTCGGTTTACATTCTCTTTACTGCCTCTTCTCCGGAGTTCAGCTGGAAGTGCTCTGTTTTCTCCACAAGAATTTTATGACTCTCTAACAGAGTGTTGAGACACAAAACACTTGAGCAGCGCCGGAGAAGACGACGGGACGGGACTGACAAACAGGGACGCAAAGGAGGAGGACAGGGATGGAGGCCGACAGGAAGAGAGTGCGTGCAAGCGCGTGCAAGCGCGTGCATGCATGCGTATGTCCGTGTTCAGCCAACATATTTCAGCCTGATGACCAAGCATTTCTACTTTATCATTTAAAGTCATTTCCAAATCTCACAAGAAGCGTGTATCTGGCTTCCAGGGGACATATGGCGTTAAATGTACCTGCTCTGCCCAGTTGTGCTCCAATTTGACGTTGATGAGCTACATCTCACATGTTTTAATGGTTCACAGCAGCCCTGCAGCATCTGTTCAATGTCTGTCTGAGGGTGGATAAGGGCCAATAAGTGCACAAGTGACAGGGGTGGATGGAATAGTTTGCCTCAGATTAATCGGATTCAGTGCAATAACCCTGCAATCCTAGAAGTCTGAAGAGAAACCCCGGATCTTAATTCAGACTTTTCGGAACCCCTCTGAAGTAGACAAAGGGGTAATTTGCAAAAGCATCTGGATCCGGTGGCGAAGCCGGGCCGAGCAGCGGAGTGCACGTTCCCATCCACAGCCCCGCTCCCACAACCCCCTCCAACCACCACCCTCGTCTGTTTATCATAGGATCTCCAACACACAATCAAACATGAAAGGATGAGTGCTCGCGAGAACCTTTTTAGATTTTGTGGAAATGTGACATCTCTGGAAACATTTAGCCTGTCATAGCTGCTGCTGCTCTTCAAAGAGCGCAGAGAGGAATAGACTAATGTCGCTTCTGTAACAAACCTTCTTCCTGTCTGTCCTTTCCTACTAAACACACCAGCTCCCTATATCTACTGTAACCATTCACAGAGATTACCGACTGTATAGTAATAAGGCAGCAAATCATTGGAAGATGTGTGCGTGTGTATCGACATTGTCCCGGCTGAGATTTCAAACTGATAAGATATTTCAGCTTAATTCTCATATCACAAAATGTTGTGGCTTCTGTAGAGCATTATGTAATCTAGATTTAAAGTAATCTATATGTCTTTGAGTTACTCAAACTAAATAGGAAAGGCATGTGAGCACATTCTGTACATGTGTATGTCATAAGGGGAGGTAGTCTGCGTATTATAATGTATGATTCCTGCATTAGCACAGGTCAATGGGAGTTGTACAGAAATGTCTGTGAATGTGTTAATGTATCTCACTCACACGTACTGAACATATACACTACCCACGTCAGTGTACTGCAGAGACCATTCGACTGCTGTGACAAGGTTTTCATCACCTGCAGTGTAGCCTGAACACGTGAAGGGAGATGAGACGGACTGGAGAGAAATGATTGCTGACAAATAAACACCAAAGATTTGCTTCACTTTCAGACGAAGAGTAAATTGTTTTATACAAAAACACAGTGTGGGTGTTTGAGTTGGGTACCCACCACTTTTGTCTTTGGGTTGACGATGTTGATATTACTCTTTCTTGTGGTTTGAGGCCGCACAAGGTAACTGATTGAATTTAAATATCTAGACATGTCAACCAATGACCCTTAAATATCTAAACAAGTCAACCAACCAAATGAGATGATTTAAACCAAAGGGTGTGAGAGACAGACGGAACATTATTTTGCTGACTCCAGCCTTCTCTGGAAGCTTAAGTGGGTCACTTCTTCTGAGTGGAGACGGCATCAGACGTTCACGCGGGCGGATCTCAAATAGCAGCCCATGTTTCTCACTCCCAAGTCCTCAAATACCCGTGGATCTATCTTGACTAGAATCCCTTTCCCACCAACACAACAATAAACAAAGACCAACAAGGTCTTGGGCCTTACCAGCCATCAAACAAAATATATTAAGTCAAATATATTACAGACTGTTCATCTCCGAGAAGACTCATACAACTAGTGTGTTTTGCTCACAACATATGTCTTGTTGGCTGTATTTGACATTAATGCACACATTTCCTCATCAAATGTAACTAAAATAGGTACATAGTAGTTTTTTTTTATTCAGGAGGCTGTTCGTCAGAGGTCAGATGAAGAGTGGAAAACAGGCAGCAGACACAAACTGGGAGGCGAAGTGCTTTTGCTAATATAGACAGACTAAAGGAAAGACGAGAGAGGCAGAGAGGGTCAGACAGAGAGAAAGGAATGTTGTTTACTCATTGCACTCATCCATAAGAGGGCTCCATCTCAACAGTCAGTCAGCCGGACGTTGCCTTGAGTTCAGCACCACATCCAGACAACAGCCCCCCTTCTCTCACCCCAAACCCCCCAACCCTAAACCGCCACCACTTTACCAACACAAAAAGATGCAGCACGGCACTTTCCTTTTCATCCTAGCATGCTACTCCCCCCACCCCACCCAGCACACACACACACACACACACACACACACACACCCCTGGCCTCCCCCTTTCCCACCTTTGTATCAGTTGAAAGGCATATGGTTACTGCCATCCGATTCCCCTCGGCTGAAAGTGCCTTTCACTTTGCCGCAGTTCACAAAGGGGTCAGACTACGGCAAACAGAAATATTGTGTGAGAGCTCACTTTTTGTGTGTGTGTGCCTGCGCTGAGAGATGTGAGAGACACAAGAGTAGCAGGGGGAGAGAGACAGAGAGTCCCTGATAAAGTTACATCTGGTCAAACAAACCTCACTCATTCCTCATGCCAGAGCGGGAGAATTTACTTCGCAGTGAATAAGGAGCGGTATTCAAGCGAATTGACAGGAGCTAACAGCGGACATGGTCGGCCATACATCATTCATTTTCTGATGCGGCCCAAAACATCTGCGGCAGAAGTTTGCCGTTTTGAGCCAACAACAGTGGGGGTTTTTACGGGAAAAACAAAATTGATGAGACAAGGAGCGACTTGTCCGAGATGACCGTCACAATGAGAAAGTCAATCATTCTCGGGCAGGTAGGGCTGATAGGAGCGAGGCGTCAGAGACGGCACAGTGGCCAGTGTGTGTAACATGATGAGGCAGTGTTTCGGTCACAAACCCCTGGGTCCTCTGGGCTATCTAGTCGCTCCAGCTCTCTTTGTGCTCCTCGGGTAAATCATTAATAATCAGTGTTCCTCTGCTGACCTTGTTTGTTAAAAGACTTGTACCTGACAACTTTCCACAGTATGTGCACGGAATTGAAACTATTTCTGACACAGACAGGGGCCGACTCCGTTTCCACGACGCCTCCTTGTGCCATTAGCGTGAGTCATAAGTTGAGCTCTTTGAAGCTTTTGCAATCTCTTCCCCAGCATCCCCATTGTTAACCTTAATAATTGTAGCCATGAGTTGAGCATACATTTTCAGTCCGCAGCCTTGTAATTAGACTGCCTATTCAGGCACCAATTTATGGTCGATATTTTTCTTGGCACAAAAGCTACCGAGCTTAAGGCTTGATTTCCAAAGGGGAACTCTGGGGAACCACACCAAAACCGCCTCTGGAAAGAAACAGCGCAGCCAAAGAGTCTTCAGCACTTCAAACACTCTGCTGCCGGCTAAAAGAGATTAATTCTGAAAAGCTAACTGGTGTTTACTTTGCCCTTTATGATGGTTCCTTTTCGTAGGATAACATTTAGTGAGAAAGTGTCAGACTCGGTTTTACTCGAGGCCATGCCGCTTCCCCCGCACACCAGGGACTCTTCGAGGAGATCTTCCTCCTCTAGCCCCGCCCCCTTGGGTAGCAGACTGACGACCGGCCTGGAAGTGTGCCTTGTTCCACGGGGCCATCAAACATTTATTCATCACATAAGCTGCTGCCAACAGCCTCACTCACAGCCATGGGCACTGCAGGGAGCTGAAATGAGGGCCGGTCAGGCTCACAGTTATGACAATTAATGTAAAGGATAATGCAGTGACGTTATGTGCATTTCTGTTTTCCTGTTTTTGGTGTGTGTGTGTGTGTGTGTGTGTGTGTGTGTGTGTGTGTGTGTGTGTGTGTGTGTGTGTGTGTGTGTTTGTGTTTTTACCCCTAAATGGAAGACTGCCTTGCACCATAAATCTGTCCCTCATTGAGAAGACAAAACGAATATGGCCCCGTCATAAAACATCTGTAATGGCTCCATCTACCACCAACACATAATGGGGCAATTACCAAGAAGGGGGCTGGGACAGCATGAAGCCGTTAGCTCTCTTTGGTACGCCACACAATGCTTTGGTGTATGTGTTTGTGTCTCGTATCCATATGTCTGTGTGTATTCATTTGTTGCAGTTTCATTTCAGCTCGGGACCGTGATGTGAAGATATTGAAAGAGGCGCAGAGCGAGTCCCGTTTCACTCCTCCTTTTACCGGATCATTGAACCGCTCCGTCCGTTGTGCCCACTGACAGACAGGCACATCTAATCTGAAATTGCATTATTGATGCCTGATCTTTTGCACTGGACCCTGCATCTTCCACACCTCGTAATCAAGCATAATTGAGGTTAACTGTACGGCACGGCTGAAACGCTAGACAGGTAAGCCGCAGCCTCTCATGATTAATGTAGTGTGTTAGTGTTCTGGGCTCTGACCTTTTGAGATAGGCCAGGCACCATTTTTAAGTGAAAGCTCTGCCTCTGCCGAGTTGTGGAGTTGTCCATCAAGTCCTCCTGCACCCCGCCGCCCTCCACCCCAACGTCATCCCTCTTTCCAAAGTCAGATCCTTGTCTTGCTGCCTCATTGCCCCCGACCCATGTTTGTTTGCCTACATGTCTCGTTTTACAATGCAGAACCGAAACCTCTTTTTACCACCCAGGTCCCTCTTTAGGTTTGGGTGTGTTTGTATATTGAAGAGAAAAAGTTAATGGGTATTGCTTGAGAGAGAGAGAATTGTGCCTTTGACTCTTGGGATTCTGGGTTTTTCCTCACTTTTAGAGCCGTACGGGCTGTTCCAGACCACTGTGGAGCGGCTTTGCTATTTAATTCCTGTCTTTCCCTTTGACACTGTGAGCCAAAGCATTCACTTTAGTCCTAATTTGTCCTCCCGCAGGCCGAGTGCTCAGGCCAGTGAATGCCATTGTCTGGCCCCTGTTGGTCAACGACCCTCCCTCTCCTCACCACAAGCCTCCGCGGATGTGAATTGGCAGCGAGGTCATGTCCTCGCCTTGCTCCCAAATACGAGCATTGTCAGAGTTAACTGAGTAAATTTGCTTTTGACTGGAGCTCATTCAGACCCTCACACAAACACACAAAAAGATGTACTGCGAGCATACAAAAAGACAGGCTTCCTTTCTGCGGAGATTTGCAGGAGAATCCGAAGGTGTACTTGTTAATCAGGGATGGCGAGGACCCGGGTCACCATCTGTAACATAGACCAGGGGCAGTAAATGGATGAGGAGGGGTGAAAGGGCACCCTCAGACATTCCTTTAGAAAATAAACAGAACAAAAGCAGACTTCTCTGGACAGGTATTCCAAGCAGATCTATCAAGTTGACTTAAGTCTTTGCTGTTTTCCAAGTTTATAAATGCATTTAATGCAAAGATGTTTTTCTTCCCCAGTCGCAAAATGCATGTCAAAGTTTCTAATGCAGTGGCAAAAAGCAACATGGCTTCATTCTCACATTTCAAACACCCAGTTGGGAGTGAGTTTAATGCAATTAGCAGGTTATCTGTGGTGAAGTGGAGGTGTCCGCTCTCTTCCTGTTACCGTATGGTCTGACAGGAGGGAGGGGACGGCTTTCTGTGGGACCACAGAGGAAGAGATGGGCAGATGCCCCGTTAGAGGAAACACCCTGATCTTTTGTTACACTATCTGCTGTGTTTGGGCTTTATTATCTGTCTCTGCTTAAACAGCAGCTGCCAAGTGCAACCAACCGATACTCTCTCGAACATCTTTTCACTTTTCGTTCTACAAGTACTTTCAAAAAACAATTCTACAAGACACATCTTTCTTCTTGTTTTTTTTAAATTCGTACCACAGAAGACAAAAAGAGAAGAAGAAGAAAAAGGCAGTGACCTCTGGCATCAAGGCACAAGCAAGTGTATTTAATGTTTGGGGCCGCCCCTGCCTTTGTGTTGAAGCCAGTGGTTCAATGAAAGGCGGCAGTAGGGGTCACTTCAGGCATCTGCTGCTCTCCTGCACCACTCATCTGTGTACGCTGCTGCCCTTCTGTCCGCTCATACAGAAAGAGAGACACTCTTCAATGTTGCGTGTGAATGCAGACATACTGTAGACACGCACGCCTGTCAGGGTGTTTTTATTCTGCATCTGTTTAGCGCAGAGAAGCACCACCTTGCATTGGCCCGTGTTCTTGGCCGGAGGAAGGTGTCAAGCTTTATTATGGAGGGAACTGCAGTATCTGCAAACCATAACGGTGGGAACTACAAGAAACCAGAGAAGGAGGGACCCCTCTAGAGGCAAAAATCTGTGCGGACAGAAACAGTCACAGAAAAACAAATAAATTCTTGCTGGACTATATCAGTAGCAGTTTGAAAGTCAGGCCTTGGCAGCGTCCAAGGCTTCTCTTTTCTCTTCCCCTCTCTGCATTTAAATTGCATCTGCTCAACAAATCAAAGCACAAGATCTAAGTCTTCGCGATAAATTCTCTAATGCTCTTTAATGCCAGTTAAACACATTTCTGCTTGCTGAGAGGTCCTCGCCGTCCGAAAGATCAGCGTGATTTATGCCTTTCCTGTCGCTGATGAGGACATCACTGATAACGGAGCGGTTAAGTATGAGGAACAGTCGTGCCTCCATACGGGCCAAGGCGTTCTTTTACATCTTGGAGAGGCTCCCGGGACCTTCCTCTCGAAGCAACACCTAGTAGATCTTCACTTATGCAGCCTCGCCGATCTCTAAAGAGGAGCCTCAACGCACAGATGTGGGGTGTCAGGACTATTTGTGTTTCTGATGAAAAGGACCCGTCTCTTTGCCAACTTGGTCTGCTTAGACTAATATATTAGGGCCGAGTTTCAAATAAACACAACTCTCCGCTTTTGCTCTCTCTGCCTCGGCGTGGAGCAGAGGGACAATAAGGCGGTTGTGATGAAGAACTTTATAGGAACATTTAACTTGAGAGTGAGGGATTGAAGCGGGTAAACAAAGCATTCCTTTCCCTTTCATCACCATTTAACTGTCCCCTTAACATTCGGTCTCACCTCCAGGCCAGTGCCCACCAGACCGGGGAACTTGTCAAATAAATATAAATCAAAAAGGAAAAGGTTTATCCCATAAGGTACATGAAGCTGCTTCGAAATGCAGACTTCATTGTGCAACATTAGAGCATTTCTAATGCAGAATCAGGCGGCTCAGGTGGTGCACAGTATCTCCTATAGTGCACTTGTGAGCAGCAGGGATATCAAGGCTCGCAGTAGCACCCCGGCGATGGTGCTCCAGACACATAGCCCGGAGGGCCTTTTGGTTATACTCAGGGGATTGGTTGTTGTGTCAGTCATTTGCAGCGACCGCTAAAGAGTGCACTTAGCATCCTCTGTTTCCCCCTAGCAAACATGTGGGGAGTGACATGATACTGTACAAGAGCCTGGACAACATATAACATTTCAAAGCAATTTCCTAATTGTTTCCAGGCCAAGGTCGATAGGCGATATGGAAGCAATCCCTTCTTTCAATGTTTTTTTTTTCATCCACAGATTGGGAAACATTAAAGTGTTAAGTAAACTTGACCCAGGCCGGCTAATTCATTGGGAAATAGCTGGGGTTCGTACATGCAGTGCCATATCAATGACAGTCAGTCAGCGGACTTCCTTCTACTTGGATGGTCACCATATGTTTATGTGGCGCAATCCCCAGCCAGCCAGTCACTGAATGATGACATTTGTTGTCTATGATGAGAGACTGTTTACAAAGGGGAAGGGTATATTGGCTTACTGAAGGCAAAGGGCTCCATATGCACTTTATACACTCTTATTCTGGTGTTGATTCTTTTTTTTAAACCTTAAGCTTAGTCTGATTTGAAAAACATGTGTTTTAAGTGTGTGTGTGTGTGTGTGTGTGTGTGTGTGTGTGTGTGTGTGTGTGTGTGTGTGTGTGTGTGTGTGTGTGTGTGTGTGTGTGTGTGTGTGTAATTCAAGCATATGTAATCATCGAGGAAAACATATATGTATTTATTTTATTTGGGCCTGTATAATGTATTTATTAATCCATTGATAAAAAAGACAATTTGTTGGCCTCTTATTCCCTCATAAAGAAATATGATACTTTGTTTTGCTTGCTGGGGAAGTCAGACTCTCTTCAAAACACTTGAACATATGAAATGAATGCCAAAAATAGTTGCATGAATCATCAGAAGTACCAGGCTGGTAGACTTTGTTTTGAATTTTATTTGTACAGTAATGGTGTGGAATATTATCCAGTAATATATGTATATAAATGATCTTATATATCATTGTAAAAGCTCTTTACACTCTAACTGAATGCACCTCAAAACTCAGATCCTATATGCAATTATGAGGTAGACATTAATAATGGTATTTTCCACCCTCTGCAAAAAAAAGACAATATCGAATACACCTTAAATTACTCTTATCAATGTAAGAAATATATGATTATCATGGAACTCTGTACATCACAAATAATAAAATAATTATAGAATAGAAATTATACCGATTTGAGTGCATTTTGTATATTTACAAAGAAATGCCTTTTTCTCATTTCTTCATTCGTTGCACTTTGCAAAGTTTTCCACTGTACAAATATTTACAGCTCAAAAAAAAGTAATGAACAGCAGTGCATTCAAAGCTAATGTGCATTTAAATATCGTCTCGTTCGCGAGTCTTTTTCTTTCTTTCTTATGTTCGTCATCAGAGAAGACAAAGTCTCTCGCTGACCGACCGCGTGTCCTTGGCGCAGTCAGTTGCGGAAGTGCATTTCGTAAAGATGCAGACTTTTGAGCAAAAAAGTCCGCCTCAGTAATGTGCGCTTTTTTTTCTTCCTTTTTTTCTTTTTTATTAGAAGAGGGCCCCAGTCAGGCATAAGTCTGGTTGTGTGTTCTTTCTGTCCACAAAGGCGCGTGACGCCTCTCAACGTGGTCTCCAGTAAGGCAACACAAATAAAAAAAATCTCTTGAAGGTATTACCACCACCATCTTATCTCCTCTCCTCAGACCAGTCTGTGTGTGAGCGCGCGGGCGCGCGCGCCCGCGTGTGTGTGTGTGTGTGTGTGTGTGTGTGTGTGTGTGTGTGTGTGTGTGTGTGTGTGTGTTTGGTAGATTAGACATTCACCCCCTTTATTTAGAAAACAGGCACTGGCTCTGGCCTGTAATGACTCCAGCTGGACGGTGGCCATTGCGGCCTGGATGCACATACCCAAAAGGGTCCGGCCTGGCTGGCAGCATCACGCGGCAGAGCTGCAACAAAGCGCTGACAGGGAAAGAGCCCGCTGTCCTCTGGCCTCGGCACGAACAGGTGCGCGGTGGGACTCAATGGGCTTCCCATCTCTCGCCTTGTGGAGTCACACGGACACGTCTCACTCTCACGGGGAACAGAGGCCTGTTTGATGAGCGATGACTTGTTGCGTGGATGGGACTGAAGGCGTAACACGTTAAGGCAGAGAGTGTGAATTACTGTGACTGTTAAAGTCTGAATAAATGGCAGGCATCGCCTTTGTGTGCATCCCTTTTGAGTAAAAGACGAGGCGCGTCACGAGTCAAAGACGTTCAGACCTGCGAGGGACCCATCGAGACTCATCTTTGATTTTTGTTTGTTTGTTCTGTCTTTAAAAGTTGTCGTTGTTGTTGTTTATGGTTGTGGTTGTTCATGCACAAGGACCGCTACCTGCAGCCACACTGCTCCACCACCATGTCCTCGTACTGTTTGTACACCACGTTATTGCCCGAGTCGATGTACAGGATGCTGATGGGGCTGAGCTTGGTGGGCACGCAGCAGCTGGGCGGGGTGCTGTTAGGGTCCATGGAGTTCATGAGCGTCTGTATGATGGCGTGGTTGGTCGGCTCCAGGTGCGACCTCAGCGGGAAGTCGCACACCCCCTCGCAGTGGTACGCCTCGTAATCCAGCGGCGCGATGATCCAGTCGTCCCAGCCCAGCTCCTTGAAATTCACATGAAGCGCCTTTTTGCTGCACCTGGATTTGGATTTCTTCCCGTGCCTCTTGCCGTGCCGGTTGCTCAGCGCGGTCCTCCGCCGCCGCCGGGGGCCCTCCCCTTTGACCCCCCTCGGTGGCACCCCCTCCTCCTCAGTCGCCGCCGCCTCCTCCTTCTCGCCGGCCGACCTCCGCGATTTGATCTTCTCCTTCATCTCGTTGAACAGGTTCTCCCTCTTCTTGGAGCGCGTGTAGGCCACCAGGATGGCCTTCTCCTGCTGGGACCGGCCGCTCCTGTCCAGCCCCAGCCCCCTCAGGTCCACCTCGGTGTCTGATTTGCGGAGGGTGACGCGCAACTGGAAGCAGAGCTGGTTCCCCTGCTGGAAGTGATGATGAGGATGGTGGTGGGGGTGGTGATAATGATGCTGGTTCGCTTTGAACATGTCCCACGCGTCCAGAACCTCCCAGCCGGCCTTGGTGGAGTCCAGCGGGTCCAGAGACCTGGAGTCCAGCAGCCGGTCCGAGCGACAGGGGTAGAGCTGGATGTCGTAGAGGCCCGTCGTCTGCAGGGAAGGCTGCAAGTTCCCGGGCGCTCTCCTAAATATCCTTAATTCCGCCCCGACCAGCTCCTCTTTGTCTGAAAGGGTTGAGACATCAAACAGATACTTTTGTCTTCGCAGAGGAGAGTGCAAAAGATCGTCTGCAAGGATAAAAGAAGAAAATAATTGCAGTCAGATTCACTTAGGGTGTACAGTGTTCAGAGGGGGTGGGGGGAGGGAGGAGGGGCATTCTTCCACAGAGGCATCTCTCTCTCTTCTCTCTCTCCCTCTCTCTCTCCCCCCCGCCCCCCTCTCTCTCTCTCTCTCTCTCTCTCTCTCTCTCTCTCTCTCTCTCTCTCTCTCTCTCTCTCCGCCTCTTGTTTTTCAAACGTCCTGAACCTGCCTGAAACAAACTACAGTTGACAAGTCCTCAGTTTGGATAAGAATGAGAAAATAACGAAATCCATGACTATAGTATACTTACAAATTCGCTATTTCCCTCTAATTTGCTTTGATTTGAGTCCTTTCAAACTGAATTATCTTGATAATAAAACATTGTAATGCTAAAGGATATACGAGGATTAACTTGAACCTTTCTTAATTTCATTCCATGCACATGTGTTGCACATGAACAGTTTGTGAATGTATTCTGATGTAAAGCACTCGATATTCTCGTCACAGGACATATAATCGCTTTGCTCCCAATATATATATATATATATATATATATATATATATATATATATATATATATATATATATATTAAAAAATATTGTATCCACCTGTTATTCCAGGGCTGAAATTCGTTTTTGATATTGCAGTGACAATAATCCAATACAATCTGGTAAAAAGCAATGCCTCGCCACTTTTAATCAATGCCAGGATGTTTTCATGAAACGGCTCTGCTTTCATTCCACTCGATGACAGATTGATTATTAATTTCAAGCTCTTTGACAGAGTGGAAGTAAACTTTTCCTTCTCTCCGGTCTCAAACGGTCTTGGGCAGCAGTCAGAATATCCTAAAAGTGATTAGTATTCTCTTGCAGAGTTGGAAGGCGAAGAAAGAAAGAAAAACAAGGGGCCTATATGTGTAGGCCCCTGGGTGCTGCCAGACACAACGGACCAAAGGCAACATGCTGTACACTCAACTGAACAATACACAATTAATGCATTATTCCCTGCTGGAGACCCAGGAGGCCTGCAAATATTCCATCAATTAGACTGGAATATAACACTGAGGAACAATGCATGAAACAAGGCGTTAACGTTTCCAGAACACTATGTCTGCGTTTAAGAAGTCCGTGTTGGAAATGCATGTTGTAAATGCATGTTGGCTCAGAACAATGTATGTCTCACATGTGTTATCGTGCATATTGAGCTGTAAGCTTATTAAATAGACACAATTACAATGTTCTTAGTTTTGCTCCAAAATCCACTATAGCAAGTTATTTTGTGTATCTTTTTTTCGTTGATATCTCTTTTTCTCTCACGTAAAACGAAAATAATTCGGCAAATAGGAGTGAACCTATTTTTGTTTTTCTATTTCCTCAATTTTTTTCCTTTCTTTCGACATTTTGAATGCGTAAATGCAGAGTCCGGGGCAGAATTTAAAATACAAAATATAAATCTTAAAATAGGCTGGTGTAGTAATTAGTTGGGATAAGGGAATGACACATTTTCCACTGATTAAAAACACAAGGCTTTAAAACCTAAAAGCGGAATTAAATTGCCTGTTGAGATGAATGATGTGTGGTCTTTTCTTGCTTGTAAAATAAAAGCTGTTGCCTCGATTGATCGTCTCCATTTCTTTCTGAAATTAAAGAAAATAAAAGTTACATGCCGACATCTAAGAACCCCTGTGATATAATTTGTAAAACTAGCTCTGAAGAGATATTTGAATGTAGTTGTCAGTTTCCCTCCGTGAGCCCTGCCGAGTCAAACCGTAAAAGCAGATTGAAACCTTGTGCTCGTTTCAGTGACTTTGCGCGTATGGTCTGCATTAGGAATCTTTTATATATATATATATATATATATATATATATATATATATATATATATATATATATATATATATATATATATATATATATATAAGACCTCAAACAAATCGAATGCAAGTTCACCAAATAATTAACAGTTCTGAATTCCCAACTTCCTCATTAAAGCACTTCCCCTCTTATATTTCATCTCATCCTGCCAACGACAACATTCCCCTTAAAACGCGCCTGCACGGACTGACTGACTGACTGACTGCACACACTGTTGGAGTTATTGAGAGATATTCGTGTTGACAGTTTAAAAAATTTAGAGAGTTTTTCTTAATTTCATTATTATGTAAAAAAAAGGCCAATTTTTTCCATTACGCGTAAAATGCTTGACTGTGGATAATTGGGGGACAGAGAGTGCGGTGGACTTTATTGCCTGGTTAGAACGGCATCCTGTGCACTTCAGTTTGACCTTGTTGCTTGTATTTGATCAAATGCAAAACATGTTGTTGTCATATATGCCTCTGTTTGGAGAGAGAGAGAGAGAGAGAGAGAGAGAGAGAGAGAGAGAGAGAGAGAGAGAGAGAGAGAAAGAGAGGGAGAGAGAGAGAGAGAGAGAGAGGCCGGGGTGCACCATCTGCGCTTTAATGAGTTACCCCAAGTGCCAAAACTAATTTTCAAATTCGGGTTATTCTTTTCTGATCTTGCCTTTTCTGACCTCCAGGAAACACCCCGCTTGGTTTTATAAGCAACTTTAATTTACCTACAAAAGTGCGCGAGCCAAAGAAGCCGTAGATCATAGGTGCACTCAGTAAAACCTGTCTCTGCATGGATGAATAATGCGTAAAAGACGTAAAACCTGTTACTTTACGCGTCAAAAGCTGCCCCCGCGTGTATTTCTTTCCTGATGGAGGCAATTGAAATAACGATAGCTCCCCAGCTGAGGTCCATTTTGCAGGTTAATGCAATGCAACACTTGGGGGATGCTGGGAGGAATCCCACAAGAAACCAAAGGCGCTTGAGCTGAAAGAACGAGAAGAAAAATAATTTTCCGTAATTAAAGTGGCGCTCGCAAAGGGAGGTTCCGCAGTTAAGGAAAATAATAAGAAGAAGAAAAAAAACACTTCACAGCGGAGGAAGTGTTCTTTTTTTTGCCCTTAGTCGTTTTTTTGGTAATGTGCCCATCGTGGCCGAGCTGGGTCTTTGTGGAAGAATAGACAGTGTTGGATATGTTATGACATGAACACTCAATTAGATCACCGAGTTCAAATACTCCAATCAGCCGTTCGATGCCCAGCAGCTCTCAGAGGGCCCAGCTCGGGGTCAGAGGCAATGACACATCACATCAAAATCACAGGAGAAAGTGAGGCGTTTTTCCTATCAGATCACTTCACACTGCAAGAAATGACCACACGGACGAGCCTTTTAGCTTCATATTCAGTCTTTACACTTTTGTTCTCTCTCTCTCTCTCTCTCTCTCTCTCTCTCTCTCTCTCTCTCTCTCTCTCTCTCTGAAAACGAGCAAGTGTGAGAGAGATCACCGCATATATTAAATGCAGGGTTGTTGTTGTTGTTGTTGTTGTTTTAGCAAAATAAATAATCAACATTTATACATGACATTTCACTGTCTTGAAAAACAAGTTGATTTGCATTGGAAATGGCTGCAGTTACACCTCCACCGACTCTGGACTAAATAAGTCGTAATGATGGATATTTTTTTGCAGCGCACTCCGAGGCGGAGTGTTCCAAACAAGAGGGAACGCAAACAAAGATAGCTTTTATTTCTCCTGCAAAGATTAACTCGGCTTATATCCCTTTGTGTGCGCTGGATGTGTTTGTGTTTATCAGATTGTGTTTGTCCTCGCAGGCCCAGTCAAATCACTTGGTTACAGCATGTAAACTGACCCAAACACCTGCTTCTCACACCGACCCGCTCTGCCTTGGCCCCCAGCTCCCTTTGTCAGCACAAGTTGGCCAAACTGGGCAGCATAATGGCAACTGATTGGACAATTTTAATACGGGACGGATTTTGGGAGGATAGTCTCTCTTAGTATTTGAAAATGTTTATTTGTTTCTCAATGTTTGTGTTTGGAGATTCATTTTAAAAATCCTGTGGAACAACCACTGAAGTGCAAATCAGATTCCTCTGTATTCACGTGGAGGGAGCAGAGTAGTTTGCACTGACAGTGATTTACTGCCTTCATTTAGAGAGCGCCTTCATTAGTGGTTTACTGTCTTGTTACCGAGAGGTTAATGTAAGCGTAATATAAGTTAATACTTGGAAAACAAATGTTTGGTGTTTCGGCAGCTGTGCGGTAAATATATCCCAATACAATTACAAAACTGATTATGTACAACAGACAATCCTGCAGTTTTCAAACTTTTCTTCTGATAAACACTTATTCTCATGTTTTATTGATGTTTTGTGCGCGTAAAAGTGTACTTTTACATAATATTTGCCTGGTCTAAAACGTGCGTAAAAGTTGCCGCTGCGAGTTTGTTTTTCTGTACTTTTGTATGCATGAGTGTAGTTTTAAGACACGTTTGACGAAGATATATACAATATAATATTAGACCGGTGTTTTGAGGAAAAGCTGTCATCAAATCATGCAAGAATGAGCTGATGGAGCTGGCAACGGACTGAAACCAACCTGTTCCTCTGTCCACAAAACTTGTTATGGTGTTGGCAGATTTAGAGGAGCGGAAAAAGCTTGCGTTTAGTCCGAGCTTCTCTGCAGCCGAGTATGTCCTGTATATGGAGAGCATGTATTCATGCGGCACAATAGCGTCCTTTAGGTCTTCTTTGTGATGGCCCACGATAGGGTGCGTAGACGCGAGGATGTCTTTTAGGATCTTGGATGACCTTTGTCCGTCCCGATGAGAGATCCGGGCTCCCCGGTTCCTCCTCGGCGCAGAGGGAGAGATGATAGCAGCAGACTGGAAACACGGTATATTCCCAAGGAAAATGAGGAGCAGACCCAGATATAGCGCTACGAGTCGAGATGCGTCCATGGCTGGAAGAGTCGCCGGGAGATGTTAAGAAACTCCTGCTCAGTAAAGTTGGATTCGGGGGCCGCCGGAGTTGGAGATGGTTGTGCGCGTCAGGGTCGGAGAACTGCTACTTTTGCGCCCTCCGGTCGCACCAGAAGAAGTGCGTTTTGCGCTCTGGACTCCACACAAGAGCGGAGACTGTTGGGCCGAGGGAAACACGCCCACATGGCCGCTCGGTGCAGGGCTCCTTAAACAACTTCATGTCACAGAGCTCCAAACAGACGCGCTCTCGAGCCAACGGCCCGACACACACACGACAGTCCATGTGGGGAAGTTTTAGTTTGTGGTGCTGCTTTAGCAGCCAATTGCTGAAGTCATCTACACTGTCCGGGGAATTACGGTTCTGTTTATTTAGTTTGAATAATCTAGATTGTGACGTGACGTCTATTAGTAAATCAAACAATGCAATTAAACAGTTTTGCTCCTACCTCAAAGTTATTTTAGATATATGGTTTAGACTAAAAGCAAATTCCTTCTAAACATCAAAAACACACTTCTGTTCATGCAGATGTATAAAGTTTACCAAAGATGCAGGTTCAATTTTTTTTCAGGCAACACTTAAACAGAGTTAAAGTGCACTTCAAATCAGATTAGATTAGATTTTACGCACAGATAGACTGAAAACTCAAAACGTGTGATCATAAAGCAGCAGCGTTTTTTAAATTGTTTTAAAGATACATTCATTTGTTCAACTGTATTTAACACATGTATTAGATACATATTGAATTATAACTAATAATAACCTTAATTAATAAGGCAAATTACATTTCAGTATTTATTTTGTGTTGAGCATTTTAAGAGGAGATAATCAACGGAAGGGCAGAGGTCTCGTTCATTTTAAATGTAACTTAGAGGCGATCGCAGCAAACTCTCAACATTTCTCAACATTTACTCAAACGTTTTAAATAACACGAGTGACCTCTAGCGGATATTCTCATTTATTACACCCCGATGTCGACGAGAAGGAAACCAGGACAAATGCTGCATTCACGTCCTCTGGGTAAATCTGGCAGTACGGCTCTAAGTTTAAACAGTTTCGTTCAGATGAGCTACCACTTATGCATGTAGTGTTTGCAATGGAAACATGCCACAACAAAATAAAATTGAACAAGTTACACGGCTGTCATCTCAAATGGTGAAAGTAAGCCATTTCTTATATTGAAGGTGAACATACAATTCGCCAAACTTCTGTTCAATGACCATTTGACAATGATGGAAACATCAAGTAGGAAAGTATTATCTCCATGTTACCTGAATGCATCATCAAGGCACGTGATTTCTACTTTTCAAATGTCCCAACTGTGTCATGATGCATTAAATGAACTATTTATGTTTCTCTGACTTTAAAGTAGCTGTCCCTCGCCATATATACAGCCTAATATTGTACCAGATGCAGTCATTTGCCATATTACAATGCCACGTGTTCACATGATGTGCTCCCAAACAATTGAAAGAAGACACAATGATATGAAAGATCAACAAAGAAAGGTGAATCATGTAACAAGTTGATTTGCATCAAGAACAAATAATAATTAGATGGTGTCACTTCCTTTAATCTTAAAAAACAGTTGTGATCCGGTAAAAAGTGGTGGGGTCTTCATGCAAATCCATAACTTGTGTGACATCATCTCGTTCCAGCAGAGGGCCTCAGTGATCAGAAGACAAACTGCAGCTCATAAGTCACATGCTAACATTTGATCCAGTACCACCCAGTGCCCAGTGCTTCTTCAGAACCCAATCTGATGCACACGTGATGTTGTGAACGCCTCTGCAAACACAACATGAACGCATGGCCCAAAGGCTGTATTTCAGAGAGTTACATGGCACCATTTGGTCCACTATAGGGACTGACAATCTCCCACTAATCCCCCTACCTCATTAAATTGCGCAGTTGTTAAGGCAAACAGTATGTTTTTACATTGCAGAATCTGTAAGAGTCACCGCGATACACTGGCATGTGAAGCGCATGCGCTGACTATAAACTGTTACAAATTGGGAGGGGAGCCGCGAGCGCCTGCCTCCCTGATTTCAGCACCACGGAGAGCAAACTCGCGGAGAGGAAGTCAACCCACATTGCCCATCTCTGTCCACATAGACCTCCTGCGTGTGTTCAACACATGCTCGGTCTATATGTCACGTTTTTACAGCTGGAATCGCATAATGTAACTCCGTCAGCGACATGGTATTGAGGAAATATTAAATTCCCCAAATACATACGGGAGGATACGAAATATATACAATGAGGTAATGTCCATATCATATTAGAGCGTGTATTTATGAATGAAATGGACATTTCGATTCATATGAAATGTGTCATGTACATGTTGATCATATATGCCAGATTGCCACACAAACACGTCACTGCATATAGCCTGCGTATTACACAGCAGCCCGTCTGCAGACGGCTCTGTTTGATGGACGGGAGCGAGTGGTTAAGTCATGCCTCTCGCGTTATGTAACACACTTGGGAATGGTATAGTCATATCGCGCGTGCACCGTCAGTGGTATCGCTTCCCGTCCAATCGCGTGTGTCCTCCTAGCTGTCTGCGCACAGCTCTCTCCTCCACCCGACATCCAAGCAGCAGATCGGAGGCTGCCACCGCCGGAGCAGCACCAGCAGCAGCGGAACCCGTTTGTGCCTCACCGACTGACGCGAGGAAACCACCGTCACACATCCAGGCAAGCATGTCGTTTATTTTCCTTTTCCCGGAAGATCATTTCAAACAATCCACCATTCCCCTTGGGTTGAGAAATTAGTACAAAATAACATGAAACTATTCACAGGGAGGGAGAGGAGAGGAGAGGAGAGGAGAGGAGAGGAGGGAGGAGGGGTTGTTTACAAGTTCAGGAACCAGTCTTTTGTCGAATCAACCATGATCCATGTTTTGGGTGGTTCTGGGTGAAATGAGGACACATGAGGTTGGATGTTTACATCACCCTCATTGCTTACAATTATATATATATATATATATATATATATATATATATATATATATATATATATATATATATATATATATATATATATATATATATATATATATATATATATATTACATTTTATTCTAGAGACATCTCCCGGAGGGAGAGAGAGAATCAAAAAAACATTCCCAGCAACTGTGGGGTGCCAGATGAAACAAAACATAATCCTCATCTCTGCATACATCATGATAGAATACAACACAATCCATTTGAGGTGTGGGAGAAGACGCTGTGGTAGACAGAGGATTTCAGGACACGGAGATCTCACAAGCCTTTATAATGAAAATGGCTTTGAAGTGAGATGTTGGAAACAAAAGGGGGGCATGTAAACATATGGGAGGGTCCTTTCAATGGTTACAGTAGTGGTTCTATTTCGGTGGGGGGGGGGGGGTATTTTATACATGTTAAATTTAGTTTATTGTGAGAATTTATTGAGAAGTATTTTTTACAATTCTCGCCTGTGGAAGCATTTGGTGCTGAGACGCAGAGAATGATACCAATGATGAATTTGATCAAAACAGTCAGCTATGTGGTACAAACCTAATAAACATCTGCTGTACTATCAAGAATCAGCGTTATCAGCGTTGGCATTGGCTATGTGCTTTATGCTGCCTGGGATGATCACTGAAAGTCAAAGTGATTGCTCAGTCTTGATGTCATGCAATGGTGACGCAGTCTGTTTGAGGGCCTGAGGAGCTCAGAGCAAGTAAGGATGTGCTGCACCGAAAAGGATGACCTCTTTCCATTTTCAGAGTACAGGTTTCCTGCGCATAGCCATATAGATGCTCAGTTAGGATCCCGCAGTGTGCATCGAATGTCGTCATCACCGAAATTACACAATTTAACAGATGGAGTGACGGGGTAAATATAGATATGGAATAAACAGCTTCACATTAGTCCGTGTGAGTTATCAACATTGAAAAGACTGGCATGGATTAAGGGAATTCATCATCCACGCCCACGCCATGCTGTTTTAAAAGCACACCATCTGGATACGGGAAACAGCTTCAGTGGAGGCTTAGAGACTTGTTTACCAGTCATGTACACAGGATCTCAGCATCCCACCGACCAGCGTACATCCAAGTCTACCTTTCCCAGTTCATCTACTCCCTAATCAGGCCACTCTTATGTATGTATGGTTGAGTTGTTGGAGTGACTGTGTATCGCTTACACAGACTGGAGCAGTTCGTCATGCTCGAGAGAGCTGAAAATCCTGTGTTTTGCAACTTAGATAATGCTTAGCCTGTTGCCCAGTGGGTAGCCAATCAACATTGTCTGGAGTCATGCAGAGGATCCGGGTGCATAATCCTACTTTACATGGGCCGGTTCAGGTTAAGTGCAAACACAAGGGAAACAGGCAAAAATGTCACCACAACTCAGATGAAAATAATTCTAATTACAGTGGCAGGTGTCTGTATCCATAACAAAATAACATACGACGATTCCTTTTTGAATGACTTGGCTCGTGGATGCCACAGTCTAATCTCTGATACTTTTTTTTTCATCTTCTGATGAAGCCTCCTGCATTTCATTTCATAACCCCTCATGAAGGAAATGCAGGAGGCTTCATCAGAAAATGAAAAAAAGTAGTTGCATGAGTAGTTGCATGAATTTATAAAAATCACTTCCTAAAATAGAAAAATGCCACTCTCTCCTCTCAACCACACCCTGTTTATTGAAATATTTCAGCCCCGATCATTCATTTGCCTCAGATCTAAATTCTTGTCTAGCACTTTACTAGCCATAAATCAAAGGCTCATTGGAAGAATTCCTATCTTCATGGCTTCAGTTTATTTTATTTCCTGAGCTCAAGGACACAATGTTCATTCAGTCTGAGAAAAACACGACACAGCTGAATGGCAAACACCCCCACGCCACCTCGGCACACTCTAGATATTTTCTCAGTGAAGGACTCCGTCTCAGGATGAGCAGAAGAAGCATACACTCTTGTGCAGATTTACACATAATTGGTCCCATCTAGCTGGAGTTGTTAATGCAGCGCTTTGCCCTTGGTTGCTAAGACTGTTGCTATAGGGCATGGCTGTTCGATGCCTATCATCTCTGCTGTCTGCTGTGCCAGTGCGTCAGGCAGCTGTGCAGTGCCACAGTATAATGATGCTGTGGTTGCCTGAAAATAAAAGTGAAACTGGAGGCAAGGTGGTGTTGGCCACACAGCACACAAATCTATCTTTGAGCCTGATCAAAAAAAGAAAAAAAAAAGAGGTTTGAGTTTGATTCCCAGGAGTCTCTGCTCTATTTTTGCAATCCTCTTTGAGTCTCTGTGGTTTGAAGAAAGAGGATTTTGCACGAGTCTGGGCTGCTCAGACAGGGCACGTGGCTCATATTCGGTCAAGTGGTGATATCATTCTGTTGTTGGTCGGGGTTTGTTTGGGGAATCTGGATGATCAAGGCAAAATGTAAGAAAAAGTATACCATGTGGATGAAGCAAGTGTTCGGGTTCACCGATGCGGCATCAGCACACAGGCCTTGGGGTCAATTACATCATTTCCAATGCAAAAAAACAAACATGTATGCTCTTACGGAACTGACCCCTTTATAGGCAACGTCGCTGAGAGGAGATCAACAGGCGAGAGGACGTGAAGTGATTGTATAAAGTTTAGTCAAGCGTGAGAGAAATTCTGCATTATTTAATTCAAAGCATCAATAAAATATGTTTCTTCCTTGTGCATTTACAGAACGAAAAGTTTTGACAAGAGTTCATCACTACTTTTGTCTCTACTTGTGACCTTTTTTCTGAAGATATTTCCGTTATATCGCTCCGTCGCCAATTATATCTCAATAATAGAAGAACTTTGTAGCTTTTGGCCGGCAGCCCCACAGTTTTGGCACAGAAGGATGATAAGGAGAATTAGTGCAGTGTTAGTGGACACCTTTCATCTGGTATTGGGCTGCATTGGATCATCTGAAACCAAGATGACTTTGACGAAAAGCAAGAATATGAAGAGTAATACCAATCTTTCGTCTTTCTATCTGTATCTGTGAAGACTCTGAACTCTAAATTAGCATTTGTCGTATCTCTTATGCTGTTTTTAGCCACACTATCTTGGCTCTAAGGAAATCTAATGGTCGGCTCACCACTTTGGTCCAGACTGAAAATCTCAACAACTGGTTGATGCATTGCAATGCCATTTAGCAACGCCGCTCATGGTCCCCAGAGGATGGATCCTAAAGGCTTTTCCTCTCGCAACACATTGACATTGTCATCTGTGATTCAGAGTGAAATTTCCCGACAACCGTTGGATGGATTGTGGGGAAATTTTGTACGGACATTCATGATCCCTTGAGGATACATTTGAATGACCTGACCTTTCATCTTGTGCCACCAGCAGGTCAAAGTTTTCATTTTATTCAGTAATATATCGCAGCATATACATGATGGATTGCCTTGAAATTGTGTACAAACATTCATGGTCCACAGACCATTGATCCTCATGAGTTGGAGAAGCCCTGACCTTTCCTCTAGTGGCACCGCAAGGTTGACATTTTTGTTGATGACATTCCAACCATCCTCAGCTGTACGGACTGATTCACAAACTTTGGCATGTTAACAAGCCAAACTAAGCTGTTATATATGTACCTGCTAAACGTTAACATAACATTATCATCACTATGAGCATGCAGTCATTAGCATTTAGCTGAAAGCACTGCTGTGTGTGTGTTTTTTTGCTGTTAAATTAGCTGTATTTGTCATCATTTGACTGTTGTTGACACATTCTGATAAAAAAAGGTATGTTTATTTCTAGGCTCTACATGTAGAATTTCTCTCATAAATTGTGTGTGTGTTGGCCATGGCTCTGGGCTTCTCGTGCCATCTGTACCAGGCAGGATGTGTGTGTATGTGGGAGCGGCATAGCAGAGTTCAGACAGAGGGTCCTTGTCTGTAACGGGTTTGAGCGCCACGTCAAAGCGCTGCCACATATGCGGACCACAGAAAAAAATAACTTTGCTTATGCTTCTCCTCGTTTTTCATTTCGCAGAGCAAAACGCAGAGTGAAGCACAATGGGACCGTTCCAAGAATATGAGGTAAGTCTTATCATTGCGTCTAGACACGTTGAATGAGTTTTTTTTTTACAAAGAAGTGTCTTTTTTGAAAGCAATGTAATAAAGAGAAACATGAATTAAAATGTGACCTTGCAGTCATCATGAGGCACACAACAATGAGAACAAAATCAAGTATTTCAATAACTTGAAAATATGCCATCCTGAAAAAGAAGGTCCACTGAGTGAAGGTGGGTGCTACATCCCTGCCTGCAGCTCTGACCGATGTTGCTTTGAAACAGGAAAAGAAGTCACCGGAGAAAGGAAGCCCCCGCAGCCGCATCCCCCGTTTGGTTCTCCATCCCTTCAGACCAAAAGTCAAAGATTCGCCTCTGTCTGATTCACCGTTGTCAGAGGAGGAGGGGAAGGAGTGTGACGTCAGCTCAGACCACTCCAAGAGGACCATCAGCACCAACAGCTTTTGCTCTGGTAAGAAGTGCAGCTCCAGTCTGAGGACACCAGATACTAATGCCATATACAGGCTTTCGGGTGCAAGATTGTATTGGTTGGTTGGGAAAACGTTAAATCCTTACTGTGTGATGAAAGCAGTGAGGCATTCACTTCCTCTAAGGTCAGCCAAATTAATTCATTAATTAAAGTAGTACAAGTAAAAGTACTCACTATGCACAAGGGAACTTTGTGTTTTACATTTCATCATATGCATAAACATGTGAGCAGCATGTTATTGTTAGCTGGTTGTTAGCAAGGTTGGAGCTGATTTTATATGATGGTCGTTTTTTGGTTATTCCCTAGAATGTATTTCCTGCATGCTGGATTATACAACCTCCAACAAAAAATGTAGTTTTCCTTAACAAACACAGGGAAGTAAAGACAAGGACTACATTCGAGAAAATCCCTATGTAATTGTGCGCGTGTGTGCGTGTGTGTGTGTGTGTGTGTGTGAACACTTAAAACCACAAGCACTTGACAACTTTCTTAAAGTGAGCAGCCGTTGTGAAAGCTGCTGTATCAGCCAAATAACACCCAGACTTGAACCTTGAGCTCTGACTGACTGCCTGTGTTCACTGCCTGCGCCGCGCTGCCTGTTATTGGTTATTACTGTCTGTGTGCCTGTCTACAATAGATGACACCGGCTGCCCCACTAGTCAGTCTGTGTCCCCCTCCAAAACCCCGTCAGGCTCAGAGCAGAGTGCCCACGGCTCGCCGGTGCTGCCCGAGCGCAAGACCAAAGGGAAGAGGGTGAGGGTGATGGCCGAGTGGAGCGGCGAACCACGGAGCGCCCCGAGGCACAAGAGGGAGCTGAGGTCGGCCATGAAAGCCAGAGGTAAAGGAGAACACACATGAAGATAAACGCGTGAACATGTTTTAGGTTGTTCAGGAAAAAGCAGAATGAATATCAACAACATTTTAATTTTGATCATGATCTGATCCTATAATATGAAAATAATTAGATTGTAGTGTGTTGATTCATATATATATATATATATATATATATATATATATATATATATATATATATATATATATATATATATATATATATATATATATCCACTTCTGCATGCCAATGCTTCCTCAAAGACCAAAATACAATAACTTTGTTTTGGTCACATGTCAGCAGCGAGCAGATTTCTCTGGTATGTTGACCTGAACAAACAGTGGCTGCTTGCCTTAAAGGAGAATAATAACTGGAGAGAAACAGAAACTGTACACTGTCTTTATCACAAAAATCTCCCCACTTTTAATTTGAGGAAAGAGAAGAAGAAGAAAAAAACTGCTTGATCATGAGGAGGACAGCTGATTGGTTGAGGAGAAGGTTTGGGAGCTTAGCCAATTAGGCTGATTAGCAGGAGGTTAGTTCACTGGTTGACTGTGCACAGACCAGCAGTTTGACTCACAAAGTGGTGGAGAATCACGTTGGAATATTTTCTTTGTCACAGTCATCACAGGACACAAATATGGTTTTGTTTGATGGTAAAAGGTGCTACTCAGGTACGGCTTTACATTTCTTCTTTAATCACTTATTTAATCAGCGTTTTTTTTCTCTGCTTAAACAATTAAGCGGGAAATGTTCTTTCTTGTTGAACATTCATATTCAGTGACTGAATATCATTGGCTAACTCTGCAGCGTGAATGGTAGTTGCAATGACCATGACGTGGTTTCAAAGGTTATATATTATGGGGAACTATACGCCAACCAAAAGCTGCTGTTTGAGACTGTATGTGTCGGGCTGTGCTATCTGGTCCCTCCATTAGGGAGACATGATGGAGGCCCTGTTTACAGACACTAGAATCCTTACAGACAAGGAAAAGAAGAAAATGTACCACAAATGACGGAACAGAAAAAGCGCGTTAGTGTTGGTGATATGCTGAATGTTGAGGCCATAAAGTAAGATTAAAGCTTTTTCTGAACAGCAAACACTGAGAGGTCGTAGGCTGGGACCACAAGCGGGCAACAACAAACATGATTCTTTGGGGAGGCACATCGTGTTTGCTTTGCGTCATACATTTTTAAATATGGATGTTGGCATGAATAGGGGGATTATTTAGTCCGCAGACTGACTCAATGGCTATCAAGTATTTCTAATGTTTGCTCATTAGCCACCACTTGGTATCACCAGAACAAGTGAGGCTGCAGCAGGGACACTGTGTTGACTTGAGCAAGGATGTGTTTTTATTCCTTATTAATTGATAGAGGAAGATGTTGTATTGTCTCGAGTGCTGAAACACAGAAGGTTGTCCCTGCAGGAAGTGAGGCCGACTTCAGCTCCTCCAGCAGCACAGGCAGCCTGAAGACCAGGGAGAGCCTCGCCTGCGTTTCAGCTGGAAAGCGGGCTCCTTCACGCAGGTATGAGGTTCATCCGTAAAGTCTGCTGGAATACGACCCGTCTATCTTAACTCAAACATCATCTCAAATGCTTTCTTTTATCAAGTCGTGGCTCCCACGTCAGGCCACTCCCAGTGTTCAGGCCACCCGGGAGCCCCACAGCCAGCCGCAATGCAGAGCTCTACGCTCCCTACAGGACTCCTCCCAAGGCGGCCGCCTCCTCCACCACCACCACCAGCAGCAGCTGCAACTCCAGCCCCACCTCTAGGTATACCAAGCACGGCTCTCGCGTCATGCATCATTAATGGTAGCAGAACACCGGTTGTCGGGTTTTAGAAATTGACGAAGAAAAGTTGCGTGGCCTTCTGGTCATGTCTTACCTTTCCACATTTCTCCTACTTGGATTCATTCCACATCCAACCTTCCCTAGTTGAGGGATAAATACGTGTGTTTTGGAGACTTGAGAGATTTGGACTGTGGCTCCGGCTCATGTGCAGCATAACGATGAGTTAGAGTTAGAGAGTGAGTGGGTGGGTGGGTGGGTGGCTGGATTATGCTCGGACTGTTTTATCATTTCCTCTCTTGCAGCCGTCTGGGATTATACCGGTCATGATTTGGCTGTGGTTGGGATTAATGAGGATTTAATACAGCAAATGTCTGAATATGGCACCCAGACCGTGACCCTACAGACTGCACCCGAATCGTAACAGGATTGGAGTGAACGCACCTTGGTTCGGAAGAGAGAACAGGGTCATAAATATTAAAAAAAGGCAGAATTGATGAGGTGAACTGAATAGCCTGAAGCTCAAATGTGTTTGGGACCCCCATGGATTACTGACATGGTGCTGCAGGCTCTGTATTACTTGGAAGGTTTACTTCTTAGGCTTGTTGGCAGCTCCGCCCTGCATACGATTCAACCTAAAAATCCTCTCTGCAGTATAAATGACAAAATATTCAACCCACAGCCTTTTTAGTTTATATGCAGTCGTGGAATCTGCTCTCTTTATCTCCTGTTTACAGCTCCCCATAAAAAAATTATAATCCTCCACTCTTGTCACATTAGGATGTCGTGCTGTCAGCTTTCCTAAGAGTCATGTGACATCTTTTCTTCTGGCATGCTACCTTCTCCTAGGCTGTTTCTATTTCTGGCAGGGATGCAGAGCCTCGAGTATCCCAGGTTGCTAGGATATTGTGCTTGTGGAAGAGGGGGGCTTACATGCTGCTTTTCATATTGTCCAAATCCACCCACTCGTCCTCTAACGGGGGAAAAAGGAAACTCTCTTTTTATCAATTCTCTTTGAGAATGATGAAACGCAGATCAGGAAATGCAAAGGGAATTTGAATGCTAATACCATTTAGCATCTAGATTATGGTGGGGTTTTTTTTTCCCCAATATGATGATTTTGTTCCTTTCCATGTGCTTGTATTTAGATAAACCAGCATTTTAGGTAACCCTAACCCCCCTCTCGTCTACATGCCAGTAATCCTGTGTCGGACAGTAATTCCAGGCCTCAGAGCATCTGCTCTGACAGCACTTTCTCCCGACAGACAAATTACCGTCTGCAGGAAACTATTTTACCTTTTTTAAGAGTCAAATTGTTTTTTCTGCTGTTTCTTCAAAATGTTGGGAACTGATGAGAAAAACAATGCTTCCAAAGCAGTCAATGTTGCCCTTTTTTTTTTTTTAATCAACCTAATGGTCTCTTTCACCAACAGAAGAGCGAACCCGCACCGCTTCCACTCCTGCGGGGACAACCATGGTATCAGACCCCCGAACCCTGAGCAGTATCTCACCCCTCTACAGCAGAAGGAAGTGGCCATCAGACACCTGAAGACCAAACTGCTGGAGTCTGAGAACACAGTCCGTGACAGGTTTGTGCAGATTTCACAGCACAGAAGCTCTTGTCATTGTATTTGTAGGTTATGGCGGGTTTTTTTCCTCTAAGGAACGATGGTCATATTGAGGGTTTGAATCTACTGGGAAATTCGTAGCATGTCATCTGATGGTGGTGAAACAAACGAGGCCACTTATTTAAACCATTTGATTCATCTGCTCTGCTTTGCGTCTCTTAAAGAGTTATATAAGTAGTTCGCCGTTACATTATACAATTAATCTCTTGTCGAGAGTTGGATGAAAAGATTGATGGCCTTCTCGCATCAAGTGGCATCCATTTTCTTATCCAACACTCGGCAAAAAACGGAACACCGGCCGGAGGAAATTAAGGAATAGTTGGACATTTTGGAAAATCTGCTTGACTTTTCTTTTTCTCTTCATTAGAGAGACGGAGGTTGAGGAGCTTAAGTCCCAGCTTGGCAGAATGAGGGAAGACTGGATTGAAGAGGAGTGTCACCGGGTGGAGGCTCAGCTGTCCCTCAAAGAGGCTCGCAAGGAGATCAAGCAGCTGCGCCAGGTGGTGGAAACGATGAAGAGCAGCCTGATGGAGAAGGACAAGGGAATACAGAAGTATTTCATCGACATCAACATCCAAAACAGGAAGCTGGAGTCCCTGCTGCACAGCATGGAGCTCGCCCAGAGCGGCACCAGCCTCCAGGACGAAAACACCTTGGACTTCCTCTGCGACAGCCCGACTGACCGCGAGAAGAAGATGGTGGGCGAGGAAGAGGGTGGACTGGAGCTGGGAACGCAGGGCGCGGAGGCGATGGCGGACAGCGGGCTGCTGGTAAACGATGAGATGGCCAACAGAGCGGACATTTTGGAGCAGGTCTTCATGTCCACTGCGGTGGATTTTAGTCACGACTGTAGTGGCAAGCTGAGTGGCGGCACAGAGTCTGGGCCTGGGGTGTCTGTGTCTGCGCTGTCAGAAGAGGGACAGTTGATTGATGACTCTACTGCGCCACCACTGGCTCCACCAAACACCATGGTGTCCACCACCATCACCCTCTCCTCGAGCACACTCTCCCAGGAAGATAAAGGGATGCAGACCGACACAATGACCGTGTCTCCAGACTTGCAGACGGTGCTCCTCCAGCTGCTCAAGTTCCATGGGGCGACGGGGCTGGACACGGCTCTGTCGGCCTCGAGCGGTCTTATGGGTCTCCCAATCCTGCCCACCTCCACCACTGCCAGTCTCCCCGAGTCGACGCCCCCCCAACCCAGCGTGTCCGGTCCTGCTCCCCCAGAGAGCCCCGACACCTCCAGCGACTCCGGCCTGTGCTGCTCGGATGCTGCGGAGAGCCGACGGTTCATGGAGGAGCTGGACTTCAGCGTCGGCGAGGAGGAGCCTCGTCTGTCTCCGGGACTGGGTGTGGTCGGCAAGCGCTACTGGAGCAGCAGCTTCCTGGTGGACCTGGTCGCGGTGGCAGCCCCCGTGCTGCCCACGGTGGCCTGGCTGTACTCACGGCATGGTGTGGACGGGAGTGCTCCGGTTTACAACATCGCAGCGCTCATCAGGGGCTGTTGCATCATGGGATTGCACTCTCTTCGTCACGTCACTCACAGGCCAGATGCGTAAAGGCTTCCACCCCGCATGCACACGCCTGACCTTGAACTAAAAAGCACTTAAGCATCTTTTCAAGAGTATTTGAGAGATTTATTGCATTTTTGTTCAACACTCTATTAATGTAGTTATTTTGGTTACACTGTTACTTTGCACTGTACAGTTACCATGAGTTGAAGCAAAATGGTGACACGAAAGGGATTATTTACAAAGGGGGTTATTTATTTATTTATATATCATTGACATGTTAAAAAACTGACCATCTGTGTAGATGGTCGTGTGTTATCATTGTCGTCTGGTGTCTCTAGTTTTCCTTGTTTAAAAAAAAAATAATAAAAATGAATCTCATATTTTGAGGGGGGGGGGGGGGTGAAAGATTGAATGTTGGTTTCAATTTGATGGGTTTGAAAAGTCCACCGTTTTGAGTTATATGTTAATAAAGAAACCTTCAGCCAAAGCTTTAATGTGAGTTCACTGCTATCGGTGTGTGTGTGTGTGTGTGTGTTTTTTTTTTTTTTTTTTTTGTTTTCCTCCCAGGGAGTAGAGCTTTATTTGGTACAGCCTATGTATTGTTCATAGAAATAATCTGCTTCAAAGCAATCAACACTTGTTATGTGCCTGAGCTATGTGCAATACTGGTAATTTACATAAAATGTCCTTGTATCTTTATTAAAGCATGATAAATTCTGGCCACGCATTGTGACATTTTTATTTTGTGTTTAATTGGGGGGGAATGACTATGGGGACGATTGATAAAAGTTTGACTTATGTAAGACTGTGTACAAATGGCGAAGCCCAGGTTTCTTCATTTGCACAAGATGTTCACATGAATTAATAAAAAGCAAAACTGTCGCTTCGTGCAACCAAGCAGTGTTCTCGTGACGGCTCTGCTTGCGTAAAAGCTTTCCTGGCCTGTGTTTGCAGACGTCCCCTGGGTTGTGGTGCTGACAATGTGAAGTGCATTAGATCCACTTAACTGGGACCTCAGAAGCTGTAAAAAATCATCTGTGTCCTTTTATACTGGGGGAGAACTGGGTCAGTGCCAGAGCAAATGTTCGCCTGCAAAAAACTACCAACGCTTTGACTCATTACATAACATCTCAATTTTCAGTGAAAACCAGGAGGAAAAAAAAGCTGATTAAGTCTGAATGAACTTGGCATCTTGGCCCTGATTACATCCACTCTGCCATATGGTGGTGATGTGTCTTAAATTACACAAGCATGACCTTGGTTCATAAAGTGAGTCATCAAATGCTGTAATCCCCACACCATGTAGTCTGTGGATTAAAATGAGTGGGAAGCAGTGGTTGCAAGTCTCCTATCGGTATTCTCAAAGCCTTTCAGGACAATTAATCACCCATTTAGCTCGTCCCCTCTCTGAAGACTAATGACGTGCATCATCCGTTTTTGAAAGTGGGTCAGTCTCTGAGAGGTTTTGGCAGACAGGCCGTGTCCCCTGACAGATGGGAGTGACATTATTGTGATGGGGGTCAGATGAGTGAGAACGTCCTGTCAAGCCAGGTTAGAAGGCCGCCTTGGTGTCGGACATCATTTCATGGTGATTAACAAGTCTGTGCTTGCAGCTGTGCATAGGGGCTGCAGTGCTTCGAGCTAAATGCTAACATCAGCATGCTGACAAGCTCATGTTTAGCAGGTATATAATTGTGTGTGCTCCAAATGTCACGGCACACAGTTTTTCAGTCTGGACCTAACCGGTGGAGAGACGGACCGACATCCACGGAGCCACATTACCAGCATGGCTGATAAATAAAGCCCAAACCCTCATGTTGCACCCAAAGCAAAGCTCAATACTAGTTCATACTTCATCCAAGGTTTCCCACATGTGCACATCAGGCAGCAGACTCATGACCAAGGAGTTTTTACCTCTAAGCGGTATAAATCAAAGCTGTTTATTAAAAACCTGTGTTGGACCGATTACAGCAGGTGTACAATCTGCACAATCCTCCTGGACTGATTGAGTTTATGGTCCTCATTTGCGCTCAATCGTGACAATTAACATGACATGAAAATCTTAACATGAAGTTTTACACGAGAATGAGAAGAGAAAATAATGTGCGAGAAACGAGGGCTTCTCTAATTCATGTTGGGAAAACTGGAATGAGCAAAATGACAAAACAGAACCACCTGCAGCTTTTCTTCATAAAAAAGGAGAAACAAAAGTTGGACAAATAGTTTGCTGAATTACCTTTAAAAAAAGAAAAAGAAACACCTGCTTTCAATTAAACCTGAGCATGCACTCGTCATTTAATCATTAAAGTTTCAACAGAGTATGTCATTAAGTCATTGCTTGATAACATCAAGCCATCAATTAGCTTGTGAAGCATTTACTTTTGGAACATTCAGAATAGAAATGTGCCTTCCTCACCTCATGTATAACTCATTGATCAGGCATCATAGTCCAGAGACATTTTGTATCTTGTCTTCACATTTCAATTTATAAAGAAATTGCCCTTTTCACCATCCAATGTTTCCATGACAACAGCCTATTGGCGCAGATTTTTCTTCCCCAAACACTGACTGGTAAATTAGACTCCTTAGACCGTATGATACCAGGATGCTTCAAAGCCATTTTCATCTTCCTATCAACAAGGTAACCGGTCAGAGATTACACTACGATGGAGATACGGATTTTTAGAAAGACAGCATCGATGCAGTGAGAGTAACAACTATTTAGGAGCACAGTATCCCCACACTGAAAAATAATAACAAAATTTAAAAAAAATCTAAGCAGTGATCACTGGATTTTTTTTTTCATTATCAAAAACTGACAGGATAATGAATGGCAGATCAGTAGCCATGAGATTACCATAGGAACCCACAGCTAACATTTACAGTTGGGCTAGATTCTAGGCTATGGTCATTCATCCTTACTCATAATGAAAATATTCATCCTTCATTTTAGTAGAGATGTCCAGTGTACGAAGGGCTGCACAGCACAGGGGGACAATGGGAGATATCAAGCAATATTCATTAGAAAAAAAGCAGTTTGCAGACAATGAAAGACATGAATATAAAAACACAAAAATCAAGCAAACCAAGGGATGACACTGGTATACAGTGATGCTTAAAATTAATTAAACTCCTTTGTCCTTTGAGATTATAAATAAGACAAAGAAAGGGAAATGTACTCCCCATTTGGGTTTTCAAAAAGGTAGGTACCTGTTTATTTACAAATGTTCCTGGGAAAGAAACAAATTAACATTTTCCTACGCTACCCGACAGATGTAATCAGAATCTAAATGGCACCCTCTGATGCTGAGTCTAACCTTTAACCTCAGGTGAACTGGATCGTATAAATAAATACAGCTTTCCCTCGAAGACCAAAATGACCTTGCCACATGAGCAAGGAGTACACCCAGAGCACTATCTGACCTCGAGAACGATGAATTTCACACTGCTGCAGCTGGAAAAACAGACTAAAATGGCTGCTGGTGGAAACAGGGTGGTTTAGGACAGATTGCTAACAGATAAGTAGTAAAGGGTGGTAATCCTGTTTGGTCTGACGACTTCAAAGACAGAGTGACAATGGAGTCAGTGTCCTTGCCTCCCCCCCCCCCCCCATCCCTTTGGCTCGAAACTGAGCATTTCTAAAAATGTTACGAGAGCTTGACGGCAATCTTCTGGTCCTTCTTCATCATCCTCTGGACCTCCTTCTCCATCTTCTTCTTTTGCTGCTCCATGGACCTCTTTTCCCTCTCGGCCATCTTCTGTTGTCTGTTGAAGAGAAAGTAAAGGCAAATGCACGATTGTAAGCAATGTCACGAGAGTGCACATCAACAGCAGCGAGGCCAGCTGCGAAGATCTAGTTGCTTGCTGTGTTGTAATAACAGCCTACGCTGCCACCTGCTGGCCACTGTGGGAACATACATCCCTCTAAAACAAAAATGTACAGGTTACAGTTTCTCATTAGAAAGGATGCCTATTTGAAGTTTTCTTTTTTTTGCAGACGGCTTCATGTGAGAAAGCTTAATCGTTCTCACAGTATATCCACCCCCCTTCGTCTTTCATACAAAAGATCACACAACTCATGCAACTGTTCCTTTAACTGTCTGGTGCATAATTTACGACGAATAACAAGGGTGGTTCCCTGAACCGTGTATAGGTGCAGAAACGTGAACTCGAAACATTACCTGAGCACCACCTCTGCCTCCCAGGCAGCTTCAGGCTCGTCCTCCCAGGCGTTTGAGTTCTCCTGCCAGGTATCCATTTCTCCCAGTTCAGCCTGCACCGAAGCATTTACAATTATATCCACGATTACAGCATCTCTATTACAGGAGCTAAACTTTCTGAATTAGGCCAAAACTAAGAGCCTCTTAACGGAACCATTATTTTGGAAGTCTCCTCTAGCTTTACCAGTGAACAACTGTATGAAGGACAATCTGCAATTCATGCTTTTGCATCTCTACTAGTTCCCAATGTAATGTCCTAGTTTAGTTAATTACCCCTTAACTGTAATCACCACACAATCTAACGTGACAGGGAGATGAGTTAGTGATTGACCTTTTACTGTAAACCTGTATGTCTTAACACATCTCTCAAAAGTCTTATTTACAATTTTTTTAATTTTTTTTATCTCTGGTCCATTAAATTATTTAATCAAATAAAAAAGGTTTGACTTGTCGTTTACTACGGCCTGAAAATTACCATGTATACAAAGTGATATGATGCCCTTTGCTGGAGGCTCTCTTCGTTATTTTGACTAATAATGATCATTTATTATTGGATGGGTTCGAAACAGAGAACCTGCCTGCCGCTTCGGATGGTATTTAGCTGTAACTTACTGAGGGTGGACTGAAGGTCATCATGTCCTGAGAGGCTGCCAGTCGGCTGGAGAAACCTGCGGAGCCATCAGGCACCAGGTAGTTCAAAGGCTCCCTTTTCTTCAGCACTATCTGCAACATGGAACCCAAAGAGACAGCAGCTGAAACTTAAACTCAAACTTTGAGACGCATTACAATCCCACATAGATATATTGAATACATTGACTGAACTCAAGCAAATTACAATGCAACTATATATGATTTGTACTATGCAGTCTTGCTCTCATGCATTTATAGTATATCTATATAATGTCTTGCCATAATATGCATCTCAAGAAAACTATTTCCGGGGGGAAAAACAAGCAAAGGGTGAGGACAGGAGTATTGCAATCAGTCAGCTGATATTCCTACTACCTTGGAGATTTATTGACTGACCTATTCACTGGTTTAACCTGATATTTCAACCAAGGTTATATGAACAGAAAAGCAAGTTTAGTGCATTATGGTCCATGTTTTTTTATAATCTATGACTGCACGATCATTTTTGTTTACCATTTACATGTTTGATGTTTTCTTAAAACAGTGACATCTTGGGAAATGTTTTATTTGCCACTTTGCAGTGTTTTACAGGTGAGGCCTGAAACCTAGACCAACTCCACTAACAACATAAACATGTATACACTTTTATGAAAGAAAACATTAACCTTTATAAGGAACGAGCGATTGCACTATTTCAAACAGCAAATGTCTCAAATGTACAGAGTGGCTATTGGTTGTGCAAATAAATTCAGATGATTAGTCATGCTCTGGGTGGCTTATCGCCGAAGCATTTCCCGGGAGAAACCCTAGCATTCGTGACTGGGCAGTGGGCACACACATCAGGGAGTAGTGTCTGTATTGAATGAGCATTGTAAGTATTCCTTAAAACAAATATGTATTCTAATTTAAGCTACAATACGATTAAAGAAAGACATGTAATGCCGTCACCAACTTGGAAAAAATGTATTTGGATATTCAGTTTATCGGAAATTTGGCATTTGCTGGTCAATACTTGACCTGCTGCACATGTGGACATACCTTCTGTGTTTTCCTGATGGTGGGAGTCATGTCTTTGAAGTAGTCGGGCTCTTCGTCCATCTCGCCTGTAGGGGAAACGTTTCCATTGCCACCTTCAATCTTAATGCTTGTAGGAGCCTCTTCATCCCAAGAGCTCCATTCTTCAATCTCTGGCTGTGCAAAAGAGACAATAAAACACCATTTAAAGTCAAACATATACATGAAATTCATGAGCAGGAGTTTGTGTAGTTTATAAGCAAATATATGAAAGTCTCGAACTGTTGTTGAATGATTATATCTGCAGTTTGCATTGTCGCAATAGTGAACGACAGGCTCAGAACTTCTCAGGGCAATGGATTGAGACACTACTGACCTGTTTTGGTACCGAGGATGAAAAATCCACTGTTGTCGGGAGAGTTATTTGATCCCCGCTGAGCTTGCGACCCCTTCCACTCCTGAAGGTCAAAAGGGACTAATTCAACATTGGTAATAGCAGAAGCAGCAGCAACACTGTTACCAAACACTATGGCCAGATCTCTTACAATGTAGAGAGATTGATCCACTGACATGGATTTAAACTTTAAACTTACATTTTCTTCATAGCTTAGAGATAAACTTGCCTTAGAACATGAATTGAAACCCTTCCTAAATCGCTACAAATCAATGATCTGGTCAAAATGAAGAACAAGTACTACATATTCAAGTTTATTATTATATTTTAAAAAAAATAGTGGCTATTTAGTTGTGGCTCAGATGTGTGCAACATTTATCAGTATATCCTGTCAATTGGTTAGACGTTGTTATGTTTGCCACTAAAGTGCATCGACATGATCTTCATGAAAGAGAATAGTGTGCATCAGGGGTACTTGTTCAGTCGTGCTCACCTGCATATCAACCTTTTAAAGAAAGAAAGTACGGTTGCTAGGCACGTGCAGATCTTGAAAAGACGGAACTGAGTGATGGCCATGATGTTATTGAGCTGGTGGAAAAAGGAAAGAGAAAATATTAGCGTTTGGATTGACAGCGATAACCGTGGCTTGTTTTTGCGTCCAATCCTCCTCCTCCTCCTCCTCCTCCTCCTCCTCCTCCTCCTCCCCTCCTTCCCCCCCTTACATTTCACCCAGATACAACAGATACGTTTTTCTGATTGGCTATTCGTGTAGCCCATTTCTTTTTTTTGATTGGGAGGGGATTCGGGGGAGACGTGCTTGATTCCTCCATGGTGAGGGCAGCGCGACCAGGTCATGTTTGTGCGCTGCGGCACATTAAATAGCCTAGAGTTTTTTTTTCAGCGTGAGAAACACGATGTGTGGCGGGAGGGCGTGACTTAAGACCGAAATGCGTGACAGTCACGCTCAATGCGTGACACTTGAGAGCCCTGAGGATGTATAGTAAAGCAAGCCCCTACAAGTAGCGTTGGACAGATTAATATGCAGGGTAGCATGACATTGAAAACAGTTTGCCAGGAATCTGTCCTTTACATGAACATTACGGACCGACAACGAGTCGTACAAGCTGGAGAGCCGTGAACCTAGCATCTCATTTCAAATGCTACTGCTTGTGGGCAAACGGATACACTTAGCTAGCTAGCTAGCTAGTATAGTGTATGCACATGTTAACAACGATGCAATGAACACACATACAGACAGATATGTGCAAGTATACTGACAGAAACGCAATCTTTTTTTCACCATTGAACAAAAGACAGACCTAAGGTTAACGCGAACTGTTAAGATACTAGACAAATTATGCTAACGTGTATGGTAAATGACCGCAACAGCGTCCACGTTAAGCGTTCCCAACAGATGTTCGCATTGGATTAGCTAGCCATCATACAAACACTCACCTTGTAAAATGTCAACACACCGTATGCAGAGCAACTGCTTCCTTCTTGTATGGCAGAAGAGGCACGTTCATGTATTTGCTAACCGTCGCTTGCTAGCTTAGCCCACAGAAAAACATGATATTTCTAAATCCTCTAATTGGCTTCGTGAAACGACACATTGGCGTTGCAAAATTATGTCGCTGTCATTTTAAAACCACGGATGTAACAGCTGTGCACCCCAATGTGGTTTCATGACAAAACTCCTAAATTCGTGTCGTCTCTCATCTCTGTCCTATGGCTGCCATCTTTGAGCTGGGAGGAGCAGGAACCAAGGAAACTCGAACAGGGAAGTGCAGCGTGGATCTGCTGCGTTCATGTACTGTAGGAAAATCAACTCATAACAACGCTTCTTAATCCCCATAAATAATTTCTTTAATGTTAACCTTTACTTTTGCGTCTGAATATTGTATACACATTCATGTGTGTTTAGATACTAGTATTGGTATCAAGGGCTATCACGATAACTGCTTTTGTTGGATAATATAATTGCTATAAACGATATTGTTTTTATTTTTAAAACAAAAGGGCTTCACTTGGTTTCTGAATATTGTTTAAATTGTTTGGGTTATTGTTTAACCTCCCATATTCCAGATTAAACTATTTCACACAGACACAGAGTAAGGCTCACTGCTGTCATTGTTTTCGAAAAAAATGAACTGTACTGATAGAAATACAAAACCTGAAGAATGCAACTAAACCATAACGTAACTCAAAATATATAGAGTGCATTATGATGAAGAATCGTAAACGAGTTATTACACATATCAACATGACCGTATGGAAAGTTGTCTTCGTGGCGGAGTGCAAGCGCTAGTTTGTAAACACAACCAACGCTGTCGTCACCACAAACGATCCAATCAGCTCACGACGGGGACGGAAGTGGCACATTTAAAAACTGGCAGTTGTAGGCAAGCCTTTTTTTGTGCTCCATTAAGTGAAACGGGATTGTTGTCATCGTAAACAAGGTGAGATGTTTTTGAAGAGTAATATTGCTTTATTGTGAATTTATATGTCTGTGCATGTGTTTCTTTATACTTATTGAGTTTGCGTAGTCCGAAGCGAAACCAAGTTGCTCCCAAGTAACACGCTAATAGTTAGCAACATGTAGCCAGCTAGCTAATTTAGCTAGTTTACGTCAGATTGTAAACACCACAAAAGTAAATTCGTAGACATTCTATTTAGTTCTCTTACAGTTTCTCCGTTAACCACATCACTTCTAGTGTTACTCGTTTGGTAGAAAATAAGGATTAAAGCCTACTAAAACGTCTAAAATCATGTCATCTTTTCACGAATGCACGTTATCATACCGAGAAATAAATCATTAAATCGTCATTTTTTAAACGGGGGTTTGGCGTGCTTGGTGTATATGTTCGTTCAAGGCAGCATGCATATCTAAACTAATGTTATGAATCTGCTCCTCAATTTCAGATGGAAGAAGAGGAGCACACGAACAGGAAGCAGCAGCTTGCCATGCTCTATCAAAAGATCAACAAAATAAAAATGTATTTTAATGAAGGTAATGGTCCGGTAGTCCCGTCACTGTGAGATCTGTTCCCATCAGCATCAATGTGTTACATACTATACTCAATGAAGTCGTAATAACACCGTGCACTTGTTGCAGATGACACGGACAACATTAACCAGGTTATCGGCTCAAACTCCCCTGAGTCGTGCCTCTCATATTTGGCGGACCTGGAGAAGAAAGCGGACCCCCACTTGGATCGTAACCACCTCACCAGACTTACTGACTTTTATACCCGTGTATTCTCCAACATGCCGTTGGTGACACACTGTCAGAATGAGAGCTATGCCAGGCTGCTGGTCCGATTTGCACAGCTGAAAGCGTGAGTAGCAAAGTTATTACTTCAATATAACATTTTTGTATCCTTCTATTTTTAATCTTGTATTCATCAGTAGATTGAGTAGGCTGGATTACATTCATTGTTTTGACGTGATGTATGATGTGAAAAGATGTCTCAAAAGCAGTAGGTTGGGCAATCAGTCTGTTTTTCCTGTTTGTTTGTTTGTTTTAATTAGAATTCAAGATGTCAATGAGGCAGAAGCCAACTTCAACGTGGCAAGATCTCATAGCCAGAACTTTGCATTTGTTCACATTGCACATGCACAGTTTGAGCATTCTCAAGGTAGGTTTGTTTGTTGGTCTTGTACATATAAACACATTCCCATGACATGCTGCTATCTGGGGTGATTCAGTGTCTGCTGTATCATCCGACCAGGCAACACAAAGAGAGGCCTTTACATATTGCAGAATGCTATTGAGCTGGGTGCCAATCCAAAGGAGCTGCTGGAGGCCGCCTTGCAAAGCATGCAGACAGGGAAAACGCACAACTTCTGTACAGAGGATAAGGAAAATGTACCACGTGAGTAGTGTTTATTCCACGGAATTACATTGTTTGATCACTTCTGTAAAGCCGTTCAGAATACTGTTGCAATGCCAAATTATCAAATGTATATTAACTTCTCATTGTCTTTTTTTTTTCTTGCCAGAGTTGTCGAACAGTAATGTGCACGAGTCTGTGAAAAAGTACTCTGTGTTCCAAAAAGTATGCAGAACATCGGACGGCACAGGCGACTTGCAGCTCTCCAGTATTTTTGGTTCAGGGTAAGACTAAAATGGCCCTTTCCAACATTTAATAAGACCTCAGTTTGATTCAGGAAATATCACATCTTTTGTTGATCTCCGGCCTGCAGGGCAGAGCCCCTCGGTGGATCATCAGATGACCAACTATCAGGCTGGAGATCTGGATCTCATTGCAAGAGAGTAGTTAGCATGGTGAGAGTTACAGTTCATCCTATTTGTGTTATTACACATGCTTTTTCTGTATGATCCTTTTTACTTTGACCATCTCACAAAGATTATATGAAATTAATGACCAAATAGCCCTTGAAGTTGTATGCTGTACTTTTGTATTCCAGCCAGGGAGAGTTCCCATAGTACCTTTCTCCATCCCAGAAAAGGATGATGATGATGATGACGACATTAATCAGAAGCCCTCAAAGGAGAATGATGCGTCAATCCACACCAGCATGTCTAGGTAATTATTTATACTGACATTTTTTTTTTGCAAATGTATCTAATTGTATTATGTCTTTTAAGGAATACTGCACGAAAACAGTTTTGTCTCCAAATGAAGTGATATTCCTCTGGTTGCATTCTTTCAAATGGCCATCAGGGGCAAGGCAAGTTTATTTGTATTGCACGTTTCAACAAAGCAATTCAAAGTGTTTCACATAACACCATTAAAAGCATCAAAATATAATGCATCATTTAAACATTAAAAACAGTCAGTAAAACATTAAAAAGCTAAAACTGAATAAAAGTCGCAGTGCAGTTTAAGAAATAAAATGCAGTCGTGAAATACAGAAATTGAATAATCCTTGAATCTGGTTAAATTAAAGGCAACAGAAGAGTCTTCAGTTTTGGATTTAAAAGATTGTATAAAAGTCTATGAGGAAGATGTTGATCATTGTAGATAACAATATATAGTTATGCCTGTCCCTTCCCAGTTCACTTTGCATGCAAATTCTTAAACATTTCAATCAAATGTGTAATAATTAATTGCAAGTGTCGTATGTGTTGATACTTTTAATTATGTCTCAGGCAAACATCTGGTTTAAATGTGAATCCGCTATTTGGGCTGCAATCTTCTAAGAAAAAAGATGTGGATCGTTTATACTATCGAGTGAGTAAAAAAATAAATGAAAACGAGTTACAGAAGTTTTGTTCGAGCAATTTCAGAATCATCACAACATTGAGTTAAAGAAATAAAGGTTCTGTCGCTCTCTTATATTGCTGTGTTCTCAGCCACCAGCTGTCAGTCCAGAGTGTTGCACCTGGGAGGACCAAGCCGCTGTCGACTCCACCACCACACTCCTTCACACACACAACACGCGGGACGCCCCAAGAATGGAAGGTACTACATGGCTTGTTGAGTATCCAATAAAACATTCAGAGCCGTGGCAGCAGTATGCATGGAGTGTTTTCGAATGTTTTGATGACATTTCGTTCCACGACCCGGCAGATGTGACGTTCAACTTCGACCAGATCATCAATACAAATTCCCCCGAGTCGTGTTGGACTTACCTGATGAACCTGGAAAAGACCGACACGCCTCACACAAACGTCAACTTCCTCAATAAGCTCAAGGACTGTTATTCTAAAATCTTTTCCCGGCTGCCGATAAGACAGTTTAGCAAAAACATCAGCTATGCCAGAATGCTGGTCAGATATGCAGAACTCAAGGGGTGAGAAAAACAAATTAAGACAAACAATATTATTGAATTGTTCCCCAGTGTAACCACCTTTCTTGTCTTTTCTCTTTTGTAGGATTGAAGACCCAGATGATGCTCAGGACTACTTCATAGTTGCCAGAGCCAACTGTAAAGACTTTGCCTTTGTCCACGTAGCACATGCCCAGTTTGAGGTTTCTCAAGGTAGAGCGGCTTTGTGATTTTAGTTTTCAGAAATCTCATCTGACACGGACCAAATGCACAGACTAACAGTTATAGATGCACGTTTATTGGCATACATGCAGGTTTCCTTTTTAATTGAGTTGTTTGTACAGATGTGGCAGTGTCCTAATACTAATTTTACTGATTTAAACATAGCAAAATTCCAAATGTTTTTCCTGCTTTCCTTTCAAGGTAATGTGATCAAAGCAACTTCAATTCTGCACAAAGCCCAGGCATCAAATGCCAGACCAGCAGAGCTGCTGGAGATGGCTGTATGTAACCTGAAGGCTGGGCAGAAACAGCTTGTGCCGACCAGGGAGGAGGAGCATCCCGCAGGTAGAGATTAACTGAGGAGAGTTCATGTTAAAACATGAACTCGTGGAAACGGTTTGTACCTGACATGGTTTTCATGTCGACCGCCTTTTCTTGTAGATTTGCAAATGGTTGCTGCGATGAGTGTGTCTGCTTGTGGGAGAAACCAGGAAGTCTATCTTCCTGCTCGGGTCCCTGTGAAGCGGTCGGCCGAACAGCCCACAGCTGCCTTCAAGGAGCCTTCATCGGAGTGGAAGATGCCAACTTTACTCAACCGGCATGTTTCTCCAGAGGTCTGATGACATTTATTACTGCTGTTTTCTGTGCAATCCATTTAGAGCAAATGTGTGAACTGTTTCATGAACTGCTCTTTCTTACTGTCGGATTTGGGGACTAATAACTACTACCTTATTTTCTCTTAGTTTGTTATATCCATTCCACCTCTTAATTCTGATATAATATATATATTTTATTTTTTGACCACTTCACATGATTGATTCATCCATTGTGGTCTCATAACCATACCCTAGTGCTGATCAAATGATTTTCCACCTAGGATAAACGAGCTACACCTCCTGACCCCAGACCTGTTCCCCCTTTGCTCGAGTCCCTCCCCACTCCATCCCTCCAGCTTCCTTCAAGAAAGAACCCACAGGCAGTCTGTCAGACGCCCGACGGCTACAGGAACCCCCATGCTAGCAGGTATATTCTTGACCTGGGTCTCTGCTGGTCCGGAACGTAATTCGCACTTAATTTGCTTTAAAAGTCCGTTCTAGTTTCTTTATGTGCTGCTTTTTATCATTATAAAAACGTGCCTAATAACGCCTACTCCATCTTCTCTCCCCCCAGCTGTATTACTCCTGTCGTAAAGATGGGCCCTGAGGTGCCTTCCTCTGCAGCGGCAGCGCACAGAGCTGGACCTGCTCAGCAGCTGTGCACACCGCAAAACCAAGCGGCATGCTTCCAAACTCCACAGGTACAACATGTTCATGCCCTACTTTTGCTGTTATCTACATCTATTTTTAGACTCAGAGGGACCTACTGCATGTGTCCAGGAGTTCTTCCGTGACACCAAACACCTGTCGTGACTGATCAGGCAACAATAACGTAGAAATCAGAAAGCTGTTTTAATAAAAAATAATTAATGATTGGGCAGAGATTAAATGCACAATGAATCTGTACATGTAGAGATCAACGTTGCTTGTCTTGCAGTGTGAAACGCAAAGAGGCTGTTTTCTGTTTGGAAATAACCTCCACAGGGAATCATTTGTCAACTGTATTAACATGATGAAATTACTTTTGTTTTAATTTGACCATTTTGGGTTTTTAGTCGTCCCTCTCTGCGTTGTCAAATGAAACCATTACCATTAAGGGCAAGCAGTTCTTCATACTCAAGATGATTGGACGTGGTGGATCCAGTAAGGTAAAAACATTAGTTGGAAATTTCCCTTATGTCATGGCGATCAGTTGCCGTTTGCAACTCTAATCAGCGAGCGTTGTTTTTGTTTGTTTCAGGTCTACCAGGTCCTTGATCACAAAAAGCAGCTGTTTGCTGTGAAATACGTCGACCTCGAGGAGGCGGATACTCAGACAATAGAAAGCTACAAAAATGAGATTGAACATCTGAACCGCTTGCAGCAGTACAGCGATCAAATTATCAAACTCTATGACTAGTAAGCACATGTCCAAAGCCAGTGTCAATTATTTTTTTAAGCCATATTTATATACAAAATAAATAACTAAAATAGTTTATGTAACCATGACGGATGTATATGTGTTTGCAGTGAAATAACCGACAGCTACATCTACATGCGGATGGAGTGTGGGAACTTGGATCTGAACACTTGGTTGCGAAACCGCAAGACTGTGAATCCGCTGGAGAGGAAGTTCTACTGGAAGAACATGCTGGAGGCCGTCCATACCATCCACAAACACGGTGCGCTCTTTCTCTGGCCCTCACTGCTGTTCCCTCACTCTCTGTACTGTTTACTAAATGGCATGTGTAGATGATCTTCATTTCAAACAATTCCAAATATACTTATTTCCTCTGTCTTTTTTACAATTTTTATTTATGCAGGAATTGTCCACAGTGACTTGAAGCCAGCCAATTTTGTCATTGTGAATGCGTCGTTGAAGTTGATTGACTTTGGCATCGCCAACAGAATCCAGCCAGACGTTACGAGCATTATGAAGGATTCACAGGTAAGATGTATGTATGTATGGTGCAGCGCTAGTGATTATATTCTAAGTACTTTGCTAACAAACGGATGAAACCAAGTGTAAATGCTTGACATGCATCGATCGACACTTTACTGCTCAATGTAGGTTGTTAATGCTGAATACTGTACACGCAGTTGTATTCATGGTAACAAAACTTGCAACAGACGCAACACAAGCATACTCCCACTAATGAGTTTTTCTAAGGATGTTTTAAATGTATGAAAGTCGGAAAACTGGATTTTCCTGTAAACATGACAAGGCTGTATCTACTCTATTACTCCAAAAAGGTGTCCACCCATGTAATGTGTTGTGGTTTGTCAAACGCAGGTTGGAACCTTGAACTATATGCCCCCTGAAGCCATCAAGGACACCTCGTCCCAGGCAGGAAAACCCCGCTCAAAGGTACCAAGCTCACCCCGTCGGTTTAAACATTCAGAGCAATCCTTTCTGATTGCGGCGTGGTTGTCAAAACCCTTTTTTTCTCTTTTTTGTTTCTCCCTAAGATCAGTCCCAAAGGCGACGTGTGGTCCCTTGGATGCATCCTGTACTGCATGACTTATGGGAAAACTCCATTCCAAAGCATCACCAATCAGATCGCCAAGCTGCACGCCATCATCGACCCTTCTCATCGGATGGAATTCCCCGACATCGCGGAGAAGGATTTGCTGGATGTGTTGAAGGTGAGAGACCACGACTAAATCTATATCGGTGTAAAGTGAACACAAAAGATATGCAGGTCAAGGATTTAGAGTTTTGAAATTATGGTGCCATAGCTTGCAAAAGTTGGCCCACTTTATTGTGCTTCCACTTTTGTGACAATACATATATATGTACAGTATATACGGTGCCTATAAATGTGTGCTACAGATCAATAGTTTAATTATTTATTAAATTAATATAGTTCATCCTGTCGCATAAACTTGATTTATCACTTTTACGCCAGAGTAAACTCCCAATTACGTCCTGAGTTTGAGTGTTGTAAAATGTTAAAATAAGGGTTAAACATGCATTGATGTATGTGACAGGTTTAACCAACATATTGATGTCCGTAGATTATTAAGTGATGTAAAATACAAATCGGTTGTTTTGTCTGGTCGTTTCAGAGGTGCTTGGTACGAAACCCCAGAGAGCGAATCTCTATTGCAGAGCTGCTGGAGCATCAATACCTGCAGCTGCAGCCACAAGCATCACCTGTACCAGGTATTTGTTTTATTTATTTATATACACACACACACATCAAATCGTATACTTGGAAGCCAACCTTGCTGTTCACCGCGTCCCACTGACCCGTACTCGACTCTCCTGTTTCAGAAGGTCCAAGTAACCGTGAGCTGAAGAAGATCCTAACGGACCTCGCAGCCCTCCAGTCTCCAAACAGCATCATCCGAGCTGCGAGCGTAAGATTCACGAGGCATGGCGTTAGACTTTCATCCGTCCACCAGTTTCTTAAATAGTAACTCTGCTTTCTGCTTTTCACAGAATCTGGCCAAAATGTGCAACAGCGGCAGGAAGTTGGATGTTGCAGAGTGCGCAAAGTCATCAACCTAGTTATCCTGGAATGTGATGTGGATTTTTCTTTTCTTTTTTACCTCTTAACCACTTCAGTACAGTAACAGTCCTTTCTATAAGATGTAGAACTAGCAAATCAATGTTTGTGGCTATGACACAAAATCATTATATTGCTTCATTCTAAATAAAAATACTAAAAAAAACACAGTGAGGAAAAATTATATGGGGACATCCTGCTTGTTTTTTTTATTGTCAATAAGTAAATTGTGTGGTCGTCTTCTTGGAATTCCAATCCTCTAGTGCAGGGGTGTCGAAAAAGTAAAAAGAAAGTACAAGCTGCAAATGGGGGATAAAGTTTTTGGACATTTCACTGGCTTTATAATCGGTACACATAACATCCCTGTCCCGGGACCTCACATGGATCAGGACCGCAGATGTGAATTAATTCTGTTCCTCAAGCTTGGAGATACTTTCTGTCCATCATGTCTGTATTTTTGGTCAAGAGAACAGATGGTTTTGACTTGAGATTTACAGCTTTATACCTGCAGAGAACCGGACACAGGTGCTTCCAACACCTGCAGGTACCTGTTGTGTTAAGGGAACCAGTGTGACGCTAACTTCCAGGTGGACCAGAATCATCCCTGCAGCACTCTTTTAGCCAAGGATAAGACGTGAAATATAAATAGATTTATAGCTGAGCAACGGCTTCACTCACCAGATGCCGTTCATCACAAATAGTCAATCATACAGGAATATAATAATAATATAATTTTTTCCACTCTGTGTTCCCAAAAGACATTTGATCTGCCGCACCAAAACCTGTGACTCACTTTTACTCAACTGGAACAAGCTGTCATTATGTTGCTCTTTAATAACACAGATCAGATGCACGTACTGTATATATGCCTTATTTAAAATCTGTTCTAATATGACGGCCATGAATATAATTTATCATGATTACAGGACACGGAGCTAGACCCAACCAATACGTGTACCAATATGCATACACACTGTAGCCTTGTAATACTTCACTGTCATTCATCCCTTCTGTTTTCCAGATGTTTCGTTATATTTACTACATTTTGATTCTGTAAAGAGACACTAGTCCTTTGCAGAAATTGCTCAGAAAACCGTTTCTCTCTGTGTGCATGTTTAATGTACTCTCCTGGGTTTCGGCAATGAATGTGTGGATCATCTGAACAGTTTAAAAAAGGTAGTGCCAGTTGATTTGCGCTGTACGAGTTCATGTCATCGTCTTTGTAGCTTCCAATGTTCAGTTTGTTGACCTGCAGAGGTCATAATCTAAATCTTTGCTTGTTGGTCTTATGACATTGTTCTGTATCTGACTGGTACATGAGTTATTCGTGTATCTCTTTCTGGTTAGGATGTTCTCATCGAGCATTTGTTGCTTTAACTACAAAAAATACTTTGTCATCCATGTAACGGTACTAATGTAGTTATTTTAACCCAAACTATGATAATTTCCTAAATCTAGGAAATCATTTTTGTTACCTAAACCTAACTAAGTTGTTTCCTGTGAAGACGAAAGTTTATTTTGAAAAGACTGCATGTAACGAGCGGAAATCAACATGAGTTGCTGGCTTTCGCAGGAAAAAGGTGACAACATATAGTCACATGATTTATCATCCCTGATACATGGTGTCCACTTCAATGTAGTACAAATACAAAGCAAGATCTAAAGGAGGTGATTATGAAAAAAAGTTATCACGGACCTAAACTTTTACTAATAAGTGGGGGAAAAAAAGTCTTAGTTCAAAGTAGAAAGTTAAAAGTTGTGTGTAAAGAAACTAAAAGTCCTTCTGCTGACCACTTCTGAGTTTTGATAAAATAAGGAATAATATAAATAAATCATGTCTCCCCCATGTGCCACCCGCGAGTATAAACAAAGCTCGAGTCCAGCATGTCGCTTCCAGCGGGCCTTTACAGACAGCAGCTCTGCAGTTCCCTTTGGCACAGGAAGCAGTATGTTGAGTGTTTTTTTGAGCCTGCTATGAGTTATTTCGGGGTACAATGAGTCAGAGTAGTTCCATAAGTCATACATCATGAATGGATGGCTGTTTGGCACTGCACTGTTGTAAGGTTAAGAAGCATGCCGATTGTGCCCAATTAGTCCAGTAAGCACTCTCTGTAATTTTACTGTAAAAAAAATACCATGATCAACTGAAAGGGTGATTCTAGAAAAACAAGTGAATAGAAACAAAATAATTGAACATGCACAAGCATTTTGAGGGTAAAACTGTAATTATTTACCAGAGGGCACAAGAAATTAACCATATCCCCTGGGAGTCATTCAACTACCTTCCTCGGTTAATGGTGACATCCTCATTATAAAGACCCCTCAGCAAGTCTTTCAACTCTTATTTAGTCCAACAATTCATCTTTTTTTATTATTTCAGAATATATAACAAAGGGCAAAATAGAGAATAAGGGGGAATAAAATGGGAAGATTTCCCAGAAAGTTAACATTTGACAAAAACAGAGAGGTTTAACACATAAATTAGCCCATGTGATGGAATTTATGAACCACGGCAGTCTGTCAGTTTACTTGCAGAAACACGTGACACTTGAGGATTGAAACATTTAATAATAATAATTTTGTTATTCACATACGCCATACACACATACATCAGAATACATCAAGCATCAAACTGTGGGCCCTATGGCCATCAACCTTTACCCTGAACAATTGGCCTTTACATAAAGCTTGTCAATTTAAAACCACTGGAGTATAGTTTTGCAAACATACGAGTCTAAAGGATTTTTGCTGACCGTTTGTCATAATACAATCTGTTCATTTGTCCACATTTAACCTAAAGGAGATATGCCAGTAAAGCATTAACTCATCTCTAGCGACTCACTTGTGCCGTTGATCTTCACTTCACACAGAATGAAATACTTGTTTTTTGGGAAGAACACAGTGATGTAGCGCCCTGACACATTCGTATCACACTTAAAGATATTCTCCACTCCAAGTCTGAAGGTTGTGATGTTTGTACACATGGAAGAGAGAAAAAGATGAGCATACAGTAAAATGGAGAGATCGAAAAAATGAAACAAAATTAGACAGGCCGAAGCCTTGTGAAAATGTGAAATAAAGCAATTTAAAGTAAAAGGAAGTAAAAGGAAGGTAATAGAAGGTAATAGGGTGGTGCCGTTCTTCCCTCGAGCGTTCCCAACGTAAATCTGGGCGCCGGTTATATTAGTACCGGTATCATGAGTTTGAGTGTTTGTGTTGAAGATATTGATAAAATCTATTCTGTAGACACCCAGCAGGTCAATGCTCCACCAGGGGAAGTGCTGTATAAACAATTCTCCCTATCCCCCATCAATGGCTCTTTCAGAACCGTGTACAATCTGATTTCCACCAGTGTAGTCTGATGACTGGGATGTTTCCCCCGTCAGTTCAATTTCAGTATTTGCGTTGCAGAGAGCTGCAGATGAAAACAGAAAAATGTTTGTACTTTTTTTACACGACTTGAGAGGAATTACACTGTAGTGCAGAAAGGCATTAAGTCCTGTCTGTTTTATGGTCATATATTTTTATTTAATTTTCCATGTCCAGTTACTGGAAACTATGATATCAGTACTTGGTAATACAGCATAAGCACATCATGGGAGTTGAGCAATTTGCGGTAAATTGGCAGTTTATTGTTGACTGACATTTTTGTGGACCTGCCCTACAACTCATTCTGTCAATCATTTAAAAATGCACTGATATGTATACACAATATAGTGAGCTACTTACCGATCAAAGAGATTAACATTAGACTCCACTGCATCTTTACTTTGAAGGAGAACATATACAGATATACATCAGTTGACTAGAACAAGTTAAATGTTCTATACAAGTGACCACAAAAGTAGGGATTGGTATGGTTTGTTTTTTCCGATACCGGTGCCTAAACCGATACTTTTTTACTGCCAAGGCATTTTTTTTCTTCAAATTGAACAATATATTAACCTTTTAAAGTATACTATAAATATAAATAAATAAATACATACAAAACACTTGTCTTCAAACTGCTGCTTCAAACCTTTTAACTTCAAACTATAAACAATATATATTTAAAAAAAGAACAGACACAAGCATCAGGTGGCCTGATGGGACCGTGTGCAACAGAACCCAGAAACTGTTGGATCCTACAAACTGCTGCTTTACTGGACTACACGTCATCATTAATATCAACTGGAGAGATTTGTTCCAGCAAGCCGAGGACGGACGTTCAAAAGCTCGTGCTCGTGTCTGCAGCGATCTCTGTGTGCGCGCGCTGTGTGTGGTGTGTGAGCGCTGGAAGCCCCGCCCCCTCGAGCCCCGCTCTGCATGCAGGTGGACAACAGAGTGGAGGAGTGCGCTCTGATCCGCGCTATTTTAATAGTATCGATACATCAAAATCCTATCGTTTTTAACGTGCGAGTACCGCGCTACCTTTTTAGTATCTATATACCGTGCAACATTACAGAGTAGTGTAAAAAAAAAAAAAGTATTTAAATCGGCTCAGGCACCGGAAGAAAGCACCGAAATCTGCGTTGCTTTTCGGTCCGGTAGGTACCGGACGTGTTGGGCCAATATTGCACCGGTTCTCGGTACCCAACCTTACAAATGAGAACAGGAATAAAGCTTTCAATTTCTTTTGAATTGCTCAAATGTATCTACCTACATCGAAGAGGACACTTTAAGATTATAAAATTTAAAACTCTGATAATTTGGGATGTACAAATTCACTTACCTTGCCTGCCTTTTGCTCTGCGATAGTTTGGTGACCTGTTCAGGATAAGCGGTTGAAGATTGATGGTGGTTTTATCTCTTGACAATGAATTCCAGCCTTTAATTTGCTGCCTTTATGGCAATACAGTGACCCCAGGCACCGTCATCTCTCCTGTTCACTCGGAGTCCAGCGGGTATTTCCATAGCCAAAGCACCCCCAATAATATTTATGTCTATCAACATATTAGGCATGCAATGCTCCCTCTGGTCAATGCACGAGTGTTCCAACACATGCAAATAGCCTCTGCATTTCCTTGACATCTGCGTCAACAGAAAACCATTTTATGTTTAATGCAAATACATACAAATCTTTTCCACCTGCGTCTGGGTAAAGTATACTGTAGGTCTGCTGCAAAATAAACGTGATCATCATTTACATGTTCAGGTTCAATAAATGGTCTTTTGATGGAAAAGAATACTAACAACTATGTAATTTCAACAAATGACACTGCGTCACTGATGGTTTAGTTAGTAAAGCACACTGTTAATACAGTGACTTCTTCAAAAGAAGTTAGCTAAAACCTCAAAATAGTATATTTATATATATATATAAAAATAAAAAATGTGAATGTGATCCAGTACGTTCCTCTCTGCTTCTATATTTAGTCCAGACATCATCATTTCACATTTATTCAAAGCAAAACATGTTCCCTCTAAGCGGCGCGCGGCCGCCAGTTGAAGTGGCCGCGCAATAGATTCTTCAGACCGCACAAACGATTTTTTTTCAGGGGTTAAAAATCTTTTTTACGCCAGTGTTTCTGAGATAGGAGTGAGCCATCTCCGCAATAGAAGATCTTTGCTGTGACGTGTCGAGTCTTCTTGGCCAATCAGCGTCCCGTTTCTCGACATGCGCTCTCTGTACCTCTGCTAGCGCTCTGCCTCCGTTAGCACCCCCCACCCCCGCTGTCTTCCTCCGGGCGCCAGAAGTGAAGCTCGCCCAGAGCGCCACATGAGCTCGGGCCGGCGCTGTTTAGGCTCCTCTTGGCGGGCCCTGCTCCAGCAGCTATAGGCCTCCATGGCGAAGAAAAAGGCAGAGCAGGCGCCCCAGAAAAAGGTCTGCCTAACGTTCAAACATGAGGGGCTAGATGAAATAGTCCAAACTGACACAGGTAGGATGAAACTTTCAGACATATTTAAATATGAAGAAAGGAGTGGCGTGATCTGCAAATTCTGCTCGGAGGCAAAAGCGAAAGGAGAGTTTGTTTCTCTTTTGGTTAACCTGATAATATAAATCCTTATATTCTGCAGATATTCTCCATTACTCTTCATGCCTATTAAAGTTCAGGTCAGCGAGGTCAGTATAACACAGCTATGCAGCTGGAGTTGGTTGTGTCTATGAAAGGTCCAGTTCTCAAGGGAAGTCAGTCACACGCCTGCGCACTTCAACACTCACACCTGTTTATCAGTATGTTGACATTAGTGAAGCAGACGGGTCGTTGCACGGTCCAGTCTTGTGAGAAAAGATGAGAACATGGGATTCTCCTCCTCTTGACAGGATAGAGCCAATCAGATGTTAGGACGAGGCGAGACGAACCTGTGACGATAACCTGTGTATGAAAGGCCCCACTTCCGTTTGGGGGGCAGTGGTTCTTGACCCAACCTGCGTATTGGCTGTACCACTCACTGCTTTTGCAATTGCAGCGCTGAGTACTTTGCTTGTGATCATTTAGTAAATAAATATAGAGAACGAGAGAAGTTGTTGAACTGAGTTCTTCTGGAGGCTACACCAGGCATCCAATAATTAGCACGCATTAACAAACCTGTTTTTCAGATGCTGTTCTTCAGAGACATGTGTCTTCCATAGGCCTGCAGACAAGATGAGCCATATAGCCAGATAGGCCTATCTCCCTCAATTACATTCAAATGACATGTTTTGTAGCCTAGTTTGTTGCAAACCACTCCAGTTATTGAATTGTTTATATAGGCTACCTTTAGGAAAAATGACACCATGTCAATTTAATAGGCCTATAATTATTGTTAAGCACTGCATTAACATTTTTCTTTCAATGAAGTTCCACTTAAATGTTGTACCTGCTGAGAAATGACTAAACACCTTTGATACTTTTATTTTTTATATATATCATTATCAGTCATAACCAGTGAACCAGTCATAACCTCCCCTTATTGAAGTTCAACAAAGATCCTTTAAGTTAAACTAAACTGACTGACTGGTAAAACACCATCATTAAAATGTTCCCAAAGTCCAGCCATTATAAAGGATATTGAATAAATATCAACCTTGTATACATATTGATGCATTTGCTGTCATCTCTTTGAATCTCTTATGGCTAACGCAGGCTTGTGGTCATTTTCGGCAGGTCGCGTGGTTGCGAATTGCTCACAGTGCTGAAACATGCGCTCAGAAAAAAAAAAGTGCTCAGTGCTGAAAAAAATTAGAGGGAACATTGCTCACAAGCGCACTTCTTTTGATCAAAATTTATTGGGTTTTGTCCTCAAACAAGTATAAAATATAAATCGCATCTAAATCAAGCGAGAAATCAAACCAGAGCCTCAATAGAAGCTGGGATTTTAAATTAACATTGTACAAATTGTCTGCCTCTCACCTGTTAGCTACAAACTGATGCTTGAGGGACCACAAAAGGAATAGTTAGTTTTCTAAAGCAAGCCTGGAGAGGCGAACGCACTTACATACCATGTTTAATCAAAGCTTATGGCAGGTACTCTCAGTGTTGAACACATTTCAGATATACAGACACAGTGTAGGAATAACTTAGTGTGGATGGAAGTGTCAGTTCTGTAGACACAGAATATCCCCAATTTGAACTTTTTAGCTGAGGAGCTTTTAGGTCATCATTAACAAAGGACTCTTTGCCTGCAACCTCGAATAAGTCACTTTCATATTCCATTCCAACATTTATTAGGAGTAGACAGTTAGATCATTGTACCCTTCCTGCAGGATCTGTGTCTACGGAACCAACTAACTTAATAGAGGAGCTGAGAGATCACCGTCATTGTTCAGTAAAACATCGAGAAGTAAGAGTTGTACTGGAGCAGGAACAAAGTGGAACATGTTAAAAGCAAAGCACGCCCTTGAGAAGCAAGTACTTGGGGGTAAAAACTGTCAAAAATTACAGCAGAAAAACCAGAAGGTGAAAAACTCACAGTAAAAAAAAAAAAAAATCATCAAACAGTATATTACAATTCTGACGTGTTTTTCTTTTTTTTGCCAAAAAAGCTGGCTGCTCTATAGAGAAAACATTTGAATCTCTGATTGCTGTAAGAAACATTCAACCAACTAGCTGTCTAAATAGAGAAAACAAGTGAGGACTATAGCAGAAGTAGAGCGGAGGTTACAGACATGACATGTGCACAATAGGACATCAGGTAAACTACTCAAACACAATGGTAGCTCTTAGCTACACTGCACAAAGTTAACTGGGATACATGATGACTGTTGGATGTAAAACCACAACTCAAGGAGCAGACATGTCACCTCAGCAACCTGGGAAAAATATTTAAATGCATGATTCATATTTAAAATAGAGGGTAATGCCACTCCATAAAGCTGAGGGGATTTACGAGACATTTATGAGCAGAATGTTCAAATTGTGTGCAGCAGAAGCTGAAATGTCCAAAATATTAAATATATTTTTATGATCCTGACCGTTTGTCTCTAGCATGGCTCAAGCTTTTACGTTTCCTATAATCTATTATTCGATTTTCCGAAACTTCTAAATTACCATATTTGTTTCAAAGCCCACACCTGCATTTATAGTGCACAAGTCCGAGTAGTACTCCTTGTGTCGAGTAAACTGCTTTTAGGATTTAAAATCATTTCACAGTTACATTTAATGTACCTGTATAAAACAAGTTCTCGACTAGAGCCTTCACATTCGGACACAAGATTAGCAAATAAAAACATTTTCCCAGTGCTCCCAGGACATTGCTTACAGCCATTCCTTCATCCAGGAACATGTCTTTTCTGTTGAGTTCTGATTCTACACGTTTGCAACCAAAGTACCAAAAAGCCACATGAGCTGAACTCTAAAACTGATTCTATTTCTTTCTTTTTTTTAACACTACTCTATTGTACATATTGAATGAGTCTGCCTTGTTCACAAGCAATCCACTGATGTCTGGAGAGCGTTGTAAAGACGGTTTTCATAGATAGAAACATACAAAACCATTCAAAACAGACTGACTATAGGAAATACAGAGCATACTGTAAAATACTGTGGACTGGATACCCGGATTAAGCCTAACCTGTGGATTAAAACAAGCAAATTGTAGACAGACACTTTGAAGCGTGTACAAACTAGCATACATATTAGCACGTGTAGTTCCAGGATTCAACAAAAGGGCACAGAATGGCTGCTGTACATTGACTGCAAATGTGGTGATAACGTAGTTCCAAGCAAAAGGACTACAACGTGTCCATTACTTTAAAGAAAAGAAAGAAGAAAAAAGAAAGAAAACAGGTCCATAGTTGCAGCTGACTTGGTAATGAAAAGAAACTGGTATTATTAAAGAGACACAAATAATGAATCCCAGATTAGGCTTCTACTGTTCCAAGTATACCAACCCAAAATATTGTATGTACAAAATGAGCAGTTGTTTGTCTTGGTTATTGCATGCAGTATTAGACAAAAAGGTATACCTTTACATTTTGAATTTGTTATTTTTCATGGTCAAGCACTTGTCACATTACGACAAAATGTATCACGGTTCCAGCTCTCCTGCGGCTGCTGGGAACTAGCTATCCGAGCAGACAACACTGCTTTCACAGCTAAATGCTTTCTGGACGGCTAAAAAGGGCCAACATGTAGTGTGACGAGTGCTCGGCGAAAGGATACAGTACATTTCGGAACGCCGAGGTATCCGTTAAAGGACTCACAACTGATGTTTCCAATGTCGGCGTCAGAGTATCGAGGCATCTTCTCGCGTCAGCAGGAAGCAGAGCTCGGCCATGCATCAAAACTTAGTTTGAACAAGCCTTCCTCACAAATCCTCAAACAGGATGCGATTCCCAGAGCGTTCACAAATTCTCTCTCATCTTCCGTCAAGAATTGGGTGAAATTCTGTTCCAACTGGTGTACAAGCCATGTAGGCACATAGGTTTATCTGCAAAGCTTCATCCGAGTCTCTCCACTATTTCTGAAGAACTGCGGTCGAGACAGTTTTCTGTCCATCGTCCCGTTTACTGCAGTAAAGCGCAAGGAGAACGGTTAGAGAGAGGATCGATATTTGGTAGACGTCCCACCACAGAGGGAATGCTGCGCGGTTTCTTCACGCATCGAAACAATTCCTTCCACGAGAGAAAGCGAATTTTCCAAGAAATGTCTGTTTTAATTTGCGGAACAGTTTCAGTCTTTTGAAGATGTTCGTACAGCCCTGCCTGTTTTGTAGACAATTTAATGAGACAGAACCAACAGGACACTGCTTACATTTACAGAAACATATCTTGGGAAGTGCACATCATGAGTCGAGGCATTCATTTTACAAAAGTGGACTGAAGGAGAGGTGTAAAGAATCAGACGGGGCTATTTGGGAGGGGAGGAGAGATGGGAAACAATTCAAATGGTTTAAAGCAAGAATACAAAACATGACAAGTATAACGCGTGTGCATTTTTTTCTATTGGATAAAAGCTTACAAATGATGCTCAAATTGTGCAATATAGCGAAAGAAAGTGGTGGGTGATTGTTTGACTAGTTTTTTGAGCCTTATAAACATCCAAATATGAAACAACACATAGTATTAGAAAAGTGGATAAATTGATTCCTCCTCCTGAAAACACATCAAGGATTAAAAAAAGGCAAAATACTGGTGCAGTTTGTATACAAAACAGAGTCGGTCTCTCAGAGCCATTTCATGGTATAATAAGAGAATAAGGTGCCAAATCAGGATTTAGTCCACTATGCATACAAGTGGACAAAGTGCTTTTTTAAAGTTTACTTTAGGTGCTTCATGTTTGTCTCTTCAGTGCTGACTTGGAGTCAAATTATTATTTGAAATACTGCTTAAAGGTCTTTCTTAAAGTACGGGTCAAGATCATAAAGGATCACAGGCCTCATTTGGGACACGAGCCCAATCCTCAAGGCAAGGTGTTGGTGATAACTTGTGGATTTAATTACTCTAAATTGACACTGGAGCTGCAGCTGGCGTTACATTTACATGGTTTGGGTAAAACTCTGCAATACTGCATTATTCCCCATCTTAAAATTAGACCCAATCGAGACCCACTTTGAATAAATTCTAAGCGAAACCCTGCAGAAAACAATTTCTATTTATGTTATTATTTCAGTGGACCCAGATGTCTGCCTCACAGTGGCCATTATTTAGTTAAAAATAGTGCCCCTGACCCCCTGTACCCTTTCAATTAAAAATCTATAACACTAATGAAGCAACAAGTTGCTGTAAAGGGAAGACTTGATCCTGTGTTTAAGAGCATCATGGCATTCAGCAGTAAGGTACTTTTTTTTACTATTGTTTTTTCTCGAGATAAAATGCCTGACTCTCAGTGTAATTATCAATCCATGTTAGCTCAAAGAACCTGCTGATTTATATCCAGTCCTTTTGATGAACTTCACAGGTGCTTGAAAAAAAAAAAAAAAAAAAAAAAGATGCTGTCATATGTAGAATCAACCAGTTCCACAAATAGATGTATGCTAGTTTCATTGGGGACATTGCTCAGCAGTGACATCTAGCTGTGATGTGTGTGTGTGTGTGTGTGTGTGTGTGTGTGTGTGTGTGTGTGTGTGTGTGTGTGTGTGTGTGTGTGTGTGTGTGTGTGTGTGTGTGTGTGTGTGTGTGTGTGCGTGTGCGCACGCACTGTCAGTTTTGGACCAGGGATAGAATATTCACAACATTGGAGATTAACGTTTGAATTTAGGCCTGTGCTCATAGCAGGCTCCAAGTACCTTCTCAAGGAAATGCAGCATAACTGGATAAATAAATCTCCCTTACTGGCTTCATTTGAGCAAGCAAGGAGTGCAACTTTAACAAGGGGGCACGTCGACATAACATCTCTCATACAGTCAGTATTCATCAATGACAATCGAATGTACAAATGTGTCTGGATCAGTGTTGGGCAGAAACGAGTTACTCAGTGACGCATTACTGTAATATTATTACATTCCCAAGTAATGACTCATGTAAGGGATTACATTTTCCTAAACATTAGTTATATGTACAGTTATTATTACAAGTAATGCTGCCTTACTGCTTCACCAGGGTAAGCGCGTGTTACGATGATGTGAACACACGGCAGGTTGGGATGCGTCTTTGGACAATTATCTGTGATCGTGCTCTGAGAGAGGTTGAAAATTTGAAAAACTCAGTTGAAAATTGAAATAATACATCCCACTGAGGACTGTGTGGCCTTCTCCACTCGCGCCTTCTATTTTCATGTCACGAATATTGTAGAATATTGAGTTATAAACCAGTCTGATGTCTGTATGGTTATTTTGTAGCAGATTGGTGTCTTTCTTAGTTGTTACCATGTCATTGTTACCTTTCAAATAAGTGTTAAGTAAAATGTAATTTTTTACACTTCCTGAGTAACTTGCTCAACACTGGTCTAGCTACACCTTTTTTTAGGGGGGAGAGGTTAAATATCTAATCACAACAGATTTCATCATCAGCTTGAAGATTGCACTTTATGGTATTCCTTTTGTCAAAATATTGTGTAACTTTTCTTTAGCTTTATCAAAGTAAGGTGTCTTAGGGTTTTCTAAAAACTCATACTTTACCATAATTCTTGTGAGTAACTGTTACACATTACTTACATTAAAATAAGATAAGTATCGATAGAGTGAGCTAAAGCTAATAGTCCATAATGTTAGTCTCATGTGGACGTGACATCAGCAATAGTTTGAAAATACAGTGAATTCATGTTGCAAATGAGTAAAAATCAGTGGCAAAAAGACTTGGTTTAGCTAACTGTCTTCCAGCATTGATCATACCGATATTTCTCTTGTAACATTCTGTAATGTGTCACAGAGTTTTCCACAATCATTAGTCTTCAGAGACTGACAAGGACTTCCTGACGCTACGTGACGGCTCCCAAACCTCACTGTCGTCTGTATCGTCACCGCCGTCCTCCTCATCTCCTTCATCCTCATCCTCCTCTTCTCCCATTCCTGTGCCGGCCTGCTCCTCGTTGGCCGCAGACACCTCTCCCTGCGCCTCCCCTCCCGCTCCTGCTTCGCCCCCGTCCATCCTTCCTGCGGCCGCCTCCAGGAAGGGATCGGCCCCTGTGTCCAAGCGTCGCTGGACCTCGGCAAACCACTCCCTCACCTTTGGATAAAGGGAAAAAGGAAAGTGTATGAATGTGTGTGTGTGTGTGTGTGTGTGTGTGTGTGTGTGTGTGTGTGTGTGTGTGTGTTAATCAAAACTTTTAGTGCATGTCTGTGCATGCGAGCGTGCCCTACTGGCTAGCTCACAGCCGCCGCTGTGTCCTGCACTCACAAAACTACCGCCGGCTCAGCTATTGTCTTGTTGAAAAGCCCTTGAGAGGCAATTGGAAAATTCCAAACCCTGCATCATACCCTGTATAATGCACAATAAACATTTGTTTGTTTCAGGCAAAAAATTGAATATATCAAAATTGTAAGTATTTTGTGCCAAAAGGAAGCTGCTTGATATCCTCCTGGATCCACCTTACAGTCTAGGAATCATTTTTGTCATGCGATTGTCATTACTTTAATTTCACAATGTTGATTATTCTGTAACACATCCATTGCACGTCTGCCTGTCCGCCCGTCCAGGGAGAGGGATACCACCTCAGTCGCTCTTCCTGAGGTTTCTTGCATTTTCTCTGCTAATGGTTTTAGGGGAGATTTCCTGATCAGAAACGAGAGCCTCAAGGATAGAGGGTGTCATATGCTGTACAAATTGTAAAGCCCCTTGAGGCATATTTGTGATATAGGGCTATATAAATAAATAGGGGTATGTTTCCTGATAATATATAAATAAAATAAACTTTGATTTTACACAGTAAAGATATGGAGGAATACAATGACACAGAAATCCTCCCATCCCATTGAAAAAGCATGTAATTACCTGTTCGTAGCTCATGTTGGTCTTGGTGACGAGCTCATCCAGATCTTGCTCATTTAGAAAACGGTGCTTCACGTAGTACTCCTTCAGAATCTCCCTCCCAGTCTTGAACTTCTTCGACGGGGGAGATCTATCGACATCTGCACTGGAGGAGGCCGACCTTCTTGGCTGTCTTCTGGTTCGGGACCGCCCCCACCCACGATTTCGGCCGCGTCTTTTTCGACCGGTACTGCTGCTGCCGCTGCTGCTGCCGCCTCCTCCCATTTTATTGCCTCCTCCGCCATTAGGCCCTTCGACGTTGCCACTTTGGTACTGGAAGAACCATTTTAGGTTACTGTTCTTCCACGAGTACCGAGAGTCCCCGAACCAGCTGACTATGTAGGACCGAAGGAGGCCGCTCTCTTCAGCTAGCTGGTCGTACTCCTCTGGCGTGGGCCACTGGGTCCGCACAAAGGCACTTTTCAGAATATGAAGCTGCTCTGGAGTCTTTTTACTCTTATCTTTCATGTCTCTGTTGCTGCTGGTGGGCAGCTGCTTACTGCGACCACCGGGAGGTGTCTGACTACCTTTACGAGAAGAAGAGGCGGAAGAAGAAGAAATGGCTCCTCCGCCTCCTTTTGCGCCGTCTGTCGTCATCTTTCCTCCCTCTGAAGAATCCGGGGAGGAAGTACTGACAGATGGCATTTTTCGTCTCTCAGTGAACCAGGCATCAATCTCCCTCCGTGTCAGTTTGGTCTCCGTCCTCAGGCGGCTCAGTTCTTCATCCGACGGGATGCTGCACTTCTCAAAACTTTCCTCCAGCACCACCAGCTGCTCCGGAGTCCTCTCCTTAAACTTCTGCAGAGTGAAATCTGGGAATGGGTTCCAAGTTTTGGACCGCGTCTCCTTGTCCTTCACAGGAGGAGTGCGTGGAGGATGGGGAGATGTGGGGGTCTCATCGCTCGAGTCGATAATAATGGTGGTGCTGGCATTGCTGCCGCAGCTGCCACCTCCTCTGCCCCCTCCGTCATGGAAAACAATGACATGGCTGTTCTTGGAGTTGCGCTGGTTGTACCTGGTGTCACTGAACCATTTCTTGATCTCTCCTTTAGTGAGGTTGGTGATATTCATCAGTCGGGAAATTTCTGCATCCGTGACAAAGTGGTTTTTCAGGTAGCTGTTTTTCAGCTCTGCCAGCTGCTCTTTGGACTTTTTGGGCCGCAAACCGAATGCGTCGGCGCTGAGGGCCGAGTTCTCCTTCGAAAGGGGAGGGAGATTTACATGTTTAATTATGGGTTTCTATAATGCCATTATGCCTACAGAAGAACCAAAGATCTGCTAGGACGAAGACAAAATGGCTACAGATGAGATGTGTGCAACCATTCTGTGTTCAGACACATTACATACAACCGATAGAGACACAATGCTGTAATTGTGTGCATTGTAGGGGTGGGGGAAAAAATCGATTCAGCATAGTATCGCGATAGTTTGTGTGGCGATATTGTATCGATACACAGAAGCCAAGTTTCGATCTTTTTTTTATGTAATCAATTATGGGAGGCATCGGAGAAAGAAATGAGAAATGCGCCGTCCGCGTGTAAATCAAACGACTTCCTGTCACTCGTAGCGGCGCTGCTGCACAGCTGTTGCAGTGGACAAAGTCCGCGACACCCCGCTGGTCAAAGACGTTAACTCAAGCATAAATCAAACTGGCTGCTGGTGCTCTCGTAGCGCTGGAAGCGGCCGGTGTTACGGATTAACAGGCGGCCGTGTTAACTGGTGACTTCCGGCCGAAAGTCGCCAGTTAACACGGCCGCCTGTTAATCCGTAACACCGTCATCCGGACGCAGTTCCTGGAGAAATAATATTATGAACCCAGACACAACGGCGTTTGATGCTCCGACGTCTTTTGGATTTCCACAACAAGTATGAAGCAGAAATAGTAGTTATTTTCATGGTGGATGGCAGAAATTGAAACTCTTTGCACAGAGATAAACCACAGAGATAAGCCCCGGTGAAAAAAAGGGAATAAAATCGCACTACTCAACATATCGCAGAATTGTGATAGTATCGAATCGGGACCCAAGTATCGTGATCAAATCGAATCGTAGGACCTCTGGTGATTCCCACCCCTAGTGCATTGACTGAGATAAAAAACTTTTTTTTACCTGAAAGGCAGCAAGCAGTTCTGTCCCTACCTGTGGAGATAGAGAAGGGGGCTGGATTGTTGTAGCCCGTTTCAGCTCACTGTTGGTTGGGGTGGGCTGGCAGGAAACTTTGCTGGAGCTCTGGGACTGACTGGGCAGCCCTGCCACGGTCAGAGTGATGGGACTGGTCACTGGAAGGTGCCCTCCTGGGCCGACCTAAACAGAGTCAGAAAATAATGACACGGAGAATGTGAGGATGGGACGGACAGCCAGACAGGAACATATTTGTATTTTAAAGTGACCGTAAACATTATCTATACATTATTTCTATTGGCCAGCCCGACTGCAAGGTCATTCAAATTGAACTAGAGAAAGATCACAAAAGGCTAGACCGATCTACCAACAGAGAACCAGCATTCTATGACCTTGAATGACCTGGTAAAAAACAAACAAAAAATCTGTCTTTAAACTGTCCTATAAGAAGGCCAACTATTTACACAATATTCAGAAAAACAACATAATGGAGAGTGCAGGGACGGAGAGTCAGTGACGAACAGCGGCAAGCGAACGTCACTCGTTGAGAAGCTGATAAACTATAATTATGTTTTTTTTTCTTCTTTTGTCAATACCTAAGTGTACAAATATATATAATGTATTTTTGGAGACTTAATACTTACAATATGCAATACTGCTGTACTATACTGAATATTGTTCTGCTACTACTACATTTCACTTCATAATATTACACTTATATGCCATAATATGTCAAATGTACCAGCCTTTTTATTTTATTTTGACCATATTATGTCACATTGTTATACCACTTTACTTTGAGGAGACGGCACTGTTGGTGAAGATAAACACTGGAATAATCTTTCCAACTTGTGAATAGGAGTTACAAATAATTCCACCACAAGCCTTAAGCTAACTGGGTTCAAGGCAAAGTAGGTCCAAGCCGAGTCCTGTTAGACATGGCGTGTTTTCTTTCCTTACCTACCTGTGTGAACACCAGGCCAGGCTGGCCCACTATCTGGCAGGTCTGAAGAATGGACTGCAGGCCGTTGGCAGCTGCTGAGAGCTGATGGGCTGGTATGACAGTGATGGTCTGGGGCACGGTGTGCACCGTGCCATTGAACTGTTTCCTCCTGGCCTCCTCAACTTCTTCAGGAGTCCAGCTCACGCCGTGCTTAAGCCGCTGGGCTGAGAACCACACCTGGGTGGAGATCAAGTACATTTGACTCCACCATTTACAAAATAAGCAATATTTAGTAGACCTTAATTCTCAATCAAGATTGAGGTGTCTTTTAACTACCTAAACATACCGTGTAAGGAGCTTATATTTGTAGTGTATTGATGAACACAACATCCTTTGACAGCAGAGGTAAGCTACACACAATATCTTTCCCCTACCTTGATCTGCTCCTCTGTGAACTGTGTCCGTGCGGCCAGGCTGTTGATCTCGGCCATGGAGGGGTAAGGAAACTTCTTGTATGTGTTGCCCAGCAGGGGGTTGGTGTCCATAGCAGCGCTGTAGGATGGTATGCTGCTGAGGGGAATCAGCAGCTGAGACTGAGCTGCTGCTGATGCACTCTGCTGGGCCTGGAAAGCAGAGAGCACCTGAAATAAAGGGAGACAGGGAGGAGATAAGAAAAGTGTGGACTGAGGATGCCACACAGTGGCGAAAGTGAAAAAACTGACCGCTCAAGCTCTTTTTGGCAAGCTCTGCACGAGACAATGAATATCTATCAGCAGCTGTAGCTGGAGTTTACATCTAACCTCTCTGTTGAGGGAAGGGTTATGGAGTATTCTACACACATGCTACTGCAATGAGGCTTGTAAACTCCTGTATAATCGAGACGTTCTACCTGTGCCAGGCCAGCAGGCAGAACTGTGGGGTTTAAAGTGGCTGCTTTCCTCTGCTGCTCGGAGTACTGGCTGACCAGCAAGCCGCCTCCCCCGAGCTTCATGGAGTCGTGCAGCAGCATCTCCACAGGCGTCATCGGCCCGAGAGGAGCATCGATAGGCTCCTGATCTCCCTCCATATCGCCCTCGCCACCCCTTCCAAAACCCTCAACCGCCTCGTCCGTGGATTTCAGGGAAACGGCGATCCTTTTGGGTTCCGATTTGGTCTTCATCCTCATGATGGGGGTCTTGCTGAGGGAAATGGCCGCAATCGCTGCAGGGTCTGCGCCTCCCTCTTCGGGTGCATCACACGGTTGTTCCTGGGCCGGATGGTCGCTGCTCAGATCCTCAGGAGGGTTTGCAGCGCTGCGCTTCAGCGAGGGAGCAAGGACTTCACTGTCTTCTACAGCGGAGACACTGGGCTCATCTGTGATTATAATAACACATTCATTGATAGTTTATGTATATGTCGAGCTGACAAAGTGCCATTGTCATCTACACATGGGAGACTAGGCCAAAAATAATCTCACCTGTATCTGGAGGGGTGGGCACAACCAGCACTGCCTGATCCAGCTCCTCTGCACTCGGCCCCTCCTCTGCGCCCTCTTTCACCTTTCCTTCCTCATCCTCCGCCTCTTCCTCATTTGTCCTTTCGGTTTTCTCCTCCACTACATCCGAGGGCAGCACCATGCACGGCGTGGTCGATTTCCGGCGACTCGACATTGTCCAACCACACTCGGTTTACTTCTACTAAGGGTAAAGAAGATCTGGGACCGAAGTGTCGGGGCTCACATGTTTTAGGTGGTTTTGTTCACATGCAAGACTTCTTGATTCATGTATTTCTGGTGGAGGAAACCAAACAAAAATGCAAAGGTCATGGAAAGGATTTGTGACAAAAAGAGTTAATTGCACAAAATGTTTGGATGTTTTATTCTTAGATACTTCTTCCATAGATTATCACATTCTCAAATGCTCCCGTTGACGACTGGCCTTCCACAGCTCAATCGTATAATAAAAAGCAGTTTCACAACTGTGAGGACCAGTTCACCTTTCGTGCTTCTTATCTGTAGAAATTTTATACCTTTAGGAAATATGACTCACTTAGACAAAGTAAGTGTTTCTAAGCTAAAACTGTACATCTGAAGACAATCAAATATGTTTTGAACTGTTGGTCAGACACAAAAAGCAATTTGAAGATGTGTCCTTCGGGAGCATTTTTCAGTCTATCTTTACATTGTATGCAGCAGATACTTATCATTTGTTGCAGCCACTACATGTTATAAAATCCCAAAACAATATTCCACATGAAGGACATTAACTACAGTACCGACTTGTCACCCAAACCTTCATACACAGGGCAAAATCCACCAAAAGTCAGTTTATTGGTATTCCAACACCCGCAGGGCCCAAATTATACCACTAATTAATTCAAGCAACAGCAGGGTACACTTAGATTATCCAACTAACGTCACACATTGCCTGGTAACTGTGAACATATGTGTAATTCACCTTTCAATACACCGCCGTGGGCTTCGTGACTCACTGCCGGTAAAGTTGAATAGATATCACAGTGGTAACAACAACGTTAACTGTACTTTACGCACTGCCGCACTGCCATCGTGAGATCGTTTGGATGAGCAGCTAGCACGTCAATAACAATGTGGAGGTGTGCGCTAGCTCCGAATGACCAAAGTAACGTGAATAAATGAAAACAGGAGGACAATTAATGTCGCTGTCCGGCACCGAGCACGTCTACGAGGCGAGCCAACTAGCCGGTGTTAGCCGGGGCAGTCGGTCTGTGGTCGTGTCTGTGGGTGAACTTACTGGAACTACTGAAACGTGCACCGTGTTGCTACCAGGCGGTGGAGGAGGAGTGAAGGTCCCGGGAGCTTCGGGTTCAGTCCGTCGGTGTCTGTCCTTCCCCCGGTGGACCGTTCAGCCTCAGCCCGGCCGGTTCGAGGCACAGTAGCTAGCTCGCGTTTACGTTTTTTTTTGGGGGGGGGGGAGGCTTGCGGGTCTCCAAGCCCCGACGGAGGGAGGTGACAGACGGGCAGACGGGCCGGTCTAACGGCTACGGCTACGGCTGCGTCTTCTGAGGCTGGAAACACCGGACATCTCTCGGCTCTCCGGAGCAGGTTACTTTGTGGAAGTCAAGTCATCAGAAACACGGCGGTCTCTCTCCTCGCACTGCCGCTGACCCGCGTTAGCTCGCTGACCTAATTCTCTGATATTCTTTTTTTTTTTTTAATGGCAGTTTTTTTTTTTAATGATCTAACGGCGTCATCATTCAATGCGATACGTCCTGACGTCATTCCTCGGCGACTCTCGGTGCTCGAACAATTTAGGAAACCTGGTATAAAATAAACAGTATTTGTACCATTACTGTGTATTAATTATGAGGTGGCTTGAGCAATGCGCTGCCCAGAAGAAGAAGAAGAAACGCGGCATTGAACGCTGCTTCGAGACCGTAACCTCGTTGGTTTCCCGACCGGCTGTCTGCCAAGATGTCCTGACGTGACCCGTCAGGCGGGAGAAGAAGCTACTTGAGGACACTGGCGGTACAAAGTTTCTTCTCCGAGACTTGATCCATCTTTTGTTGCAGTTCTGTTGTTCATTTCAACTCCTTCCTCCCACACATTATAATTATTATCAATATAATGTGTGTGTGTGTGTGTGTGTGTGTGTGTGTGTGTGTGTGTGTGTGTGTGTGTGTGTGTGTGTGTGTGTGTGTGTGTGTGTGTATATATATATATATATATATATATATATATATATATATATATATATATATATATATATATATATATATATATAACGTTATAGCCATCACAGATGAATAGTGACATTTTCTTTTCACGATGATCAGGAACAATTTATTATTGCACTTTCATTAAGTTTGGCTTCTGTTGCAGGGGACAGGCTAAAGAAGATGGTCAAACATTAAGCAGCAGATGCAGATGTATACTGAAGCTTCTCTAATTGGGTGAGACTTCAAGATCCCTGGGTCCTACACTTCCCCCAATGCAACTCTATAGTATCTTTGGAGACGCTCCATGTAACAGGAGCCCAGTGTATAACACCGGCTGTTAAAATGTGTGGTCCCTGCGCACAATACAAGATAACTCAAGTGATTCTTCCAGGAGGAAATCTTGACCCTTTGTAATAGAAATCCCAGACACACTGTAGTGGCCAAAGGTGGTGCAGCAAAGGTGATGTGGTGAGCACATACAAAGTCACGCCATTTAGAGGAAACACATTTAATTAAATATAAAGAAACGAGGTAATATAAACAACATGCAGAGAGGTGCCTGTAGATTTCTATGAAAATAGAAACAATGTATATTTACATAGTTGAGGATGAGTATGCATATAAAACATATTTAATTGAAGAAAATCAACAGAAGTCTTCAATCTCTTGTTTCAGCTCCTAATCAAATGAGAAGAGAAGGAAAGGAAAGGACAATAGATTAGAAACAGTAAAGTAGGTTCGGCAAAAGTAATCATCTACTGTATGTTAATAGTGTACAATATTAATTTAATTACTACTGGATAACGATGGCAATATTCCATGTTCAGGCTACAAGTAATCATTACATCTCACTCGGATACCATTGCAATTATCAAACATAAGGCTGCAATACCAAGAGCCTCCTTTACTGCAGACATGTTTTACACATCATCTTTAAGGTAATTAGTTTGTTATACATGTGCCTAACTTGTTATTGTCTTAAAAATAATAATAATAATACTAGACTCTTCTAAACATCCCTTTTGGTAATACGATGGCTCTCATACAAGTATGTCTGTAGTACATATTTATCCCCACTGCCCACCATGCAGGGCGGTGGGGCCCATGAACTACAGTCACTGTGGCAGCCATTTTGGCCAGTGAGGTCCACTGAAAAGGACACACTGAATTTGACACGGCTGCAAAAGTAGAGACTACTATTTAGTCTATTTCATAATCGATCAAGGGCCTGTTTAAATGTAGAGGACTGAACTTCAAGACATGTCATTAATTGCTAAATGTTACTAAACACGTACATTAATAACAATTCAACAGTGTATTATTTTGTGCATTGGTGTCTCATTTACCTGAGCACAGACATTTTTTACACATCATCTTTAAGGTTATTAATTTGTGATACATGCCTGTCTTGTTATGACATGTCAATATCTCCAATAAGAAAGGTTTCATCTGCTCATCAGTACAGTCCAATACTAACCTGTATTAGTGAAGTTTTGTTGTAGTCTCGTCTGTGTCTATAGATGCTCTGGCAGAGCAGAGCATAGAGTTTCTCCAGCTTGCAGACCTCGAACCCTTCAGTCTTGACCACTACTCTCTCCAGCAGCTCCTGAATAAAATGAGGAAGAAAGACAAGCGAAAGAGGAAAGACATCCAGATTTTATCTTTTTAGTTGTCAAAAAGAAAGAGACAAAGAAACTCGGTCTCTTGATCTGTTTATAAAAAAAGCCTTTTAGGAATAAGGTCAAGATGAAGAAAACCCTTCTGACCACCAACTATAAAATGTCAAAAGAATAAGAATAAGCCACAGATCCCACACACCTGTAATTTGTCTCCGTCCACTACCAGAAGAGGAGTTTCCTGGTGCAGGATCTGCAGAGCTTTGTCCACGTCGACCACCTGCTGCAGCAGCACAGAGCTTTTTAGAGCCCGAGTTATGCGCCTCGCGCTCTTCTCTGGAGAGACGGAAAACATGCAAAGTGTTTAGACCAGTGTACTAGATGACAGTCTGTTGACATAATAACTCTGAATTATTGCAAGTGGCTATCTCTAGAAACACCACTGCCTTTCATTAGCTAAAGATTTAGCAGATTGGAGCTCTGCATTACTCTTAATATTTTCTCTACAAACCTGGGCCTGTGTCTTCTCCTCTGATGGCTGCAAAGGCGTCTGTGGTTGAGGCATCTGTTGCTTCCACCTCCATTGGTTCAGCAGGGCTGTTCTGCTCTGACTCCTCTACAGTAACTACTTTGTTGTTCCTGTCGTCTGCCTGTGTTACAGTTTGACATTTCTCAGTTTCCGTCAGCTTTTGTCTATCAGTTTCAGCACTCTCCTCTGTGTTGCTTGGCCCCTGGGTATCTCGTTCCGTCTCGGTGTGGCTGTTCTGATTAGTGTTCACTGAAATGGTTTCACTGTTCTCGTTTTCTGCATTTGTCAATGCTTTCTTTTCCTCTGACTTTCTTGGTTGATCTGTGACAACTTCATCCACCTTTTCTTTTTTATTCTGTGTCTGGTCATCTGCTTTTCCTGATTCACACTGGATCAACGAATCTTCAGCAGCTTGACTCATCTCCTCCCGTCCCTCCCAACTGCCCTGTTCCTTCAAAGTGGGCCCATAGCTACCTTCCTGGACCGGTGCAGGCCCCGACTCTACATCAACCATCATTGGATCCTCCTCTCCTCCAGTCCCCTCATCATACTCCGCTCCTCCTTCCTTCTCAACCTCCTCTTCCTCGTCTTCCTCATCAGACCCCAAGTGAGCTTCATCTCTGGACATGTGAGGAGAGCAGGAAGACTTCTTCTTTGGATATAAGCCAGCGGCCCAGCGACTCTTTCGCCTTTTCTTCTTCTGGGCTGCAGGAACAAAAGACGTTAAAAGAACTATCACAAAATATTTAAGTAAATAATTTAATTTGGTTAGCTACAGTAGTTTTTACCTGTGTTTTTACGCGTTGTAGAAGCAGAGGCACTTGTGTTGGGAGTGACTGCAGGTCTAACCGCCTCTCTTTGTGGAGTTATGTCAGTGGCTTCAGCAGGAGATTTGGACTGTTTGGGAAGGACGTGGTAGAAGGAGGGAGCAAACCGGGCAGTGGAGCAATCTGAGGTAGTCAAAACATAATTCAAGTTACACCTTTGTGACACACTATTCATTCCGAAAATGAAGGTTTCATTTTAGTAGATGCAATTGTGCAAATGTATACTTGAAGAGAGATAGGTGAGAAATGAATACACGCTCAAGTTACGCTCAAGTGTTATAACACAGCATTTACCTCTGGTGCTGCGTGACGCTTTGGTCTCCACACAAATCTTCTCAAAATCTTCATCCAGTTCATCTTTGATGATGGCATGGACGGTGTCCTTCAATGCACATGCTTTGTGGCGGATCTGACGGTCTGAAGGAAACGCACAAAAGAATGGCATTACACTTATTGGTTATTCTGAGTCTTAATACTGCATATGCTTCTGTGAGGGTGGTGAGCATGTTTTTTGCTGCTCACTGTGTGTACCTGAGGGGTCACTGTCTGGGTTGTATTCGAGGGCATTCTGCCAGATGAGATCCACGTCCTGGAGAAACTCCTGGACCGTCCCATACTGATGGCGGTCGATGTTAGAGAGAACTGTTGACAGGTCCATAGGCTTCTTGATCACCTCAGTGTAATCCGGCACCTAAAATACATGACAAAGAGGCTCCTATGAGTGCAACAGTGGAGAGAAATCTGAACACTGGATAGTAAAGCTTTATGAGGGAATATGAAATGAGACAATATAATTTAATGGAACAGCTACCTCCTCCAAATCCACAGGCTTTGTAAAAGCCTTGAAACGTTTGTCTTGGGACAGGCGGTTGGTGACATCCCGCAGGAAGAGGCGGAGATCTCTGAGGGTGTCTTCTTCCTGCTCCTCCAGTTTCCGGGTCTCCTCTTCTGTCAGCTGACGTGGGGGAGGTGGAGCGGCGACAGGAAGCACCTCCAATGCATTGAGTACTTCAGAAAGTGGAATGTTGATACACATTCATATTAATATAATCATATACATAAAAACATAAACTTTCAGCATGCAGCCATCTTCCACCTAAATTGCCTGTATTTGCTCTATTTGGGCTGAATGTGAATACCTGCATGTTCTTTTTCAACCCCAAAAATCCCTGACACATTATCTTCTGTTGCCCATCTTCCCAGTTT